>NC_089842.1:128629281-129229281 GCF_035609145.1 Eleutherodactylus coqui
AGATAGATAGATAGATGAGATAGATAGATAGATAGATAGATATGAGGTAGATAGATAGATAGATAGGAGATAGATAGATATGAGATAGATAGATAAGATAGATAGATAGATAGATATGAGATAGATAGATTGATGAGATAGATAGATAGATAGATAGATAGATAGGAGATAGATAGATAGATAGGAGATAGATAGATAGATAGATATGAGATAGATAGATAGATAGATAGATAGATAGATAGATAGATGAGATAGATAGATAGGTAGATACATATGAGATAGATAGATAGATAGATAGATAGATAGATAGATAGATAGGAGATAGATAGATAGATAGATAGATAGGTACAGGGGTGTAACTATAGAGGATGCAGGGGATGCGGTTGCACCCGGGCCCAGGAGCCTTAGGGGGCTCATAAGGCCTCTCTTCTCCATATATGAAACCCAGTACTATGAGTAAAGCATTATAGTTGGGGGCCCTGTTACAAGTTTTGCATCAGGGCCCAGGAGCTTCAAGTTACGCCTCTGGGTAGGTAGATATGAGATAGATAGATATGAGATAGATAGAATTGCAATTCTTCAACCCCCAATGCAAATTAGGTTTATCTGCCGAATTTACAAGCTTTCACCTGTTTGCAAATACGAACAATTTAAATAGTTCAACACAATTAATGTAGTAACATGATAACAGTAAGTTAGGCTGACAAAAATGCCACTTCTAATGGCTACTGCAATCACAAAATTATTCAACCCCTTCATGACCAGCTTCTTTAGTATTTCGTTCAGCACTTTTTGCTGTTATGACCTGCTGCGAACTGGATGCATAAGCAAATCCCAGCTTCAGACAGCGTTCCTAAGGAATCTTAGCCCCTTCCTCATGGGCAGCAGCCTCTAGTTCTCTAATATTCTTGGGTTTGTGTGTTGCAACAGAGTTTTGCAAATCCCACCAAATATTTTCTATAAGGCTCAAGTCACCCGACTGTCACGGCCACTCCAGAATCTTCCAGGACTTCTTCTGAAACCCAGCCTTGGCGGAGCTTCAGGAGGTCCAATGATGATCAAGCTCCATCCTCCTCACAGAAGAAATGACGTTTCCTCCTAGGATATCCAGATACTTGATTGAATCCATCTTGTCCTCCACACGCTGCAGGTTTCCAGTACCAAAGGAAGCAAAGCAGCCCCAGAGCATCACCAAGCCACCGCCATGCGTCACCGGTGTATGTTTCATTCTTCCACTGATCCATAGGCCTGAAAAGCTCAGTTTTTGTTTCATTACTGCACAGAACAGAATCCAAAAGCTTCTGTGGCTTATTTATATAGCTAATAGAAAGCCTGCAGAATTCTAGATGCAATGCTTCTGAGGGGTGGAATACCACCTTGACCAGTTTGGCTATGTGAGTAGACCCTAAACTTCAGTACTGCACAGGTAAAACAACCTCCCATATGATGTCATGGTTTAGGGTGACCTTAACAGATATGTGCACTTAGCCCAGGTCATCTTCCATTCATGAAACTACGGTGCATTACTGTGGCCACCAGTTACAGTGAAACAACAGCATTCAGGAGTGTAACAATTTAACCCCTTCCCGACATGTGCTGTACATGTATGGTGCAGTGGGTCAGTAGTTCCCTCATTGCGCCATACATGCACAGCGCTGATTAGCAGGGGGCTCAGGAGCTGAGGCCTCAATAATCAAAATAGGATTGTGGCTGTAACTTGCAGCTTCAGTCCCGCTGCAACCACCGCGGTGGAGCTTAGTTATGATCCTGGTGATTTAAGCCTTAAGATGCCGCTGTCAATGCAAACAGCTATAACCTAGAGGGCACTTCTGCGATATGATCATGGGGTGCTCATAGTTGCCATGGCAACCGGAGATTAAATTATGACTTCCGGGGTCTGCCATATATGGCAGCCTGTGAGGATCGGTGTTCATCACTGTCAGTAATGAACGTGATGATGACAGATAATACACTGTATTACTTATGTAGTATAGTGTATTATCTAAGCAATCAAACAATTTTATCTTCAAGTCCCCTTGTTGGGCAAACACAAAATGTATTAAAAAAAAAGCACTTCACGCTGCTAAACTCCCTCCCAACTCCCTTCTCCGGCAGCTAGCATAGGCTCCCATAGGCGTCTATGCAGTTGCTGCTGGCGGCGTGCAAGCACCCGGCCGGGCGCTTTTTACGCCGTGGAAATACGCCCTGTGCACTGATGCATTGTAAGAAGGGCAGCGTATATCGTCCGGGCGTGAAAACCCAGCCGATATACGCCCATGTGAATACAGCCTAACAAGCAGAAAAGTTAAAAGTTTAAAAAGTGCAAACTTTTCAAAAATTTCTGTAAATGTAGGATATTTTAATAAATAAATACAAAAAATATCAAGAAAAATTCCCCATTAAGTACAATGTATCATGAAAAAATAATCTCAGAATCACTTGCATAAGTAAAAGCATTCCAAAGTTATCACAACTTAAAGAGACACATGTCAGGTATGAAAAATGGCGCCTGGTCTGGAAGGCCAAAACTGTCTGCAGAAAGAAGGGGTTAAAATCCTATTTAGCTGCAGCTCTGAGCAGTGAGAGCGGTAATGTTCTATTCATTTACAGATGCTGCTATCTCTTTGATCAGGACGCTTCGCAGAGAATATATCAAACTTCACATATCTCTACGATTGGAACAGTCTGTGACAGACGCTTAGAAAATAATAACAACTGAAAAGAAAAAGAAATGGAGATGGAGAAGCGTCAAACCCTGGAGATTATATACGGTAGTCATCGTATTAACCTGTAATGTATGTTCTGCAGTGTATCAGACTGGAGGGGACCCTGAGGGACAGCCAGAATGGGGCTCCTGCAAGTGCTTGTCCACCTCATCACGCTTGTTCAGGACTCTTCTTCCCTTTGAGGAGAAAAGGCAATTGCAAACATTAAGCCTTTACCCCCTTTTATTTATTTTTTTAATTCATTGGGTTTATGGAAAAGGAGAGGGTTTTACAGGTCCCGACAATTCATGATGTATGGGTGGGGGGCATATAAACTGAAATGCCGCTCCAATCAATGGTACTCAAAGAAGGTGTCTATGTGGCATTTACATCACTTGCAGTCTATGGTACATACAACTGATCTCATTTGGGTTCAGTAGACCGACAGGGGATTTCAATGTTGCCCCTGTAGTATGGTCGGTAGAATGCAGCTATATTACATGGGTGTGAAAGTGGCCTTGATCCTCCGCACAGAATACTAGTCATGGATTCTGCATTGAATATGGGTTTTGATGAGCTTCCATTGACATTTCCAGTTTGCCCCCATGTTGCTATGTTTTTTTGGCTGCAGGAAAGATCTCTCTTCAGTTCACATCATTTATGTTTGACCTCCCTGAGACGATGACACAAGCATTAAAGTCGGGTGAAATATTTATACAACGTGTGACCGGAGCCGCTCTTATTCTGCTCCTAATAAAAACATCACTTCTGTGCAAATTTCAAAGTGGACTGGTCAGAAAGTGCAGGAGATTCAAGCAGAAAGCGGCCAATTAAGCTGTTCTCATTAGTGGATATTGGATCCTGGTTCTCGGAGACATAACTGAGCCGTGGTGTTCAGCATGGATACGAGCATCTGTTACCCTGCATGGATTTGCCAAAATTTCACTGTTCCTCTCAGGGATGTGTTGTACTTCAGCCATTTTTTCCTTTTACCATAGGGCAACTGGAGAAAGTTATAAAATGTAAAGAGTAAACAACCATATTGCTAATAGTAATTGGAAATAGAAAGAAAAAGATGCTCTATTACATGGTAGTAGAAATAGAAACATGATGTAGAATATGTATTTAGATGAAGCAATAATGATGAATAATGGAAACTATAAAAATGGAAAACAACAGGAAATACTAATAATTGTAAAATTGCAAAGAAATCCAATATTGATAACAACAAAGAACTAACCTACGGGTATATACCAAAGTCAACCACCTAGTCAGTGACTACTCACTACTGAAATGCTCTATGCTGTCGGTGACTGTGCTTTTCCTACTAGATAAGGGCTTATACACATGGGAGAGAATCTCACACAAACTCGCATGAAAATGTACTCTATTCTTTTGGATGGACTCATTCACATGAGCGATTTCTTTCCCTTACAGCAATGCTGTGAGAATAAAAATCACAGCATGTCCTATCTTTTGGCGTTCCCGCTGAACGCCTCGGCCATTGTTTTCAATGGGGCTTTAAAAGACATTGTATGGCACTTAGATGCCGTGCAATGTGATGTTTCCCATTGAAATAAATGGGAAACACTTGCAATCTGCGAGCGGAAACCGCAATTGGTTTCTGCTTGTGTGCATGAAAAATCCCTTTTCTATAGCATGCTATGGGCGGTATTTGCTATGGAATCTGGAGGTGGATGCCCCCTCCGGATTCAGCAATCCAAATTCGCCCGTGTGCAGGCACCCTAACTCTTAGTCTATGACCTCTCACAAGATCAGCATACTTCTTTCCTGTTCATAATCTTGTCTATGCTTTTCGTCTTGGAGTCTTTGAGATGCAGAAAATGCAAATCTAGGCTTCTATTAGTCAAATGGAGAGCAAGGTGCAAGCTTTAGTCTTCGTTTAAGCAGGTTTCCGCCATATTAGCCAGACAAAATAGCGTAGTTGGTTACTCTGTATCTGACCTTTCACAATATCAGGATCCTGCTCCTGTAAGGGGCAGGTGTAATATATGGAATGGTGCAGTAGTGACAGACGAAGGAAATTGGTGTAACAAACTTTAAGACTTTACTTGGAACACAAAAAGTAGTTACAGTCCATAGGAGGACACACATTTTACAATATTCAAACCTAGTTTACATTAGTCTAGAAAATGGTCAAGTAGAGGCAAGTCAGTAAAAGCATTTACATTTGACCAGTGTAAAAGACATTGGTCGAGTAAATAGTAGTGTAAACAAGTGAGTAGAGTGAATCAAGTGGTAGAATGGACAGCAAGAGTAACAAACAGAGAAGTCCTGAATTGTATAAGACACGATATATCACTGGACGGCAAGATGACCAGACTCAGACTCACGTATTTTGGCCATGTAATGCAAGCAGAGTCGCTAGAATGCTTGGACAGATTAGTGGCAAAAGAAGACCTGGCCACCAAAGGACACGATGGCCGATACTGTCAAAGCTGATACTGGCATGGATATCACACAACTGAAAGAAGACGTGCAAAACCGAAAAACATGGAGGGAGCTCGCCTTTACGATCAACAAGGGTTGTGAAAGACAACAACAGAGAGGACAGTACAGTACAGTAACATGGCGGCTCATCTTCAGGGCCCAGCGTGTCACCGTCAGCGTCATAGGGGGGTGGAACTCACTTGCTGCCTCTCCAGAATTCGCCTCACAAATGGGGTAGAGTTTAGAATCCCAGCACTTGAAGCAGCATCAATGGCTCGTATCCTTCAGTGGAGGAGTGGAGAGGTCATCTACCACCTTCCATTATGTAATTCTCCATCTGCCCTCCCACAAGATCAGCACTCTTCTATCCTGAAATACTCTGTACTACGGTGCACTTTCTATCATGTACCTCTCAATCTCTCAACTCTTACTCATATTGTTCTGTCCTTTTACTCTGACTACTGTAAATAAAGGGCATGGTGGCATTCTATAAGAGCACTACAGCCCAGCGATAGATTTATTAACTTCCCAGATAATACTAAGCTACAGTTGTTGCTGTTTCCAGCTACTTTAAATGTCATTTACAATTTATGCACAGTGAAAGGGTAAAACAACTTTAGCCATAAATATCTATTTGTCTCTCGCCTTTAAGGAAGGTGCAGCACAGATATCAACATGACAAGAGTATTTCTCTGGCCGCAGATTCTGTGGATTATGCAGAAAAGGCTTGTTCTGCAGTACGTGTCCTACACACAGGTCAGGCCTGTTTCTCCCAGCCCGGGAGATGTCACTAAGATGGACGGTGAGTGTAAAGCTGCTGCAAATGGAATTGGAATCCAACACAATTATTTCAAAACTTGCTCAAAGTATTACAATTTCCATTATTCGTCTTCCCGTCTGCAGAATGAAGCCATTACCGGCATTAAACATTAAAGAAGTGATGTGGACCTGGAAGCACGGCAGCAGACAGGAGATATATTCTAATCGCAATGGTCAGTTTGGTTAGTTATGTATCGCAGGGCCACAAGGACATTTCTGCAAATAGCAGCACAAAAACGTGATGAGTTGACTGCAGTTTTCTATACTCTTAAAAAGATAGAAAGGGATGGAAAACTTGTGAAATGGACAATAAAGTGGTCTCTGTTCCGTCCAGGTTTCCGTCTCAATGCTGTTTTTGGTATTTGAGATAGAACCAAGATATGGACAATGAGGCAGACAAAAAAGAATGAGAGGTGAACTCAGCCTTAGGGCTTATTCACATGAACATAGACACTTTTACGCGCACCCGCCGGCGCCATAAAAAACTGTAAACGGGCGCACAAATCTACCGTTTGTGCACTCGCTCAGACAGCCTGGCACATATGCAGCGAAACCTGGATTGCTGTTGGGTGGGGGTGACAGTTTAGCTTTGCTAGACTGCCGTCTCCGTTTCTGCTCCGCACCAGCTCTCGGCAAGGTAAGGGGCGGGACGGGGCGGGAACTAGTGTGCTTAGCAACTAGCTCCGGCTCCGTCCCGACCCCTCCCATTGCAGACAGCCAGCAATGGGCGGAGAGAAGGAGGGAGGGGGTGGGAGTTTAGCGGACACTCTGCTAAACTCCCTCCCACCTCCCTTCTCCGGCAGCTACCATAAGCTCCCAAAGGAGTCTACGGGAGCTGCCATATTCCGGCTGGGAAAGATAGTTCCTGAACTATCTTACCTGGCCAGCATAAAAGCGTCCGGTCGAAATGCACACCGTATGCGCTACCTTGGCCGGCTGGGCGCTTTTATGCAATCAGCAAGTTATGCTCTATCCTCAGACAGGGGATAACTTGAATATATGTTACAACCCTTTTAAAGGGGTTGTCTGACTTATTTATTTGTAATGGAAACAGGCTGCCCATGTGTCAAAACAATAGATCAGCCTATACTCACCTCTCCTGGATCCCCACTGTGTCCAATGCTGCAGCGTCACAACTCTTCTTAGACTTAACCCTTTCCAATCCACTGTCTGGCGTCTAAAGACATTATGATTTAAGGCTGTACAGCTCCGATCTTGGAAGACATCTGTCGGGGTTCTCTTACTGTATATTGCCAGCCTCTCTGCTTTCGGAGCTTATCCAATGTGTCACCTCATGCAGTACTGGCTTTAGCCAGCATATAGCGCCGTTGTATAACGACAGAAAAAGAGTAAGCCCCCTAGGAAAACCAGGATACAAATTGGATTAGAAAGGGTTAAGATTTACAGGCTGAATCAGCCTGTGTATGGGATGTCTCAGGCTGCTGCAGCCAATAACAGAGCCCAGTGATTGATCGCCAAGATCTGTTATTGGCTGCAGCAGCCTGTAACATCCTATACATAGGCTGCTGCAGCCTGTAAGCATTACATTAGAGAAGAGATTAACAGCAGTGACGCTGGACACAGTGGGTAGACGGGACAGGCGAATTTAGGCTGATTTGTGATTTCAACAGATGGGCAGCCTATTTCCATGACAATTAGCTAAGTTATACAACCCCTTATCTAAGGTGTATTTAGACAGTTCAGTTGAGTTACAGTTAAAACCACATGGAAAAAACTGCAATGGAAAACTCCATACAGTATTACCATGACTTGCTGTACATTTTATTAATCCATTTTTGGATAATTCATTTTATATTTGACATTCTCTGAATACACACAACATTGCAACTAGTTACAGTGCAAACATGATTTTTTTGGCACGATGATGGTCCTTTATTTTTATTTATTTTCAAAAATTCAAGATTTTGAAAATCTTCCTTCTTCTGACTGAAACAGGCGAGTTAAAATAAGAGAAAAAAGTAATAATTTCAACAGTTAGTTGTTGCCTCTTCCTCCATAGATTACACCCACAGAATGACATGTAAGATTTCCTGGATCACATGCTTAAGCAGTCAATGTTGCGGTCGTCTTGCGCTAGAAGGTGTGAACGGCTCTACTCTGTGAGGAAGCTCTCAATGTGTGTTTTATTCAAGTACAATTGATTGATTCCCTGGCATGAAGCTTGTACCAGGACGGTGAGAGAGAAGGTGATTACTAGAATCGAGAATTCTGCTGGATCTCAGATGTTCTCTAATGCTTTTCCTGTTGACATCTGCCAATAATGAGTGATGAAACTCACCGTGAATGGATTTCTGCAGACAAGTTCTGCTTTCAGTCTGTCAATCCTTGTCCCATGGCAGAAAATGGAGGAAAAGCATAATCCGCAATATGTCAGTAGGAAGTGTATATATACAGTTATATGTATCACATTTCTAAAATCGCTTTATCCTACACTGCATGATGCTTCCATCAGACCTCATATCCTCTTTATTCCAGAAGCAGAATTTCCAGCATGCCTTAAAAGTTGCAGTCAGTGCTGGGGAGCTGAGCAGGGGAGGCTGCCGGAGGAGCAGAGGTCCTCGTACATATGGGCCCAGGTATGCCACCTGCAAAATTTGCATTGGGGTTTAAGGGTTTTAGGTTATGCCTTTTATGTTAAGGGATTAAACAGATGGGCATGTTTTGTCCTGCTGTGCGGTCATGAAAATCACGGCCGCATAACGGGATGAAACAAAACCATTGATTTGAATGCTTTTGTTTTCACTATCAGGATTCTCGCGTGTGAATACTACAAGCAAGAAAAGAGATAGGACTTGCCCTATCTTTCTCACACATAGTTTTTCTACATTCGAGAAAAATAGTGCAGGACCCGTCGTCCCACTTTTTTTTCCAGACTTGTGTGCTATAGGGCAGAGTTTGAATAGTCAAAAATAAAAAAAATAACACTGATTCATGCACTAATACGCCCAGTAGCGGCGAGCGTATTAGCGCACGTGCCTGTGTGTTTAAGCCCTAAGAGTTATATTTTTGAACCTAGACTACTAGTGTGGTCCATGATGGATGTCCTACAATAGGTCAGTGTTGGTAGTTATCTACTAACGGGCAGCAATGTTGGGGGTAAGCACCACCCAATAGCAATGATCCTTTGGAGATCAAGCATTATGTCATTCAGTATAGAGGAGAACATTTGCTGGCACCCCCAGCCCTCTCTGTATTACAGAGAAAGATGGCTGTAGCGCTCAATGCTCGACAGAGAGGTAAAAGTTTATTCACACACTGTCGTATCGCAGGCTTAAAGGTGTTTTCCAGCTGTAAATGATTGATGGGCTTTTCTTAGGATAGGCTATCAATAGTAGATCACAAGGGTCTGCCATTTGAGACCCCTGTCATTCAGCTGTTCACAATGCTGGTGCACTTGTGCCCAGAGCTGATTTGAACACGAAGCAGACAGCTCCATTCCCATTGCAGTGGCTAAGCATGGTATTACATGCAAAGTTCCCAATGATGGTAATGTGAACTTTGCCTGTAATACCAAGCCTTGCCACTGCAGCAGGAATGGAGCTGTCTGCTTCCTGTAGAAATCAGCTCAGTGCATGAACACTCCAGCTCAGCATACAGTTGAACAGTAGGTATCCTGGACAGCGGACCCATATTGATCTACTATTGATGGTCTATCCTGAGAATAAGCCATCAATAGTTTACAAGTGGACAACCCCTTTTACGTTTATTCAAATGCCACGATTTGCAATAATCCCAATATGAATAAATCCTGTTGAAGGAGTGAGGGAAGAAGGTGCCCTGGGAGAGACATTGTCTTCTTGTCTGCTGCAGGGTTTCTTCCATACTAATTATAAAGACATTTTCCATGGTTTCTTTTTCCCGGAGTGTGAGCTCCTCTCATTGTATATCGTGTCTGTAAAGCATCTTTGTATTTTTAACCGTAGATTGGGGGATTGTAACTGAGTTCTTCTTGTTAAAGTCAATATGATTTAATTGAAATGTCACTTCATGTCTGGAAGCCTCAATTTGAAGCCCTTGAGCTGTAACGTGCAGTTCTCAGAACAGTTAATCTGATGGTGGAGCCGACATTTCCATTCTTCGAAGACAGCGTGAATAGCACTCCTTCAAGATGAACTGACACTCAGGCAGGACACACACCATCATCTCCACAGAGCGTCCAAGAGGTCTTATTATCATAAGGGTAAGAGGGGATGGGGTGCAGGAGAGGCTCCAGAGATGACCTTGTCATTACTTGTGATATAGCTTGATTGAATCATGACATACACTTTTAGGGTATTTTTGGCCGCTATGATAAGTGGGCCACTATATCTCCCCTAGCTTCCTTCTCTGAATTAGGTTGTCACTTACCAGTAATTAGATTTTTCCCCAATGGTGATTTAGTGTCAGATTGGAGCCCAACAATATGTTTGCAGGAGCCCAGTTTATAGAGCCCCTTTGGTAGCATTCTCTGAGGACAGGAAATGACCTTCATACAAAAGATTTCATCATCATATAATTCTCATCTCTTTTGGCAGTTGAGATGTGGCTTATTGATTTCACTTCTCTATCCTGAATGTAGGCTGCAGAGCTGAGTTTTCCATGGAAAAGGAAAGGTGCTATGTAAGGGTAATGATAATGAAGGTAACACAAGATGCCAAAATGTGGATTGAAAACACAACAGTGGTGAATGTTTATAAGCACTATTAATATGTAACCATTCTTGCCTGCTAGACATAACTTAATATACACTATATAAAACAAATGAGCAATAACATAAATATAGACTATATTCTACACAAAAGCAATAACATGAACATACACCATACACAAGAATAATATAACAGACATATACCTATGCTAGACAAGAACAATAGAATTAGTGCTGCTCGTCATGATCGGCCGGGAAATAAAATAAGAGTGTTTTTTTTGCGAAACACTTGTTTGGTCTGTGCCAGAGGAAGGGAAGAATAAACACAAAGAGAACATAAAAGCCCCATCCAGATGTTGTCCTTGGTCAGATTTGAACATTTGGATGGCTTTTTATGTTCTATATGTTTATTCTTGTTGTTCTGCCTCTCCTCTGGTACAGAATAGACAAGAGTGGTGACTCAGTTGTTAGCACTGCTGCTTTGCCGTGCTGTAGTGGTAGGTTCAAATCTGACCAAGGACAACATCTGGATGGAGTTTTGTTGAGTCCATGCAGTTGTTATGCTTTGTGGAACATGTGAAAAGATAGATATGCATTATCTCTGTATAATGGACTAAATATGGAGCTAAAATGTGCTTGTCTGAAAGTGGCCTTAGGGCTCCTGCGCACTTGCATTTTTTTTCACGCATTATAGCTTCCCTTTATTATCATGCGATATCACAGCTTTTTTTTTCATGCGATTGTCAATGGGACTTTCTAATGTTAAAAACGCACCAACTTGCAAAGCGTTTTTAGCATTAGAAAGTCCCATTAAGAATCGCGTGAAAAAAAGCATCAATATCGCGTGAAAAAAAGGCAAGTGAGCAGGAGCCCTTATACTACACAAGCAGGCGTGAACCATTGGGAACTATCAGGCCATGTTCAATGCCGCAGATTTTCTGTGTAGTCCCTCCTCACGGACAATCGGATACATTAACAGTAGTAGAAAAGTGGATGAGATTTTCAAAATCATGTTTACACGCTGCAGAAAAAATGCACACAGATCATGCAGAAATTGACATGGGATGTGGATACGCATCATATGAATTACAACATTGGATTTTTGGTGAGGATTCTACATCCTCAAATGAGGTGCGTTGAATTCTGCACCAAATGGTGCGATTTTTGATGCAGGTTTTCCATTGCAGATCTGCTAGGATATTCCGCAGCAAATCTGTCTTCATCTTCATCTCTGATCTTTTATGCTTCATAAACGATGGACAATGAGCTTGTCGCTCATCGTTCTGTTTAAATAGCGGCTGTTCAGTAAGGAACAGCCGCTGTGTTATCTCAATGGAGAGGGGCGGGGGAGACCGAGGAGTAAAATCTGTTGCACTGCACCGCCCCCCTGCTGGCTGCTCTGTGATCGAGACAGCTCTGCTAGCTCCTGTGCAGGAGCATGGGCACGAGGAAACACAGGGACAAGTGTCGGGCATAGTTTTCCTGACATTGGTCCTGTATAAATGGACCTTTAGTGTTTTTTTATAAATTCTTTATTTGTAATTTTCATTTTACTGAAACATTTGCAATTTAGTATCAGTGGGGTGGCACGCATGTCTAGTTCTATGAAATTCAAACTTATCATGTAACGACATTCAAAAATAAAATAAGCAGTATATCCATGAATGAACATGAAAACCCTATTTGCAGGCACGCCAGTGTTTTTTGTTTTTTTTATAGATATTATTCTAACCACAACATAATGAGGAACCGTAAGGAGGGGGGATATAGGGGATAAGGAAAACAGAATTGAGGTAAATTTGGGTAAGGAAAGGTAAAAGGTTAGGGGTGTACAGGGGCAGAGCAATAAAGTTAGTAGCCAAGAGGACCAGCAGTTATATATGTGTATTAGGCACAATGTAAAGATCTATATTCAGGGGAGTTTTGAAATTCGTTCCAATAAAACCATGTTTTCATAGAATTTGTCTTATGTTTCTTTAACCCTTTCCAATCCAATTTGTATCCTGGTTTTCCTAGGGGGCTTACTCTTTTTCTGCCATTATACAACAGCGCTATATGCTGGCTAAAGCCAGTACTGCATGAGGTGACACATTGGATAGGCTCCGACAGCAGAGAGGCTGGCAAATATACAGTAAGAGAACCCCAACGGACGTCTTCCAACATCAGAGCTGTACAGCCCTAAATCATAAAGTCTTCAGACATCAGACAGTGGATTGGAAAGGGTTAAGGGACACTGTAAGGTCTTCTATCTCTCTGATTTCCTGTATCATATTAAACAATGAAGAGAGCCGAAGAGGCACTGACTCACGCCAGAGCTTCGGGATACATGCCCGAGCTGCATTCACCAGATCACATACCACAGAGCACTTACATGTGGATATTGGAATGTCACTTAAGTGCAGCAAAAACAACGACGGAGATTTAGGTAATAGGAAATTTGTAAAGTTGGATGTAATTCGCCAGACCTCCAACCAGAATCCAGCCAATAGACATAGTCTTAGTGTATTTGTATCAAATTCCCTTACCAGAACTAGGACAAGGCATTTGTGTAGAGAATTTGATGGCATACCAATCTCCTGAAGCTCCAGCATTGTCCGGTGCCCAACCACTGGTCCACAACTAGGCTGGTAAGAACTGAGAGCGCTAACCTACTGCGTTCTAATCACAAGTAGTACACATATCCCCCCTCAATTAAAAAAGACCCCAGACCAAACCTAAAAATTCAGACCCCAAAATAAGATCAGTCCTTGAAATAAATACAAACCCCCGATCAACTAATCTGCACTTCCCTCTTTAGAGTACATGGCATTGTGGGTACGTCCACATGTACTGGAATTGCTGTTGATTTTCTGTTTGGATTCGTTCGTGTACAACTGACAGTGTATTACAGTCGCAGACATGGGGATGACATTGGAACATCTTATCCACATGCTGAGATTTTTCTGCATGGAGGCTGATCTGCGTTGCACATATTTAAATCTGCAGCATGTCAGCTTGTGTTGCCTATTTTTGCCTCAAAATTCAATCCTTTCAATGTATCTGTGAAATCTGATGCTAAATCTGCCTATATTCTGCTGTGGATTTGTGATTGAGAGATCTGTGGCTTAAGGACCCGGTCTAATAGAGGAGAGTATGACTCCCCAATTATCACCCCCGTCACTATTAAGAGCATAAAGCCAATGCCAACTCTATAGTGACAACTGCACAAAATAGTTATAGACCATTTGGGGTAAAAGGCCATGCAGACAAGAACCATCTCACCATCAACGAAGCACAGGGGGGGCACTAGAATTAAATGAATGCTGACATTGTTGAATGATTTTCCTGTGACTATTAATGACCAAAATTCATAGTGGAGCTTAGAGACATTCATTGGGAACTGTTCAACATTTAAGAATATTTGTCTGAAGCATCATTCAAGTTATTCCAGCTGTGACAATATTGGTAAGTTTGCGGCGCTCAGGAGAGACGAAGGAAGAGCGGACGGACACAGCAGATTCATACAAAGAAATGCAATAAAATCTTGATTTTGTGAATATAAGGAGAGGCTGGGACGTGAATCTTCTGCGAGCGGCCACCTAAGCCCTTTATGTTGTGTGTGAGATATAAATCTGCCGCTTTCTCCACGCCAGGTGTAATCATTAATTCATCGCTGTCTTTGTGAACATACAGCAGCGTCTGGTGGCTCTTTGCATCGCCTCACTCTCTCCTTTAATGCTGGAACATAGGAAAGCTTCAGTGGAGTGTGCAGCGGGCAGTGATAAAAGCATGTTAATGAGGGCAAAGAGAAGACTCCAGCACGTCCGCCATGGCTTTATGGTGATCTCTGCAACTCCAAAAGCAAAGCGGGGCATCTGTCTGCTGACAATTTAAAGTGCACTGGTAACCTGGGGCTCAGCGCCTCATCTGCATATGTGAATAATCAAAGAGACTTAATGTCCTTGAACATAATTGGTTTTAAAGGCTTTGGAGTTATATCTACATGCAACACGCATACATAGACAAGCACATATAGTGTAAATAACTATATACATAAACAAGCACACACATATTGTGTATATGTACACATGTAGCAAAAATGAAGGTACAAGTGTACTACAGTGCTGTGAATTGGGTTGTACATATATTTTTCAGGGTACATTCAAACAAATAAGTTATGTAAATTGATGCCGTTTTGGGCCAATCACGTGATCTGGGAGCATGATAAAATGTGATAGAACTTAATGGCTTGCAAGAAAAGTACATCAAATTTGGAGATGGTGATCAGCAAAGTAAAACATACAATGTGGCAGTGAGACTGGATCACTGAGACAAATGTCACAACACACAAATTGATACATCTGGCATCATGGAGTAGCGGCTCCAGAATCCACAGCTGGTGGCATTTTGAGAAGCGTACAGGCAGTTTTGGATGCTCCAATATTAACTCTGGCAGTTTTGCATAGATTGGCTAAGGCAGGTTGGCGGTCAAGCCATCTGTTGCCCTTCACACCGCACCAGAGTTGTGAACACTTCCAGTGGTATCGCTTCAGAGCTGCCTGGTGTGATGACTGGCATAGTGTGGGGTTCAGTGACGAATTGAGATTGTGTGTCAGCAGTAATGATCACCGAGTGAGGGTCTGGAGGGGGCAATTGGGCTGGTCCTTCCATAGTTTGGGATGCTATCAGCATTAAGAGCTTATCACCTCTAAATCGAATCCGGGCAGACTGACAGCATGCCATTGTCTTGATGAGGTGCTGCAGCCTATTGCACTACCAGATCTTCAGCTTATATTCAACCCCATTTTCTAGCAGGATAACACATGATCTCACACACCAAATATCAGCAGGTTCTGCAAGGTGTTCCGGTGATTACTTGACCAACCCAATCTCCAGATCGTTCTCCATTTGAGAATCTATGGCACACGATTGGTCGTCTAGTGAATGCTCTCCCGCAGTCTTGCAATGAAGATGAACTGTGGGCTATGGTCAATTCCACATGGTTAACACTACCCCGGGACATTAATGAAGCACTCACTGAATCTATGCCAGGTCGTGTTAATGACTGTATCGTCAACAAGCTGGTCCTACTACTTACTGGTGATCCCATCTTCTGAGTGCCAGGAGACGTGTAATTGATTAAAATTAAAGTCAGTTGTTCAGAACTTAATTCTGTGTGTTGAGTTTCATCTCATTTCAAGCATTTATGCATGATGTGGCATTTTCTTTGTGAGCCAGTATGTAGGTCCCCCTCATACCACCAAAACAGCTCTGACCCAGGAAGTAGACTGTGGTATCTGGCAGCAAGACGTTACCCACAGATCCTTGAAGTCCTTTGTGTGATGCATCAGACCAGGACTTCTTCTTCCATTGCTCCATGGTCTAGTTTTGATGCTCATGTGCCCATTTCCGCTGCTTTCGGCAGTGGGCAGGGGTCACCATGGATGGTATGTGGCTATGTAGCCCCATGCACAACAGGCAGTGATGCTTAGTTTTTTTCTGACACCTTTCTATCATAGCCCAGAGTAATGCTTTCAGCAATTTATACTACAATAGCTCTTCTGTGGTATTGAACCAGACAGGCTAGCCTTTGCTCTCCACATGCATCAATGAGCCTTGGACATCCTTATCTTTCTTGTAGCACTTGGTAGGCACTAACCAGTGCATACCAGGACCACCCTACAAGAACTGCTGTTTGGAGATGCTCTAACCCAGTTGTGTAGACATCATAATTTGGCTGTTGTCAAAGACACTCACACCCTTATGTTTGCCTATATATTCTACTTCCAACATGTACACCTCACAAATTAACTGTTCACTTGCTGCCCATGTGTGTCCATACACATTGTGTCCGAGCTGCAGTAACTAAGCATGGATTAACACTAATTGCCATGCTTCATCTATAACTAAAATTGTTTCACACTGCAAATACAGGTGAAGCACAGCAATTAGTGGTAAACCATAAGCACAAGCTATCAAATACGCATGTAGACATATACAAGTACAAACATATATTCACATGTACATACATACCGAAATATACAGTGCTGTGTAAAAGTATTTGCCCCCTTTCCAATTTCTTCTATTCCTGCATATTTGTCACACTTGAATTTTTCAGCTCATCAACCTTCTTTTAATATTAGAAAAAGATAACCACTAAATGTTGGTTGTAATAATGATTCCATCTATTGAAGGGAAAATGCCGTTCAGCCCAATCTAGCCCTATGTGCAAAAGTAATTGCCCCCTTAGGTACTAAATCAACCAGTTAGGCTGCTATTACATGCGGTGTTTCTCCCCAGCAAAACACAGGCAGGGCTCCGCTGACTGCAACTGGCACCGGGACTCCTGACGGAGAATTTCTGCCCGTCAGCTCATTATCAATCGCTGAAGCGCAGTTGGGTTATGCAGCAGGACAAGAGAGGCTTGGGGACAACTTAGACACTTTGCAAGTGTCGGAGGCCATAGGCTAAACTTACATTCTGCGTTTGCCACGTGTTCAAAAACCCACTCACCTGCCGCGGCCATTGGCAGGACGATGCAAAAATTGTGCAGCCATTGGCTGCTGTAGGGGGAATTTGAATGCATGTGGTAAATGCAGAGTGGAAATCAAGCCTTAGACCAGTTTCAAACAAACATGTCCCAGCATCATGGTGATTGTATAGCATATGCTTGTGTGAAAGTGTCCTTAATGTATGTCACTGAATATGTCTAACATTAACCCCTGTATGACAATCTCAATGCACCTATTTGCAGCAGCCACCAACACCAATCAGAAGTGAATGATACCTGCTAGACGGTATTTACTTACAGTCTGAAGTGCCCATGTAGAGCTGGTATCTACCAATATATGGTGGTGATATTAGTCATAGTGATGGTATTATTTGGGTCTTGTATAGTGGTGATATTGGTCTTTGTATAGGTATAGTGCCTTTTGTTCATGTAGATGATTTATTACTCTAGAGTTGTAATATTTGATCCTGCTATAGCGCAATGTTATATAATAACTGATATATATATATATAGAATTTTTTGTGGGGGTGGGGGGAGACATATGTCCTGGGGCTTGTCCCCATGATCTTTTAAGACTTGCAACTTCCCTACCATAAAATACAGTTTGTATTTTACGGATTAACACTCTCCCTTCTGAAAAGTGATATTTCAGGGATGGAGGTTTCATAGACCTCAATAGCAATATCTCTGAAATTTGAGGCTCGACTTCTAATAATGTAAATATCTCAGTCCGCTTATAACAGGCGTATGAGTTACACGGGCCCAATCACGTACTAAAGTCTCTATCCTAGTCCACAGCAGGCCTGCTGACTAACTTTTTAGTCCCTATCAGTGTGCACACATATCTGATGGAGGCTAGCCCCACTTATGATTGCGTTGCGCAGGGATCACCACGTCAACTTACCCAAGTTGCCTTAGGTCAGAAGCGCAACTCCACTGTGTTGTCCTATTGGCTCCTGGTCACAGTCCAAATGTCCTGTTGGGTTGAGTAGTAGTTCTATAAATTCCTCCAATCGGGTTCTGAGCCTTACGCACTCCAAGTTGCTTTATGCAGCTCCTCTGTAGGACATTGCGTCTCTCTCAGATGCCGCTCCAGCAGCAAAAACCTATTTTAGGAGCCTTGAACATTCGGGATCTTTCTCAGTAGACAAGGCTCAGGTACTTCAATGTCCATATCCTGGGGTCAGTCTTTGCAGCAGTGACATGCTAGCCATGCCACCACTGAAGTCACCAGAGGAGGCAGAGCCTCCTTTCAGACACTTCGGTGCCTCTCTGTACTGTCCCTTAATCGGCCCTTGCCTAGTGACATGGCAGAGGAGGGGGCGCATACCTTGGCCATCAGGCTACTTGTACGGGCTGCTCTGAGACACTTTTGTGAGAGGGGGAGAGAGGAGTATTGTTTCCCCCTCATATAAAAAGGAGTGTAAATCCTATTAATTTTCCGCTATTTAATCTGCTGGGGGTCGTCACATGACTGCTCTGATTAATGTCAGTAATGTAACAGCATGTTAACATAAAATTGAAGGTAACACAACATGTTCTTGCACTGTAAATGGTCTGCCTCCCCGTGAACGCATCGCGCGGCCCCTTCTGCATTTCACAATATGTTTATAGACAAATAAAGAGGAGAAATTCCTGCTATGAATACAGCTTAGCTTCCTGCTCCACCATACTGGAGTCCATTAAACTTACCGCAATCCTTTGGATTTTCATGAGCTGCAGGACTGGAGTCTGGAGACAGGGGTCTGTGGGCTTCCAAGTCAAACAGAATAAAAGTATATTAAACACTAATAACGGCTCAAGCAAGCAGAGCTAAGAATATTACAGGTAAGTATCCAACACAAGACCCCCACAAAACATAACATCCACTACTGCTCCTAACAACATACATCTGTCTAAATGCTGGGACCCAATAGAGGCTGCTCCCACTCAAAATGGTCCCTCTACCAAAAGCAGCCTCATTGCCCAGAGCATCCCCCCAACCAAGTACAATGATTTTTTTTGCAAGTGCTGTTTCATTTAATCGTTTTCCTCCAGTAATTTATGTCAGCCCTGAACAGATTCATGTATAATTTGAATGCAGAGGAACACAATTTTACACTTCCATTATCCCTAACCCCGGGAGCTCACAGTCTAATCTCACACAACCTATCACTCCCTTCATCTCTGAACTTTGATTACAGAGGCTCACAATCTAAGATCTCTATCTAATACATAATGTATCACTCCTTTCATCACTGACCCTAGAAGCTAGGATTATTGTCCCGTGTAAATGGTCCTATACACCCAATCACTTCTACTATTCCTGTTCTTAGGAGCTCACAATCTAATCTCCCTATGTCACTCAGTGACATAATGGCCCCCTTTACCTCTGCTGTGTTACCAGCATGGGCAGTGCAGCAGTGTGTTCTTTCTTTCCATACCCTATTTCACCCAGCACATTGATATTGTTACAGATTAACAAGCCTCATCACTTAGAAGGTGTTTGATCAAGCTAACGCTGAAGAAAAGCCTTCTGGCAAGTATGAACTTCACCGCTCTAGATTGTTCTTAGGCAATGGCATATCCAAGTTGATGGATGCACAGTTAAAACTTCTTTCTTTTCTCTGTAGAAGCTTTTTTATTTTTAATGCCTGACCACCCTGAACTATTCCCTCTGGCAGCGAAGCTAAGGATCTACTTTTGCTCAGGTAAATGATTGGGCAGAGAACCATCAGCTTCTTGTTACAGCAAGCAGCCAGGACGATGCTGGAACCTGGAGGGGTAAGTAACACCCTGGACCCCAGGCATGCAGCATTACCAACCTCCCAATTTTTGAACAACAAAACGAGGGAGAATTCTTACAGTGTGTATGGCGTGCCATGGCACATTTTATTTTAATTTTAGGCTTAGCCCCTTCAATGTTAAGCCATGTATTTTTGTCCCCTCAGTGCCTGATAGTGGAACCTTAGTGCACTGATGTTTTTGACAACTCACAGTTGTGGTGACTCACCCTCCTCAGACCCCTCACCCACTTTCCTGGTCAGGCTGCCCCCAATCTTGCTTGATGTCTTCTGATTACACTCATCAGGAGAGCTTTCAACTAGAACAATATGGTAAGGGAAGTGAAAGGCCAGGTAAAAATATACAGCTAATTAATACAATGGAGAACCTTGCAAAAAATTCAGAAGGAAAGTAGAGGAGCAAGAGACACTGATCACAAACTAAAATGCTTCTACACAAATGTACAGAGAATGGGAAACAAACAAGGAGAATTGGAGCTCAGAACACAGGAAGAGAAATATGATGTCATAGGCATCACAGAAACTTGGTGGAATGATACACAAGATTGGAATACAAGGCTTGAAGGATGCAATTTATTTATAAGAAACAGACTTAAAAGGGTTGTCCCGCGCCAAAACGTTTTTTTTTTTCTTTCAATAGCCCCCCCGTTCGGCGCGAGACAAACCCGATGCAGGGGTTTAAAAAAAAAAAAAACGCATAGTACTTACCCGAAATCCCGCGCTCCGGTGACTTCTTACTTACCTTGCGAAGATGGCCGCCGGGATCTTCACCCATGGTGGACCGCAGGTCTTCTCCCATGGTGCACCGTGGGCTCTGTGCGTTCCATTGCCGATTCCAGCCTCCTGATTGGCTGGAATCGGTACACGTGACGGGGCGGAGCTACGAGGAGCAGCTCTCCAGCACGAGCGGCCCCATTCAGAAGGGAGAAGACCGGACTGCGCAAGCGCGTCTAATCAGGAGATTAGACACTGAAATTAGACGGCACCATGGAGACGAGGACGCTAGCAACGGAACAGGTAAGTGAATAACTTCTGTATGGCTCATATTTAATGCACGATGTATATTACAAAGTGCATTAATATGGCTATACAGAAGTGTATACCCCCACTTGCTTTCGCGGGACAACCCCTTTAATAAAAGGGGAGGAGGTGTTACATTGTATGTTAGGAAAACATTCATCTCCACAGAGATTCGAGCTTCAGAGAATGGGAGTTCTGTAGAAACTGTTTGGGTAAGGCTGCCTGCAGACGGCCGGGTAGGATCCCGCTGCGAGAATTCACAAACAAGGCAGTCGCCAAAGCTGTCCATTGTTTCAATGCCATAAACAGTAGGATGATATCCATATGCATTAATGGAAATCCTCACTCAATTACAATTCTGCAAGTTAATGCACCCACAACCCATGCAACAGATGAGGACATTGAAAAATTCTATGCCGATCTTCAGCAAGCAATCAATCAGACCCCTGCCAAGGATATCACTTTTATAACAGTGGTTTCAATGCAAAAATCGGCTCTGGAGAAGACCTACCAGTCGTTGGCAAATTCGGATTGGGTGATCAGAATAATGCAGGTGACCGTATGGTTCAATATTGCACAGAAAACTGCCTATTGATCATGAACACATAGTTTGAGCAGACAAAACGCCACTTGTACACATGGACGGCCCCGAATGGCGTGCATCGAAACCAAATCAACTACTTCCTATGTCAACTGGTTGGAAAAGCTCAATTCTGGGAATGAGAACACTTCTGGGTGCAGACTGTGGTTCCGATCATCAGCTCCTAGTTGCAAAAATCAATCTCATATTCAGCAACATCAAAAGCTCAACAGCCATACGCCGTTTCGATGTAGCCATCATCCCTTCACGATACGCAGTCAAAGTGAATAACCGATTTAAAGTGCTCAGCACCATCGGAAAGACATTGACGAATTATGGGAGGAAGTCAAATCCATCACACGGAATACAGCTGAACAAATTATCCCTTTCAAAATATCAGCAAAACGACCACAATGACTATCGGATGAACCCATCAGAATGCCAACAAGTGCTGAGCATGTAAAGCAGCGGGCACCATCGTTGAATTCAGACAGCTAAATGCGGAATTTTAAAGAAAAGTCAGACGAGACAAGGAGAACTACTGGAACGGCCAATGCGCGAAACTGGAAGAAGCAAACCAGCAAGGCCATACTAGAGCTCTCTCCGCTCACGTCGTCAGGCAGTGGCGCTCTTTTTTTGGCCACGTGATGTGCACTAACTCACTGGAAACAGTACTGATGCTTGGCAAGGTCAGTAGAAAGAGAAGATCAGGACGACAAAGAACAAGATGGCTAGATACAATAAAGGCCACCACCAACATGTCAATCGCCGAACTGAAAGACGTGGTGAAAGACAGGAATGCGTGGAGAACATTGGTCCATGGAGTGACCGAGGGTCAGATGTAACTGAACAGATAATCATCAACATATGAGGACTGCTATAATCTCACTAAAAATGTCAGTCCTATGAAGCTGAGGGAAAAACGTTGCGTGTCGGGGAGAAGGGATTTCCAAACTCTCGATCATGTGGTAACACTTTAATATGTGCAGGACATTGAGCTTGGTTGCGCCTATTGTAGATTGATATGAGCATGATTTTCTTTAGGAACTTCTTATATGGGTGACCTTGGTGATGTAATTCCCTATGTATTGATGCTGCATTTCCTTCATATTCTGTTTTTTTACATGTATTTATTATATATGTAATTGTCAATAACTATGGTAATTTTTTAATGATAATTTCTGCAGTCCTGTCTTGGACACTGATTTTTGAGTTGTTTTACTGAAATCTAGCATGCAGGGTGGTCTCTCAGTATAATTTCCTGATTGAAAGATTTAGCTGTATTGTTTATTATTTCATTAAACTGTTCATTAAAGTTGATTAAGCAGCAAGATTGTCTCACGGGAGTATATCTTTTCTGACTGGTGCTCAGCCTCCACCCTTCAGAGCTCTGGGCTAGTCCTGACTACAGCCATACTCTTAATACACCTCCACCAATCAGACACTTATCCCCTATACACCCAATAGAATAGTACTGCTAGAAATCCTACCACCGCTGCATAGACTTGGTTGTTTCATGATGAATTTCATATAACCCTCCTTCCTTGAGAAAATCATATGCTTGCCCTTGTTTTTGGTCGACCTATCTACCTGGACTTTACATGATCAGTAGTGAAGTGTGAATGGTTCATGTAGAACTAACAATCATTAATTTTCTTGTTCAACTTTAAGGTGTTTTCTTCTAAATAGATATGTAGATATATCTGAATATTACTACAGCTTGAACCGTAGACTTACCTAGAGACCTGTCATGACTACTAACATCTGAAATGTCATTTGCAGGTCATTTTAAGTTCTGCCACCAATCCACCAGGGAACACTCACATAACCTCCTAAAACACCTATTTAATGTTCATTTGCATTGGCCATACCCCTGTGAGACTCATTCCATGGGAACATTCCCTAATAAGAGGGACCATTGATCGACCTATGACTGCCCTCTTAAAGGGAACCTGTCATCCTGAAGATGCAGTCCATTCTGCAGGCATCATATTATAGACCAGGAGGAGCTGAGCAGATTGATATGCAGTTTTATGGTAAAAGATTCTGTACAACTCATAATGTATTCATCAAACCTCTGAGCTTAGTGGTCCACTGGGCGGTCCTATCAGTGATTGGCAGCTAACTTGTGTATGACTGGGCGTACAGGGAAGGCTGTCAAAGGATACTCCTGCTCCGCAACATACCGCCTACAGTTTGGACTGTATGTTCAATGTGACAGCTTCCCTTTAATTGTTAGCCGAGGGAAAATCCGTCTTTAAGCAGAAAAGTAGTGTCCTGTCTGACAGTTTGGTTGCTATGGATACTTAGTAACGATCATATTTTCTTCAGTAGGGTTGAAGGTCCCTAGAAACCAGTCTATCAGTACTTAGGTCTTCAGCTCAAGACCACGAACTGAAGACAAATTAGGGGCAAGAGGCTCGTTGGGAGCTTTTTCTATGTGATAAAGCATAATTTGCAACAAAAAGATTTAAGTGGGGAAGTTAAATCTGTCTCTTTTGTAGATTTCCCGTCAGTAAGATCAAAACCCCGATTGTCATCAGACCTGATGTCTTCTAACTCCTAAATATATATATATATATATATATATATATATATATATATATATATATATATATATATATATATATATATATATATATATATACATATAGGACCCAGTCTCAAAGGGTGGTCCTCACTCTTCTGAAGATTTCTTTCTGACCTACTTAGCTCTTATTAATACAGAACATTCCGAACGTTCCCGTTTCACTGGAATTTTACATGAAGACACTAAGAGGATAATGAGCGCACTTGTTCTAGCGTGGAGATAATGGAGCCAGGATATAAGTGGGAAATGTTACGAAGATGAAGACAATTTCTAAAGCTAAAGGACGCTGAATCCCTTTCTCTTTTATGCTGAAAATATCCTGTACAATGAATGAACTGTACGTTCTCCATTTTATCAGCATATGGACTGCAGTTGTATCCTTTGAGGTCAGTTACCTGTTTCTTTCATTGACCTAAAGAAATAATTATTTGAGAGACTGCTCAGTAGTTGATTTGAAATTGCCTTATGTACCTGTATAGTCTATGTATGCTGTTTTTGATACTCTTGTATTACGCGGTTTCTGAATGGCAGGTCGTATATAATCCTTGTGGGCTGCAACAACAGGCTGAAGTGGTGATGGCCTTCTTGGCTCTCCGCCACTAGGAAGGGAGGTACAGGTGATGAATAGACCAAGGAAAAACCTACTGGAAGTGCTACTGGCCTATTCCATAATTGGGCCTATGGCCTATTCCACCAATTAAGAAGCTGAAAAGACATGCACTTCTGTGGAAGTAAATCAATGTGATAAATCATGAAAGGGGTACAACCATTCAATCGAGCAAGGCCAAATCATCACAGGACCTGACAGTAAGCTAACGCAGTAACTGCTATTCCGACTGTGTGGGGATAGGGGGAACTAGGTAGGATAACCATGAAGGTAGGAGGTTTGCAGGCTTATTGTTCAGACCACTGCCGCAGCGGTGTAGGCCAAGTGCATCGCCCACCAGGTATGGTTAGTTCTCTTGGGAAATTTGTCTGTAGCTGTGATGCCAGTCTGGAGAGAACTAGGAAGGAATGGTCGCAGTGCTGAGCTCAGTTCTGAGGAGGCTATTACCGTAGTAGGTCCTGTCGATTTTGGAATGTGTACCAACTCTGAAGACAATAGGAAGGAGCAGCAGGGAAAAACTAGAAGGTTATAGTGTGGTCTACCTGATTGAGTTACATCATGCACAGTAAGATAAGTAAGCAAAGTAATTTGGTTGCATGATGCATTCCAACTCAGTGAATTGGGATTCAAGAAAGAACAAAGGGAGTGTAGGCGTTGAAAGTCAAACCCTAAACTGCTAATCTGATAGTCAATGGAAGTTTAGGGATTAGCTGAGTCTGCATGAAGCAACATAGTGATTTAGTGGGACTCCAGTGAAGCTAGCAGAAATCAGTATCAGGCCTCTTTCACATGGGCAACAGCCATATCACCGCTACAAAATCGCAGCTTTGTTGCCACAATTTTGTAGCATCAGTGATGTATTACAAGAAGGTTAAGCCCTACTTCTAAAATAAGCGCTGAAGACAAAAAAAGGGAATAATTACCTAGAAGGCTCGGTCCAGGTCCTCCCACTGCTTTCCCACCAAAATCGCACCTCCAGGAAGCGATGGCTCTGATTGATTTATCCAGCACTTATCAGCCAATCAATGCAGCACTCAATGAACCGATGCGAGGACTGTGATTGGTTCATCCAGCTCTGCATTGATTGGCTGAGCAGAGCTTGAAGAACCAATCACGATGTGGAGGCAGAATTTATGAATTGGCAGAGCTGCGACATTGATTGGCCAATTAATAAATCCCACCTCCACAACGTGATTGGTTCTTCAAACTCTGCTCAGGCAATCAATGCAGAGCTGGATGAACCAATCACAGCCCTCGTATTGGCTCATCGAGTCCTGCATTGATTGGCTCTATAGCACTGGATGAACCAATCAGAGCCATCGCTTCCTGGAGGTGGGATTTTTTTATCTTCTATGGGCGAACGAGGACTGCAAGATGCATGGCGGAGCTCCGGACAGCAGAAGGAGGACCTGCTAGGTAAGTATTCCTTTTTTTTTATGGAATGCAGTTAGGGCTTATTTTAGCAGTAGGGAAATGTATCGCATCACACAAAAGTCGCTAGTTCCTGTGATGCAATACGATAAACAAAGAGGCTCCATAGGGAAGCATGGGCAACAAAAAAAAGAATCGCAAACAGGTGAAATAGGCGATTTTTTTCCTTGCAACATATAGCATCAGTGAAAACATTGCAAATGTGAAGAACCCATTGGAAACAATGGGCTTCACATACATGCAATTTGTAGCGCTGTCACATCGCGAGAATATCGCGTGATTTTGTCGCCCTGTGAAAGCGGCTTTAGGAGGTTGCATCGTTGCTTGTCTTATTCTGGTCAGTCAAATTTGGTAATGTTCAAGCGAAGGCACCACTTTGTGTGTATTTGTAACCATAGTGCTTATGTGCCTCATCGAAGGTCTGTAATCATTAAGAGTATTGAGTAGTAACTAAAGGCAAACTATATTATTACCATTGGAAGTGCAGTCGTGTTCAGTAAAATTGACTTGTTGGCAACTAATCTGATCTGTGATTGTTTCTTGCAAGAGAACTACTGGTGTATCACACCCTTAATATCCTTTTCGGTGACAGAAAGTTTAATAGAGAATGTGCGCGGCTCATGTCAGATGCATGTTCCACTGCACTATTTCTTAATTAAATTCTCTTTTTTCCCTTCTCTTCCGAGTTCTGTTCGCGACAGAAGAAGAGAACAGATGTTTCCATCGTGTTTTTCCAAGTCTGTGTTTTGACAAGAAAGATGAAGAAGCTTTTTCGTACTCACATTCTGGTCCAAAAACAACAGGCCCAATGAGAGCAAGGAAATATGGCAGCACTGGGTTCAGAAGGGGTGTGATTAATTATCCATAAAACCGGCAATCTGTTGCGTTGGATAGCACGGGTGACTGATACACCCTGTCTTCTTCCAAAATACCAGACACATTTCCCGAGCTGACACTGATTATCAGTTGACGACTTCCCAGTTACATAGAGAAGACTCAGAGAAAATTCTCCTTAAGGGACTTTTTTGGTCAGTGCAGCTACCAAGAAGTAATAGTGCCTCAAATTTTCCATCTATTTGTACACAGAATGCAGTCACTAATGGAACTGATATATCTATGTCAGGGTGGGTTCACAAGGCATATGTACAATTACGCTTGCTGCTGCGGAGTGTGGTTCCGCATGAATGTGGTTCTTTTTCTTCTTGGGCCATTCAAACTCCGTGTGGGAAAGATTGGGCAAGTCCTATCTTTCCCACAAGGAAATATCGGTCTGGGTATCACATTTGCAAACGTGATTTTCCTTCGATTCCAATGCATTTAGCATTTTTCATGTGCATGAAAAATGTACGTTGTATTAACCCTTTCCAATTCAATTTCTATCTTGGTTTTCCTAGGGGACTTACTCTTTTCCTGCTGTTATACAGCGGCGCTATCTACTGTCTAAAGCCAGTACTGCATGAGGTGACACGTTGGATAGGCTCTGACAGCAGAGAGGCTGGCAATATACAGTAAGAGAACCCCGACGGATGTCTTCCAACATCGGAGCTGTACAGCCTTAAATCATAATGTCTTCAGAGGTCAGACAGTGGATTGGAAAGGGTTAATAGGAAAAATTAACAAATAGCATCGTTCATGCATGAAATTCGCATCTGCTCGAGAGTGTAATGTGATTCTTTTCTCCCATAGAACATAATGGACGCAGAGCATGATCCATATCTATCTATCTATCTCAGAAACCCAATGGTGTCCAGTCAATGGGGTCCATTGAGCGCTGTTGGTTTCCACCATGAATCCTCCACTGTCGTTATTTTCGATTCCTGTGACAAAACAGAAAAATGCAAATGCCAGCACAGACCCAAACAGAGCCTTATTCAGATTAGTTTCGTCCGCCACCATAAGGTTCAGCGTCTGGACACGTAGATGTTGAGCCTCTAGCCTATTTAGCTATTCATCGGCAGATCCGCCAGTGGTCAGACTGACATGAGAATTTTATAATAACGGGTACATTGTATGGTCAGGGTGGATGAGTGGGAGTGGGAATCATACAGAACCGCATTAAACTCTGCTGGGTGTTCGAGTCCTTGAAAATGGACTTTTAACTTCAGTACTCTTGTCAATCCGCAAGAACAAAATGACTATAGAAAAGCTCGGTGTGTCCGCCTCTCACAGAAACACCGCGCACAAAGGCTCCTTAGTTACAGGGCAATTATGTGCAGCTATTAAGAGGAATCAGGAACAACACGGACGGGAAATAATGTTATTTTCAGGACTGGCCTGGAAAAAAAAAGGACGACCTGGCAGGTACAGAGGAATTTACAGATATTTCACTTGTGATTTTGAAAGGGAGGGGGAGGGGAGGCTTTATACTATACAATAAAGGCAATTATGTTACAATAGAGAAACCTTTAACTGGGTCCGGTGTGGCTTTATGTAGGATACTTTATGTAGTAATAAGCTGGATAAAATTAGTAAGTAGCAGCCCAGAGTAATTGTGGACCGGTGGGGAGCTCACGTCATTGTTTGTAGGTTGCAGTCATATCATCTGCACTTAAAAGACTCTTGATAAGTTAGGAGTTTGCAATAACATAACTTTTCTTTCTTCCCTTCATTGCCTTTCCAAAACTGTAAGCCTAACCTAATATATCCTGGCAAGGTCCTACATAATGTAGACTTGTCAGGTGCCCATAGAGCTCTTTTGATGCACCCCATGATCCTATTTGCCTTGACAGCAGCTGCCTGACATTGGTTGCTCCAGTTAAGCTTACAGTTAACTAAAATCCCAAACCCTTTCAATGTTAGTGCTTCCCAGTGGTTTCCCATTTATCCTGTAATGGTGACATGTATTTTCCTGCCCATCTGTATAACCTTACATTTATCAGTGTTAAACCTCATTTGTTACTTTTCTGCCCAATCTCCCAACTTATCCAGATCCATTTGTAACTGTATTTTGTCCTCTTGTGTTAATTATTTTACATAGTTTTGTAACATCTGGAAATATTGATATTTACCTGTACAATCCTTCTACCAGATCATTAATAAATATATTAAAAAGAATAGGGCCAAAAAACGATCCCCGTGGTACCCAACTAGTAACTGTGACCCAATCAGAGTATGTACCATTTATAACCACCCTCTGCTTTCTATCACTGACCAGTTAATTACCCACTTACACACATTCTCACCCAGACCAAGCATTCCCATTTTATATACCAACCTTTTATGCGGCTCAGTATCAAACACTTTGGAGAAGTCCAGATACACAAGATCCCAACCCATACTTTCCAGGATCACTTTTTGACCGCTTTTTGAATATTGGTACCACATTGGAATCGCTGGTCTATACAATGTATTTCTGTGTTGTGTTTACTATACAGTTTATGTAAGCATCCTAATTTTTAATAATTGAAAAATGCAATATAGGATCTCAGCTAAGGTGTTAGCAATATACTTGTCAGCAGAGTGCTGGCAGATTGTATGTGTCAGTGAGCTGAATTATGAATGGTGCCCTGAGTGTGATTAAAAAGCACAAGGTATGATATAATTTAAAATTTTTAATACCACACAGTGCCTAAATACTGGTACAAACAAATGAGAAATGTACAGTCTGATAACACTGAAACAATGCCCATATACCGATGCCATACAGTTCCAAAATAACAGCAGCATACTGTGCTATTAGAGTGAAGCCACAGGCAGTGCTATATACCCGGTTTCCCCCAAAATAAGACCTACACTGAAGATAATCCATACCCTGACTTTTCAGGATTTTTGGGGGAGGCTTGAAATAGAAGTCCTACCCAAAAATATGCCCTAGCTGTATTACATTAAAAAAAAGAATACTTGCCTAGCAGGCTCAGTCTGCGTCCTGCTGCTTCTGTCCGGAGCTCTGCCGGGCGTCCTGCAATCCTCATCTGCACACAGAAGATCATTTCCTGGTTACGGGATCCAAAAATCCCACCTCCAGGAAGCGACGGCTCTGATTGGTTCTCAAGCGCTGTTCAGCCAATCAATGCAGTGCTTGATGAACCAATGCGATGGCTGTGAATGGTTCATTGAGCGCTGTACTGATTGGCTGAGTAGTGGTTGAAGAACCAATCACAGCCATCATGTTGTGGAGGCAGGATTTATGAATTGGCCAATCAAAGCCGCAGCTCAGAGCATCGGAGCTCCAGAGAGCAGCAGGAGGGAGCTGAACCAAGTCTGCCAAGTAAGTATAAGAAGACTTCCCTTGAAAATAAGACATAGCGCCTCTTTGGGGGCAAAAATTAATATAAAACAAGGTCTTATTTTCAGGGAACACAGTAGGTTGGTGAAATTTTGCTGATGTTTGCCCATAGATTACTCTGACCTTAGGGTGGCTTTACACAGACAACTATCAACTGGAAAATCACTTGTGAATCTTGGAAACAGTGTCCCTGTGTAAACAAGGCATCTGACAGGGTAATGAGTGAGAAATTGCCCAATAGCCACTAGTGCCTTTGTATCAACCCACTGAAACAAAGCAACTAGTTACCGAGTTCTCGCTCAATGTAAACAGTCATTCATTCATCCTTGAGCAACTAGCTGTTCATAGTGAATGAGGCGCGCACTACCTCTATTCACTGAATGACTACCCTTCCTGTGTGAAGTCATTAGAATTAGCTCAAAATTCGCTCAAAAGAATCTTTTGAGCGATTCCCGTCCTGTCTAAATGCACTGACATCATGCAGTTTTCATGCATAAGTCCTTGATTGCTGAATTCTAGCTTGCTAGAATTAAGTGATCAGCTGTTATCAGACGGCTGCACTGATAAGTTTCTCTGTGCCGGTGTCCTGCTGTGAATTCACAGCGGGGCACGGGCAGCAAGTGCGGAGAATACTACAGTTGTTTGCTCATGCAGAACGGCTGTAGTATTCGGCAAGAGATAGCGGCGGTGTCCCGCTGAGCCTGCATACCTGTCTAGTAGCTAATTAGCTACTATAAAGTATGCAAAGATGATCGCTCAAAACTGTCGTTTGAGCGACTTCTGAGCGATCATCTGTCAGTGTAAATGGGATATTACTCATGATGATTGCAAGATAAGAGCAACAAAGTATGGGTAACCACCCACTACCGTTTTTTTTCCCGCTGCGATTTTGCTGTGCTTTTTTTTCCAGATGTCTATGGGACTTTCTAATGTTAAAATCACAACGCACAAAAAAAGGAATTTAGCGGTAAACTGCGTTTTTTGTGTGTTGCGATTTTAACATTAGAAAGTCCCATAGACATCTGGGGGGAAAAAATGCAGCGAAATCGCAGCGGGGAAAAAACGATTGTGGGTAGTCACAGTATTTCTTGAATTGATTACTGATGGTGGAGCTCCACTGTAGGTGCCTGGCTCATATGAAGAGTTCTTGCATCTTTCTGAGGAGTTTTTCTTCAGTGACTTCCTTTTTTCTTGAGCTGAATGCGGCTTCTGGAAGCTTATTTTTGTAAGTATATGAAGATAAAATGTGTGTATGACACAGAATGGGCTAATGAATGTGAAGGTTAATTGTGAAGAACGCTTCCAGGTTCCAGGTATAAATCATTCACTAATGATGTGACCTGATTGCAGTTATTGTTGACTATCAGATCTAACGAGCTCCTGCATTTGCTGTCTCAGCAATGTTACCTTCTTCGGCAGAGTTTCCTAAAATACACTGGAAACTTTAAGGCACTGAGAATTTACCCCTGACTGCGGAGGAACAGAAGTGTCATAATGGACACCGAACCCAAGAATGGACGAGCCTCCTCTATACTATAGGGTCTTATAGCAGCACTGGACCTGGGGGAAAGCTGAGACAGGTAACAATCACACCTGGGTGACATCACGATGACAAAGGAAAGAATGAATGTCTTCACCTCGGTTAGTGCTTCTTTGCTGACTGCTTTCTTTCATTAGCTACGGTGGATAAGAGTACAGTGGTGACCATTGACTCCAGTTTAGGACCCATTCAGATGGCTGGATATTTGAGCGACATGCTGTTCACGTATACGGATCCATTATATCCAATTAAGCTATTCGCATGAACGTTTTTTTCACAGGGACTGATGACTTTTATGAACGAAAACACCACTTGCAACATGTAGGTCTGTGAGTTGAGCTTGAATTTGTAAGGCACAGAGGCTAAGGATCTGTTCCCATCATGTTTATGGCCTCCATTTAACATATATACTGGGACCTATACATTAAAGGGATGCCTTTTGACAGATGCCACAAAGTAACATTCCCTCAGCTCCATTGTAAAAAATGTGTATTTTTAAGGGTCTATTCACATGAGCGTATATCGGCCACATTTTCATGGACGGCTGATATATGCGATCATCTGATGCACTAGATTCCAATTCTTCAGTTCAGATGGACAATTTCCTGGTGCGTAAAAACGGCTGGGCAGAAAAGATAGCGCATACGGTACACATTCTGGCCAGCCGTTTTTACGCCGGCCAGAAAAGATAGTTCTGGAACTATCTTCCAGTTAGAATACGGCAACCGGTCCCATAGGCTCCCAGAGCTGCAAAAAAGGGAGGTGGGTGAGAGTTTAGCAGGGGCTCTACTAAACTCCCTCCCCTTTCCCTCTCTCTCTGTCCCTTGCCGGCTGCCAGCAAGGGTAGTGGGCAGGAGATTAGCACACTAGCTCCCGCCCAGTTCCTCCCGCCCCCTTGCCGACAACCGAAAAGGGGCAGAGAGGGGGCAGGAGCTTAACATACTAGCTCCCACCCCCTCCCTTTGCTAACAGTCGGTTAGGGGCTGAGAAAGTTTAGCTCTATTCCCCTGCCCGATGGTATTCCGGGTGCAGCGTATACTTGCCGCACCGGGGCTGTTTGAACGGGCACATAAATGGTAGATGCAGCCATGACTTGGTCACGGCTGCCTCTTGTTCATGTGATTTTTGACTGTGGCTGTCCAAAAATCACAGCAGCCGTGTGCAGGAGCCCTAAGACTAAATTCACATGGGTGAATGCGATATCGCGCTTGCCTATGTGTGTTTTCCATGCCAATGCGAGGCATTTTCTATTCAATAACACCTCGCATTGCTTCTGTGAAATTGCGATCCACAGGCACGTGTTTCACGCGCGTCAGAGGATCGCAAGTGTTTCCCATTGATTTCAATAGGAAACATCACATCTCACACGCATGCACATCGCACGTCGTGTGAGTGCCATGCGATGTCTTTTACGGTCCTATTGAAAAAATTGGCGAGGTCTTCCGTGGGAACGGAACACGCTGCAATTTGCTTGCTGCAAGAATGGAAAAGAATAGAGTTCATACTCTTGCAAGTTTTGTGTGTTTTGCAATGCACAAAACCAGCACGAGTCTCACCCATTTGAATATAGCCCTAACCATGTTTTTTATTTTACTGGATACTATTGTTCAGAGGCATAACTTGAAGCTTCTGGGCCCCATTGCAATATCTGTAACAGGGCCCCCAACTATAATGCTTTAGTCAAAGTACTGGGTTCCCTATATGGAGAAGAGAGGCCTTATGGGCCCCCTAAGGCTCCTGGACCCATGTGCAACCGCATCCCCTATAGTTATGCCCATGCTGTTGTATGGGAAGCTGCCCATTTGCACTACAATTCACACCATTTTCTTGCTGGTTCCACCCTTCCCGGTTAACAGTGTCCACTTTTTTCACCACTTTTTATAAGTGCTGAGAGAAAGAAACATTGCAGCTTGTGATGCAAATGGCACAAATAGCTTGATAAATCCCCCCCAATTTTTCAGATCTGTCCATTGTTCAATAATTATGATGTATTTGCATAAAGTCCTTTCTAAACTGAGTAACAGCTTAAATATTTGCTACAGATGCCACCATTTTCTGCGGCATGGCAACAAGTGATGCAGCCCTTCATTGGAAATGTCACAGTATTTGATGTTGTTCTGCTTTTATAGGTCTTTGAGCGTCTGGAGTTCTGGAAAAATTGTGCCCCCCAGCCTCGAGCAGCAGATTGCCTGTGATTACATAAATGGTGTTTTCAGAGTCGCTGCACAGTCGGCTCCGCCTCCCTTTTGTCCGCGTTCCATGTTACACACAAATACGTAACAATCGCCTTACATTGTAGAACGTTCTCTTTTCTTCTTGTTGTGACACCAGCACTTTAATCCTTTTTGAAAGGGTCAAACAGCTGAATCCACGACTCCTATCTTCTAACAATTTGTTATAAAGAGCTGACTGCAGCAGTCGCTCTTTACGTGGCGACAGCCAGAGAAATGCTTACTTTGGCTCTTGCGTTCTTCTTTCTATTAGAATGAAGAAAGATTACAGCTTTCACCGTCCTGGCCTCGCATGTTCCTGTAAAAACCTGTATTTTCAGCTATTGACAGCTGTGGATTTATAGAAAAGAGCTATAATGACCAGGGTTTAGATGTGTGAACACTCAAACTGCCATGTCACATGCCAAGCAGCGGTCACTGGCGGTCACTCCTGCAGCAAACGGCAGAAGGGTGCGCTCATTATAATGACAGCAATTAGGGGCGTAGCTAAAGTTTCATGGTCCCTGGAGCAAAAGTTCAAAAGCTCAGCTTGAGTTCTCCCCCATACACACACAGCTACTCTGCATGACCAGCTCTCCAAAAAACATGCATACATATTATATATATAATACACAAGATAACTCAACAGTTTAGATACAGTGGATCAGCTCTAGAAATTTCTATAAAAGGCAGCCCCCACATCCAGAGGCAGCCCTACACAGTGCTAGAGGTGACAGAACAGTAACTTCTAATGATCACGAGTGGTGTCATCCACTTTCTCTTTGCTTCTCCATCCAGCCCAGACTGCCATGAAGATTTCTTAGTTATGACTACTTGACTGCACACTCTCTTCATCTTGCTGCTACTCCCAACGCCCCTCTCAGAGCCTCCCACAGTAAAAGTTCTCCTCTTGTACTGCACAAAGTAATAAAGCACATGCACAGTAATAATGACCAACACAAAAAACAGTGCCTCGTTTGTGCCCCTACACTGTAATAATGCCCATTTATTCCCCATATAGTAATACTTCCCCTCTGTCTCTACACAAAGTAATACTGCCCCATTTGTGCCCCAGAAAATTAATTATACCCCTCTATGCTCATAAAATAACAGTGATCCCTTTGAGGCCCTTAAGAAAGGATGTCTGAGTTATTTTTAAACTCCAGCACTCCAAGTATAAAAATAATAATCATGTACTCACCTCTCCTTACGGCTCCATTCCCAGCGCCGACTCTGTATTGACAAGCTGCAGCAGCCTGTTTACTGGATGTCACAGGTAGCTGCAACCGATCACAGGCATTAGTACTCGATCGCTGAGGTCTGTAATTGGCTGCAGCAGCATGTGGCATCCTGTGCACAAGCTACTGCAGTCTGTCAATATAGCGTCATAGCGGAGACCAGAAGATGCTACGCTGGAGCTACAATGGAGCCAGGAGTAGTGAGTATATGTTTTTTTTATTTTTATGCATGGGTGCATGGGTTATTCAAATTGAACTTGAACAACACATTACAGTAAAAGAGTCTCCCCCTATGCCCCTCTTCAATATAACAGAAACGCCACTCTGACCCTCCCCCTTCCAAAAATAGGCTCCTGAACCTCCATCTAGCTGAGCAGTAAGAACACACAGTCTTCGTGGTTCAGCAAACAGCAGGTCTGCACTCATGCTGCTGGTCTGGTTATGTGATGTGCCAGGGTTATGAATTGGCTCCTTCTGAAGTACCATGGGAGTCGACTGGAATACCCACAGAGGCTATCAAAATTAGGATTATTTACCCTGGAAAAAAGACAGCTAAGGGGCGACCAAATAACTATGTATAAATACATGAGGGGACAATACAAGGATCTCTCCCATGATCTGTTTATACCCAAGACTACGTCGGTAACAAGAGGGCATCCGATACGTCTAGAAGAAAGCAGGTTTCATCACCAACACAGAAGGGGGTTCTTTATTGTAAGAACAGTGAGACTGTGGAACTCTCTGCCTGAGGAGCTGGTGATGGCAAAATCCATAGAGGAGTTTAAGAGAGGACTAGACGTCTTTCTAGAGCAGAAGGATATTACAGGATATAGACATTAGGTGACGAGCGGGTTGTTGATCTGGGTCTTATATTTAGATAGGAACTATCAACTGTTGATCCAGGGATTATTCTGATTGCCATTACAGAGTCAGGAAGGAATTTTCCCACAAATTGGCTAATTGGCTTCTGCCTCTTGGGGTTTTTGCCTTCTTCTGGATCAACTAGGGGTTGAAACAGGCTGAACTAGATGGACATTGTCTTCATTCAGCCTAACATACTATGTTACTATGTTACTTTGGATAGGTGGAAACCCTCCCAAATCTCCAGCAGAACAATCTTATTAAAATGCCCCCACTAGCCCTTGCACTTCATAGAACTGTGTCTGTAGCCAGATGCTGAGCTCTCTGTATAGAGCAGAATCCAAATACTCACCCCTGTTTCCTACACTTAGTACAGTGGATTGGCTGCAGGAGACAGAGTGGACTACTGGTGATATGCTTTATACAGAGTGCTTGGCGTCTGGTGACATTTCTGTATAGGATTGCTGGTGGCTGTACTATTGGGAGCTGGAGCTGTGTGGAATACAGAAAACATCAGGGGGAGTAATTAAAAAATAGGGCTACAGAGAGGAGCATTATTAACTGAGGTCACAGAGAGGAACACTATAATTAAATGAGGCCATGGAGGTGGTGCTATTACTAAATGGAACCACAGAGGTGGCACTATCACTATGTGGGGTCACAGAGGTTGTGCTATTACTAAGTGGAGCCACAGAAGGGTGATTTTACTAAGTGGGGTCATAGAGGGGGGTGTTATTACAAAACGGAGTACAGAGAGGGTACTATTACTTATTGGGGTCATAGAGGGGGTGCTTTTACTTAGTAGGTCTACAGAGAGGGCACTATTACTTTTTGAGGCCATAGAAGGGATAATAGTACTATGTGAGAAAAACTGAAACAAGGAGATAGGGGCATCATAGGGAGAGTGTTTTGTTCCTGTACAGAAAGATGCTGAACCTGTGTTAAGAGAGCAAGACCGTGTTACTGCAGAGAAACGAGACTGAGCATGTGTGATCACCTTGGAACATTTACGGAGATGGACACAGAATAGAAACATCTAATCTAACATTAGTCCTAGAATATTTCAGATATAAAAATTGTTTAGTATGTGAAAATACAATAAATATTTATAATTATGGGCTGCATTTAACTATAAACAATATTTTTCCAGGGACAGCCCCTTTAACTAAACCATCCTCGAATGATAATGAGATGACTTTCCTCATTCAGACGCAATCTGCACAGCAAAGCTGACAAGTGAACTACAGAGAACAGAATACATTTCTTCAACTTATTAATACTGCCAATGTGGAATTAAAAATGCAATATTTAAAGATGTATATAAAATGTAAAAAATCACCTCATTTTCTTTAAATTGTGTATGATAAAAATTTACCTTACTGGATAATATATAATTTTGTGACTCTACATTCCCTTTAAGACTATAGAGATAGAATATCCATATGTATCAGAACAGGCTCCTTTGTATCCATATGTAACCTTGTCTTTGGCAGAACAATATCGTCCTCTTCTTTGAATGCTGAGTGGGTTCCTCTTTAACCTGTGCCATTTATCCCACAGTAAACAACTTGACAATGACCGTCCAATAAATAGACACACAAGTCATACACACCACTGTTATTTTATCCCTAAACGCAATGTTCTGACAGAAGCTGTCAGCAGCCGCGGAAAGAGTGAATAAGCATTAATTAAGAGAACTCCCTTTAAGATAGACAACCGGCTCCCACAATGCGGCATGCAGCTGAGCCCTCAGCACGAGTCCCCGTAAGACAAGGCCATTTCACTACAGATGGTTTTGTCAGGTTGCCTTTCAGAGATTAGATGAGATTTGGGAGGGGGGAGATTTGTAAACTGATAAAAGCAAAAACTTATCCTCCATTTAGGTTCCCTCTGAGCTTCATTAGCACCGACGGCTGCAGAAACGCTTTTCGCAGTTATCTATTGTGAAGCCTAATAAACCTGGCAGCAGAAAAGCCCTGACATTAGATGGTGCACTGTGCTCGCCCAGAAATAGGCAATTCATTTAATAGGGCTTTTGGGTACAAGTTGCACAGTTTGGACTCATGTCTAGGGCTTTAGAGAACTAGACATACATTGGCATTTTCTTCCAAATAAGGAAGATGGAACAATACTTCTGCAGCGCCACCTATTGGATGGCAGCATTCTTTCAGATCAATGCCCGACCCTTTAATAAGTCTGTAAAACAATGATTGGGAATAGGAAACCAAGTCAGAATCCATACACAGACAGCTGTTTGCCCCTCATCAGTGTGCAGTAGGTTTCTGGCTTGGCTAGTGAGAGGCCTGTAATGTGGGTCAACAGGGGGTGTCGTCTCTCCTTAAGAAGAGCACCAAAAAAGTGAGTGGAGAAACTCAGGGGGTGGGGGGCATTGCCTCTCCTCAAGGAGAGCACCCAGAAGGGGTGTTAGAAGACACCTGAGAGGTAAGTGAGGAGACTTATAAGGCCATGCATGCTCCTCTGGGTAATTTATGCAGATGATTTTCTTCCAATAACAGTGCAAAACCTGTCCATAGGTTGCAGCTCAGCCCAGTTCACTTCAATGCATCACCATGGACAGGAGTGAAGCTGAGTCTGGAAGAAACTAGCTAACATTTTTTTATTCCTGTACAACCATTCAAGTCTGTAGCACTTGAAAAACCAGAAAGCTGCCTAAATACTGATAAATAGAAGATTAAATATCATGTATAAACCAGTCTCATACACAATTGGATATGAACTCGAATTCTCAGGGGTCACCTTTGTGGTCCGTGGTCAAATCTGTGCAGGAGCCACATGTGCATGGGATTTGTATATTTTCCCTGAGTGCTCATGGTTTCCTTCCACACTCCAAATACGCTTGCCTCAGTATGTGAGATAAGGAGATTAGATTATGAGCTCCTGGGAAGTGGGATGATGTGAGTGATACATTATGTGTGAGATAGGGAGATTAGACTGTGAGCTCCTGAGGTCAGGGATGATGAAAGTGATACAGTGTATGCGACATAGGGAAATTAGAATTTGAGCTTCTGAGATCGGGATGATAGGGGTGATGTATTGTACATGAAATCAGGAGATCAGGAATGATCACAGTGATATATTGTATGTAATATAAGGAGATTACATTGTGAGCAGCTAAGAGCGGGGATGAGGAGAGTGACACATGGCATGTGAAATCAAGAGATTAGATAGTGAGCTCCTGGAATCAGTAATGATGGGAGTAATTACAGTTTTCAGTGCTATAGAACATCTTGGTGATATATATAAATACTGTAGATACATTTGGAAGTGGCAGATATCACAGACGGAGCAATTCACTGAGGAAGGAATATTTTCGGAACACGCAGCAGAATGTGCAGCTGCAGAAATACGTATCAATATCCGTATATGACCAAATACAGATTTCAATGCTGGACTGGTAGCAGAATTAAGCTATTTTCAATACCATATGAAAGTCCGCATGTTCGATTTAGGTAAGCATCTGTGGTCATCTACAGTACAGATTTTGCAAGTACCCGGGGTCGCCGACTGGGGTCGAAACCATATTCCACTATAGGAACCCGCATGTGGAATCCGGATCGTTAGTGTGCGGCCAGATCATTATTACATAATTAGTACAAAGTACAACATATCCGGGATACCCGACCAGTGACAAAACAGAAAAGCTGAAAATGGCGCAGTACTCTGAACGTCCTTAGGTGTCATGAGTGCTCAGTGGTGTAATGATCTGTAGAATATATGTCAGGAGGTAGAGGGCAGAGCAATGTTCTGCAGATTAGAGGTCAGTCGTGTAACAATCTTCAGAATATATCACTACTATGTATCCATATTTAGCTCAATCTTGTGTTCACACTTGGATTTTGGTCCTCTGCAGTCGCTGGTACTTTACATGGTGCCACTTAGTATACCATTCTACAGACGCTCAGGAACGGCTGAAACAGCAACTTTCTTTGGCGACCATTTACTCCATAAATAAGCATTTGCTTTGGTAGGAGATGTCTGGGTGGTATTTACACATCAAACTCAAGTGCAGGATAAAAGCACTTGTGAAAACACTGAGTTGTTGCGGCTGCTGTAGGATGTGGTTCCTCCTCGGTATGTCATGAACTGTTTATTTGTAGAGTTCACGCTCACTGAAGGCTTTTTGCATTTTACAATCATTTTACATTTGGAAAGTGAAGCCTTGATGTGAATTTCATCCTGAAGTGACTGCTGTAATTCACGTGTTCTGTACAAAAAAGGCAGTGTTCAGACTCCGACAATCACCTATGTCACCACATCTTAAAAGAGCAGTGAAAGTTATTGGCATCTTCTTACTGAAGGACATGAGGAAATCAGTTTTTAGCTCCATCCTTGTCATCCTCACCTGAAGGCTGAGGCTGCGCTCACACAGGCGCTTTTTACCGCAATTACCGTGGCGTTTTGAATGCCATGATAATCACGTTAAAATGCTCCTATAGATTTCAATGAGGCCTTGCAGACAAGCGTTCGATTGCGGCGCTATCTGTTCTATTTCTGGGCGTTTAGCGCACCTCATCACCCATCACAATGGTGGGGTGTGCTAAAACACTCTGCGGCCGGAAAAAAATTAAAATCACGGCAAAGCACCATGATTGAAATTGCGGCGCTTTGCCGCATCCATGTTTGAGAATGGCCTAACTCTCCTTAGTGCCTGGGCTGGAAAAAAACAACTTTTCACTGTAAGATTATGCTGGAACTAAAGCTTGAATGTCACCCTATCTGCATCTGAGAAGTCAATGAAAAGACAAAATGAGAAAAACCACTGGCCATAGGCAGATGGTAACTGCTAGTGAGAAAATCTTGGTGTTGTAGTGTTATTAGCTCTACCTCCTGATTATCTTGCTCACAATAATCCTAATTCCCATGGGTTTCTTGATATTTCTGGTGTCACTCATCTCAGTAAGTCACTAAGGTCTTTACCCCCACCTCGACCCCTTTAAATTACATGCCAGTCATCTCTAACCTGTGGCTCCCCAGCTATTCTAAACCTTCTAGTGCATGCTGTCATGCTGGGGGCTGTAGTTTCATAAAAGCTTGAAAACCCCAGGTTACAGATCATTGCATCAGATTATTTGTGAACAGATCTGTCAACAAGAATCTAATGCATGCAGACATCATCAGACCTAATGAAATGAAAAGGTCTCCATCATGGACAATAGAGATCATACAGTATATTCAGAAAATGACACAGTATCCCCAGAAGGAGGCAAACTCCAATACTATAATGATAAGAAGAGAAAAACAATTCGAAATTCATAGACTGCAGTAAGTAATGTGGATAAACAGGGGACACCACAGACTAGCAATAAAGAACGAATCACATGGATGGCTGCGGCCGCTGGGCCAGAGGAACAGTAAAATAATAATAATAGTAAATCGTCCTTCCGTTGGGGAATGTCCAGCCTGGTGATAATTAGCGATTCTCTCCAAGTAAAAAGAATAAATCTGCAACAATCAGCGAGGGATCAAATAAAGGAAATAGTCACAAAATGACTCCATACAATGTATCCAATCCAAATAATCCCCTGATCTAATCAGCCTGCACTGCACTGTTTATACACTGATACATTGTAACAAACTATCAGGACAGGAGAAAACTTTGTACTGATTATGTGTTTTCCTCATAGACTGTCTACACTTGACACAGCTGTAGCAAACCCTCAGCTATGAGACGTATGAAGTCTGTAGAAGTTCTGGATGTAGACTAGAATGATTCCTTTCACTGACACTAAGAAGAGTTAATAATTAGAGATGAGCAAACACCAAAATGCTCGGGTGCTCGTTACTCGAGTCGAACTTTCAGTGATGCTTGAGAGTTTGTTTCGAGTAACAAACCCCATTGAAGTCAATGGGCGACTCGAGTATTTTTGTATATCGCCGATGCTCGCTAAGGTTTCCATTTGTGAAAATCTGCAAAACACAAGAAAGTGATGGAAACGACACAAAAACGAATAGGGCAGGCGAGGAGCTACATTTTGGACTGCATCTCAAGTTCCCAGGTCCCACTATTAAGCCACAATAGCGGCAAGAGTGAGACCCCCCCACACACACACACACACACACACACTGTCAGCGTAAAGATCGTTCTCCTCTGCCACAGCTGTAACAGCTGTGGCAGAGAAGAACGATGTTAGCCCATTGAATTCAATGGAGCCGGCAATATAGCCGGCTCTATTGAAAGCAATGGGCTGCCGGCGTACGGGGGTGAATTGTCGGGAAGGGCTTAAATATATAAGCCCTTCCCTACAATTCATCCAAAAATGTGTAAAAATAAAAAATATATATATACTTACCTGGTCCCGGCAGAACGATGTTAGCCCATTGAATTCAATGGAGCCGGCAATACAGCCGACTCCATTGAAAGCAATGGACTGCCGGCGATCGCGGGATGAATTGTGGGGAAGGGGTTAAATATATAAGCCCTTCCCTGCAATTCATCCAGAAATGTGTAAAAATAAAATATATATATATACTTACCTGGTCCCTGCAGACGGAGTTCAGCGCGGCAGGCTGCAGTTCTCCTGAACTGCTCTGAACAGCTGTGAGTAGTATTCAGCAGCCGGGGATTTAAAATCCCCGCCTGCTGAATGAGATGCCTCTGATTGGTCACAGCCTGACCAATCAGAGGCAGATTCCACTCACACCCATTCATGAATTCATGAATGGGTGAGTGAGGGCTGCCTCTGATTGGCTCAGCGCAGGGACAGCTGAGAGCTGCCCCATAGCCAATCAGAGGCAGCCCTCACTCACCCATTCATGAATTCATGAATGGGTGTGAGTGAGGGATGCCTCTGATTGGTCAGGCTGTGACCAATCAGAGGCATCTCATTCAGCAGGCGGGGATTTTAAATCCCCGGCTGCTGAGTACTACTCACAGCTGTTTAGAGCAGTTCAGGAGAACTGCAGCCTGCCGCGCTGAACTCCGTCTGCCGGGACCAGGTAAGTATATATATATTTTTTATTTTTACACATTTCTGGATGAATTGCAGGGAAGGGCTTATATATTTAACCCCTTCCCGACAATTCATCCCGCGATCGCCGGCAGCCCATTGCTTTCAATGGAGTCGGCTGTATTGCCGGCTCCATTGAATTCAATGGGCTAACATCGTTCTGCCGGGACCAGGTGAGTATATATACACTACCGTTCAAAAGTTTGGGGTCACATTGAAATGTCCTTATTTTTGAAGGAAAAGCACTGTAATTTTCAATGAAGATAACTTTAAACTAGTCCTAACTTTAAACAAATGCACTCTATACATTGCTAATGTGGTAAATGACTATTCTAGCTGCAAATGCCTGTTTTTTTGTGCAATATCTACAAAGGTGAATAGAGGCCCATTTCCAGCAACTATCACTCCAGTGTTCTAATGGTACAATGTGTTTGCTCATTGGCTCAGAAGGCTAATTGATGATTAGAAAACCCTTGTGCAATCATGTTCACACATCTGAAAACAGTCTAGCTTGTTACAGAAGCTACAAAACTGACCTTCCTGTGAGCAGATTGAGTTTCTGGAGCATCACATTTGTGGGGTCAATTAAACGCTCAAAATGGCCAGAAAAAGAGAACTTTCATCTGAAACTCGACAGTCTATTCTTGTTCTTAGAAATGAAGGCTATTCCATGCGAGAAATTGCTAAGAAATTGAAGATTTCCTACAACGGTGTGTACTACTTCCTTCAGAGGACAGCACAAACAGGCTCTAACCAGAGTAGAAAAAGAAGTGGGAGGCCGCGTTGCACAACTAAGCAAGAAGATAAGCACATTAGAGTCTCTAGTTTGAGAAACAGACGCCTCACAGGTACCCAACTGGCATCTTCATTAAATAGTACCCGCAAAACACCAGTGTCAACATCTACAGTGAAGAGGCGGCTGCAGGATTTTGGGCTTCAGGGCAGAGTGGCAAAGAAAAAGCCATATCTGAGACTGGCCAATAAAAGAAAAAGATTAAGATGGGCAAAAGAACACAGAGGAAGACTGGAAAAAAGTGTTGTGGACGGATGAATCCAAGTTTGAGGTGTTTGGATCACAAAGAAGAACGTTTGTGAGACGCAGATCAAATGAAAAGATGCTGGAAGAATGCCTGACGCCATCTGTTAAGCATGGTGGAGGTAATGTGATGGTCTGGGGTTGCTTTGGTGCTGGTAAGGTGGGAGATTTGTACAGGGTAAAAGGGATTCTGAATAAGGAAGGCTATCACTCCATTTTGCAACGCCATGCCATACCCAGTGGACAGCGCTTGATTGGAACCAATTTCATCCTACAACAGGACAATGACCCTAAACACACCTCCAAATTGTGCAAGAACTATTTACAGCAGAAGCAGGCAGCTGGTATTCTATTGGTAATTGAGTGGCCAGCGCAGTCACCAGATCTGAACCCCATTGAGCTGTTGTGGGAGCAGCTTGACCGTATGGTACGCCAGAAGTGCCCATCCAACCAATCCAACTTGTGGGAGATGCTTCTAGAAGCGTGGGGTGCAATTTCACAAGCTTACCTCAACAAATTAACAGCTAGAATGTCAAAGGTGTGCAATGCTGTAATTGCTGCAAAAGGAGGATTCTTTGACGAAAGCAAAGTTTGATGTAAAAACAATGTTATTTCAAATACAAATCATTATTTCTAACCTTGTCAATGTCATGACTCTATTTTCTATTCATTTCACAACGCATGGTGGTGAATAAGTGTGACTTTTCATGGAAAACACAAAATTGTTTGGGTGACCCCAAACTTTTGAACGGTAGTGTATATTTTTTATTTTTACACATTTCTAGATGAATTGCAGGGAAGGGCTTATATATTTAAGCTCTTCCCGACAATTCATCCCGCGCTCGCCGGCAGCCCATTGCTTTCAATAGAGCCGGCTGTATTGCCGGCTCCATTGAATTCAATGGTCAGTGCTCGTTTAATCGAGACGAGTACCGCGTGGTGCTCGTCTCGAGTAACGAGCATCTCGAGCACCCTAATACTCGAACGAGCATCAAGCTCGGACGAGTATGCTCGCTCATCTCTATTAATAATATAATAATCATAATCTTTATATAGCCCCCAAATTTTCTGCAGAACTTTACAAGATCTTGGAAATGCTGAGGAATTAAAGCACAAACAAAATTAGAAAAGCTTTGCCACTGCAGCTTTGGATGTGGCTGGAGTAGAAAACATATTGTAACTCAGGATCAGTTGCCTTTTGTGGCTGCTGTTTTATAAGCGTTTACCAGCTGTTATTCTCACCCTCAGTAGTCATCATCTATATATATAAAATTGAATGTATGTCTGTCTGTGTGTGTGTGTGTCTGTCTGTTTGTCCTTTATGCGCTACTACACCATTCATCCGATCGCCATGAAACTGTGCAAAGTTGTTGAGTTCACTCCTGGGAAGATTATAGGCATAGTACCTTTATGCTATGATAAATGGCGCGCGTGCAAGCGTCGTCGACAGTTACGCCCCCCACGTAGATCGTTCGATTTCCATCATTGACACTAATTTTCTTACTTCCCGATGTCGTAGAAACATGAAATTTGGCACGAGCATTGATTATGTCATAAATAGAAAAAGCTAATGAGTCCCAACTCGATTATTAAATTCTAAGCACCAAAGAATTAGCGTCCAAATTTTACGTACAGAATCTAATTTTCTCCCTTCCCAATATCATAGAAACTTGAAATTTGGCACGAGCATTGATTATGTCAAAAATAGGAAAAGCTAATAGGTCCCAACTCAATCATTCAATTCTAAGCGCAAATGAATTGGCGTCCAAATTTTACGTACGGAATCTAATTTTCTCGCTTCCCAATGTCATAGAAGCTTGAAATTTGGCACGAGCATTGATCATGTCATAAATAGGAATAGTTAGTAGGTCCCAACTCGATTATTCAATTCTAAGGGCAAAAGAATTAGCGTCCAAATTTTATGTATGGAATCTAATTCTCTCACTTCCCAATGTAATAGAAACTTGAAATTTGGCACGAGCATTGATTATGTCATAAATAGGAAAAGCTAATGGGTCCCAACTCAAGTATTCAATTCTAAGTGCAAATGAATTGGCGTCCAAATTTTACGTACGGAATCTAATTTTCTCGCTTGCCAATGTCATAGAAACTTGAAATTTGGCACGAGCATTGATTATGTCATAAATAGGAAAACTTAATAGGTCCCAACTCAATTATTCAATTCTAAGCGCAAATGAATTGGCGTCCAAATTTTACGTACGGTATCTAATTTTCTCGCTTCCCAATGTCATAGAAACTTGAAATTTGGCACGAGCATTGATTATGTCATAAATAAGAAAAATTAATGGGTCCCAACTCGATCATTCAATTCTAAGCGCAAATGAATTAGCGTCCAAATTTTACGTACGGAATCTAATTTTCTCACTTCTCAATATCATAGAAACTTGAAATTTGGCACGAGCATTGATTATGTAAAAAATAGGAAAAGGTAGTAGGACCCAACTCGATTATTCAATTCTAAGTGCAAATGAATTAGCGTCCAAATTTTATGTACAGAATCTAATTCTCTCACTTCCCGATGTCATAGAAACTTGAAATTTGGCACGAGCATTGATTATGTCATAAATAGAAAAACTTAATAGGTCCCAACTCAATTATTCAATTCTAAGTGCAAATGAATTGACGTCCAAATTTTACGTACGGAATCTAATTTTCTCGCTTCCCAATGTCATAGAAACTTGAAATTTGGCACGAGCATTGATTATGTCATAAATAGGAAAAGCTAATGGGTCCCAACTCGAATATTCAATTCTAAGCGCAAAAGAATTAGCGTCCAAATTTTACGTACGGAATCTAATTTTCTCACTTCCCAACATCATAGAAACTTGAAATTTGGCACGAGCATTGATTATGTCATAAATAGGAAAACTTAATAGGTCCCAACTCGATTATTCAATTCTAAGCGCAAAAGAATTAGCGTCCAAATTTTACGCACGGAATCTAATTCTCTCACTTCCCAGTATCATAGAAACTTGAAATTTGGCACGAGCATTGATTATATCATAAATAGGAAAAACTAATGGGTCCCAACTCAAGTATTTAATTCTAAGCGCAAAAGAATTGGCGTCCAAATTTTATGTACGGAATCTAATTTGCTCGCTTGCCAATGTCATAGAAACTTAAATTTTGGCACGAGCATTGATTATGTCATAAAGAGGAAAACTTAATAGGTCCCAACTCAATTATTCAATTCTAAGCGCAAATGAATTGGCGTCCAAATTTTACGTACGGAATCTAATTTTCTCGCTTCCCAATGTCATAGAAACTTGAAATTTGGCACGAGCATTGATTATTTAAAAAATAGGAAAAGTTAGTAGGTCCCAACTCGATTATTCAATTCTAAGCACCAAAGAATTAGCGTCCAAATTTTACGCACGGAATCTAATTCTCTCACTTCCCAGTATCATAGAAACTTGAAATCTGGCACGAGCATTGATTATGTCATAAATAGGAAAAGTTAATAGGTCCCAACTCGATTATTCAATTCTAAGCGCAAAAGAATTAGCGTCCAAATTTTATGTATGGAATCTAATTCTCTCACTTCCCAATGTAATAGAAACTTGAAATTTGGCACGAGCATTGATTATGTCATAAATAAGAAAAGCTAATGGGTCCCAACTCAAGTATTCAATTCTAAGCGCAAAAGAATTGGCGTCCAAATTTTACGTACGGAAACTAATTTTCTCGCTTGCCAATGTCATAGAAACTTGAAATTTGGCACGAGCATTGATTATGTGATAAATAAGAAAAGTCAATGGGTCCCAACTCGATTATTCAATTCTAAGCACCAAAGAATTAGCGTCCAAATTTCACGTATGGAATCCAATTCTCTCACTTCCCAATGTAATAGAAACTTGAAATTTGGCACGAGCATTGATTATGTCATAAATAGGAAAAGTTAATAGGTCTCAACTCGATTATTCAATTCTAAGCGCAAAAGAATTAGCGTCCAAATTTTACGTACAGAATCTAACTCTCTCACTTCCCAATGTAATTTGGCACGAGCATTGATTATGTCATAAATAGGAAAAGCTAATGGGTTCCAACTCAATTATTCAATTCTAAGCGCAAAAGAATTAGCGTCCAAATTTTATGTATGGAATCTAATTCTCTCACTTCCTGATGTCATCTATATATATAAAAAGGTATGTCTGTCTGTCTGTCCGTCCTTTATGCATTACTACACCATTCATCTAATCGCCATGAAACTTTGGAAAGTTGTTGAGTACACTCCTGGGAAGATTACTGGCATAGTACACCTATCCTGCGAGCATCGTCGACAGTTATGCCCCCCAGACAAAGATCGTTTGATTTCCATCTCAAGCACAAAAACAAAAGGCATTACGAGCAACGGGATGCGTGTTCAACTTTAAAATGATGCATCCGCCGAATGTTTCGCAATACAATTGCTGCATATTGAGAATTCTGAGGTAAAATAAAAGCTGTGCTGTGATTGGTTGCTATTTCTTATACTGCTGAGGCAACATGAAAGCTGTGCTGTGATTGGTTGCTATATATTATACCACTGAGGTAAAATGAATGCTGCGCTGTGATTGGTTGCTATTTTTTATATTGCTGAGGCAGAATAAAAGTTGCACTGTGATTGGTTGTTATTTCTCTTACTGCTGAGGTAACATGAAAGCTGCGCTGTGATTTGGTGTTATATATTATAAAGCTGAGGTAACATGAAAGCTGTGCTGTGATTGGGTGTTATATATTATAAAGCTGAGGTAACATGTAAGCTGCGCTGCGATTGGTTATATATTATACCACTGAGGTAACATAAAAAAGCTGCGCTGTGATTGGTTGTTATCTAGATATATAAAAACCAATTTATGTATGTCTGTCTGTCTTCGCAGCAACGCGCAACGGGTACGCTAGTCACTTATAAAGTTTACATATAGCTGTTCAGAAACTTCCCTGTTTGTCCCAGAAGATGTTTCACATCATTGTACAAGCCCCAGATATCTGTAATGCTGCAGTACATTTATTTTCAGATATTCTGGATAATGATACTGCAGCAGGTAGCAGAATCTACGTCCTGCTTGTTCACCTTCTGTTATTGCCCTGCAGATTCCTAACCCTATGTATGAGGCACTGCCCCACAGAGCTGAGGTGCTGGAAACCTTGTATCTCACATACATTGGCCATATGGTGATGGTACAGAGAAGCCCCCAGGAGCTCACCATCAATAGCTCCATCCAGTGAACCCGCTGCTTGTGCCCATCTGTGCAGTAATGACAACACAATATAGAGAAAAAGGGTAAAGAAAATGTCTCGTCGAAAAAAACAAACAGGGTAAAACCAGAGAAGTCAGGGGTTAAAAGTGGCAAGGGGTGGAGGTGTCATGAGGGGGATTATGTGGCTCCCAAAAAGAGTCCGAGGAGGTAGTATAAAGTGAAGATAAGTAGGGAGGTTGTAAAAGCACCAGCTGGTTTGGCCTCTTTCACATGGGCTACAAAGTCTCCTTACAAAATCATCCCTACAAAACGCATGTATGTGAGGCCCAGGGTTTCTAATGGGGTGTTTCAGGCTGCAAAACATCTCATGTGAAAGAACCCATTGGAAACCATGGGCTTCACATACATGCATTTTGTAGGGATGATTTTGTAGCGAGACTTTGTAGCCCGTGTGAAAGAGGTCTTTGGCAGAGGTGTTATATATGAAACAATAGCAGGTGTAATGGTGGGAAGAAGGTAGATAAGGCTGCTTTCACACCTGCATTTGGGTCAGTTCAGGATTTCTATCTCTCTGCTCCGTTTTTGGAATAAATAAAATGGAATAAAATGGATCCCTTTATTTCCCATTAGTTTCAATGGGGTTTAAAAAAACGGAAAGCAAATGGAAGGGTTGAAAGTGAGGAGGCTACTTTACAAAAATATCAGGAACATTCACAGGCTCCTGACATGTAAGGTAAGGGGCTATATAACAGCTACTGACAGGGGCAGTCAGCCAGAAGGATATCAGACAGCACCATGCAGCAGAGCCCAAGTAATAGTCACCAGCAAGGACTCTTGCTGAGCTCACATGATTTTGCAGATATCCGCAGCGGAAGACCTGCCAATGATTATGGAAACAAATTGCACATGGTCACGTATGCGTGGAGTTTTCCACACAGATGTATATTCAAGGACAGCGTATCGTACAGGGGAAAGAATGAACGCAAGCAGAGAATAACATCAGAAAGTTGCCCAGCCCCCTGGAAACCGCCTTATATCGCTCAGGGGACGTTCTCTTGTGCTGTCGTGGTGAGAGCTGTTGTGAGAGCCTTCAGAACAGGATACTGCTCTCTAAGCTTGGCTGGTTTATACTACTTTTTTTGGAAGTAGTATAAACCATTTTAAAACCCACTTATTCTTGTGGAGGAAGAAGCCAGAAGAACAAGCGGAGGTTGCAAACAGTCTGGATGGGTGTGTTGCTCCACAAACTCTGTCCTGCATTGTCTGCTCACAAATTCCTGCTTTCCTTATAGAAATCAATGGAGCTCATACGCCCAGAATCCGCGGTACAATAGAGAATGCTGCGATTTTTTTTACGCTTGCAGAATCCGCAATTTCTACCCACAAGTGTGAACAAACCAGCAAAAGTGAATGCCTTTCAATGTCCTCATATTACTACCTATCATTCGCATGGATGGCGAACACGGAATCCACAATTCAAATCCGCTCATGTGAGACTGACCTTAATGTGACGGAGGAATACTCCAGGCCTGTGCAGCAGGCAGTTTTCCCATGCTGGTGAGCTGCCAGGAGAGGGTTGGAGCAACAGGGCCCTTGGAGTCAGAGAGACCACTAGAGAGCACGGATGACCCGGGGGCAGGAGGTGTCACCACCAGAAGAGCAAGTGCTGATGATTGGGGGCTGAAGTGGCTGACAGCACTATGGACTTGAAGTAGCATCTCTGTGAGTGCTCTTGTTCCCCAGGACTGCGTATAATCCATGGGCTGGGTGGGGGATAAGGACTAATTGGACTGCGATCCTATTAATGTAATGTAGTTATGGTGCCATAGGTAAAAGCAGGGCCTTACAAGGGTTTATTAGATATGCTGTGGAATAGTATGCTTAGGATGTAAAGTGCTATGTATATGATGTATTCATGAGAAAGGATATATAGTGGCGCAATAAAGCAGGTGACATAGAATTGCAATACAGACCCGGGAAATATGTGACCACCTCTGGAAGTTAGTGACGCCTATGATGCGTTTAAGCATCCTGTGTGAAAGGACCATGCTATTATGGAGCATTTGAGTTCTGGGCTTATAGCCAAAGATGGTGTACTCGTATGTGGCAGTTATGCCGCAAACAAGAAAAGTTGCAAAAGACGCTGATAGTTATGCGAGAAGTCATGTGCCTTGCTGCTGCCAAGAGGAGACAAGAAAGAGCTGTATATGTGAGCGAGAGATGCCAGTTGCAGAAAGGTTTATGTAGCATTGCAGTGGAGATCTAGAGTACTGTTGCTTTAAGAGTGTTTGATGCCCCAAGTTGTAATGCGACGTACACAAACCCTCCTATGGAGCGAAAGATCTGCAAAAACGTGCCACCTCTGCCTTCGTCCATCATCACTGTGCCATCCCGTAACCTTCAACACCAGACATTACCACCTGCCCGTTACAGCATCACCTCCTGTGTGTGTATAAGAAATATTACCAAAATGTGCCAATAATCAGAAAATACAGGCGAACAGTGGTCCCATGGCGAAATGAATGGCTGCCATATTTCCTACTTGTAACCTAACCCAACAGTGCGCACTGTCTAATGTTGCTGTATTAGTGGAGCAGTCTGTTCTCCAAAGTGTCCCTCAAAAGGACCATAAAAGTTTCCCCTTAAAGAGAGAGGATCCAGTTTCAGGCGAGGCCTAAGCAGCCCATCTGGAAGCAACTAACAGCTCAACTTTCAAAAGCTGCTCTGAAGATGCTGCAAATTCAATAGCTTCCAATAAAAGTTCCCACCTGCACGCTCAGCAAGGAAAGGTGCCATCAGCGGGAATAAAGAGATCTCTGTGTGTGAATGACCCCTGACGAAAGAGCTCTGTGCTCTCATTTATTTCCCCAGCAAAAGTCATTGCCCAAAAATGTACTAATATATAAACAGAGACATATCCAAGGGCAGGAAAAATATACAGAACACCCTGTAAGACATTAATTGCAACTGTTGCATCCTGGGAATATATATACAAAGAGGCGAGTGGTGGTGATATCAAGTGTCCTTCAAGAAGAGACTCGTAAAGTTCATAATTATGTTTTAATAAAAAAAAGTATTCAAATATTAAGGAGTACCATATGCAGCAATTCCCCAATCATTTCTGTCACATCTGTCCCTTTACCAGAAGGAGAGAACTAGTACCAATGATGTGCAGGGAATGTTCTGCTATTGCCCTGCAGGACCTATTTATGTCAGTGAATAACATGTGAATGAGATAAAGATGACACTCATAATTCTGCTGATTGTTATTGAAAACAGTCTACACTTTTGTGGACATACATCCCCCTAACAGCCTAGCTAAGCTTGTGTAGCGCAAGGGATAGTTAACTTTTCAGATGACTTTACAGTGCCTGGAGTAATGATGATTTTGAATGCAAAGTGCCAGAGCAAAATCTGTGCAGACACCGAACAAGCAGAGAATGCAGGAAGATTTCAGCTCTGAAGTAACAGAATAGTGAGTACAGCTCGAAAGTATAGTATAGTCAGTAACAAAAGATCAGTGCAGGATAAGTAATATAATGAATGTATACCGTGATTCCACCAGCAGAATAGTGAGTTCAGCTCTGAAGTATAGTATAGTCTGTAACAAAAGATCAGTACAGGATAAGTAATATAATGAATGTATATCATGATTCCACCAGCAGAATAGTGAGTGCAGCTCTGGAGTGGCAGGTCCCCTAGGCACAGCCCCCACAATCTGGGACAGTGTCAACAAATTTGGGACAGTTGGGTATGCTGGTGAAATACAGGATGCAACTCAGAATCAGTATAGGAAAAGGGACTGTTTGTTCACTTCAAGATACATGAAAAAATGTATACAAACATGCCTGTATATTTTTCAAAACATGTATATTAAGCGGATAACCATATGTTTCAATACTAGAGATGAGCGAGCACCAAAATGCTCGGGTGCTCGTTGCTCGAGTCGAACTTTCCGCGATGCTCGAGGGTTCGTTTCGAGTAACGAACCCCATTGAAGTCAATGGGCGACTCGAGCATTTTTGTATATCGCCGATGCTCTCTAAGATTTTCATTGGTGAAAATCTGCAAAACCCAAGAAAGTGCTGGAAACGACACAGAGACGGATAGGGCAGGCGAGGGGCAACATGCTGGGCTGCATCTCAGGCTCCCAGGTCCCACTATTCAGCCACAATAGTGGTAAGAGTGCCCCACAATTTTTACTTTGGACAAACCCTCATTAGTAAGCCACACCTTAGCTAAGCACCACACTACCTCCAACTAAGCACAAGCACTGCCTGCGGGACACACCCCTGCCGCTTCTCCTGGGTTACATGCTGCCCAACCCCCCCGCACGACCCAGTGTCCGCAGCGCACACCAAAGTGTCCCTGCACAGCCTTCAGCTGCCCTCATGCCACATGCTGGCCTCATAGCCACACCACCCTCATGTCTATTTATAAGTGTGCCTGTCATGAGGAGGAACCGGAGGCACACACTGCAGAGGGTTGGCAGGGAGAGGCAGCGACCCTCTTTAAAAGGGGCGGGGCGATAGCCCACAATGCTGTACAGAAGCAATGAGACATCCAATCCTGTGCCACCTCTGTCAGGAGCTGCAAACGTGGGCATAGCAATGGGGAATCCATGTGCCACACAGTATTCATTCTGTCAAGGAGTCGCATAGCTCAATCCACACTGCAAGGGGAAAGCCGTCAGCGCTCTGCCCTCTACCCAAGTCAGTCAGTGCCTTTGTGCCAGACAGGTCAAACACCGTAATGGGAACTAAGTTTGCACCAACAGCATAGGTGGGTCCTAGGAAACCCAAGACATGAACAAAAAATTGATCTGAGCGGCCAAACATGGCAGACTTGCACCGCGCCCATGACATAGGCCTCGGCCCACAGCTTCAGCAATCGTAGGCAGGAAGCGGACTTTCACTGCACCAAGGACATAGGCCTCTGCACACACCCTCAGCAATCGCGGGCCTACAGCGGACTCCAATGCTAGCATAGCTGTGCACGTCTCATTAGCGCTGTATTGCTTCTGTAGTTTGTTCCAATGCAGTGCCCCGGATAGTAGAGCTAACGTCAGACTAAATACAGGTGGGCTTCGCCCCACACTGCATGCCCCAGTCAGACCGGGGTTTTTTATAAATAGTCACAACAGGTACAACTCCGCAATGGGAATTCCGTGTGCACCCACAGCATGGGTGGCTCCCTGGAACCCACCGGCCTTACATAAATATATCCCATTGCAGTGCCCTGGACAGCAGAGCTAACGTCAGATTAAATGCAGGTGGTCTTCGGCCCACACTGCATTCCCCAGTCAGATCGGGGTTTTTAATACATAGACACAGGCAGGTACAACTCACTAATGTGAAGTCCGTGTGGACCGACAGCATGGGTGGCTCCCTGGAACCCACCGGCGGTACATAAATAAATCCCATTGCAGTGCCCAGCACAGCTGAGGTAACATCAGATTTAATGCAGGTGGGCTTCGGCCCACACTGCATGCCCCAGTCAGACTGGGGTTCTTTATAAGTAGACACATGCAGTTACAACTCCGTGTGGACCGACAGCATGGGTGGGTCCCAGGAAGCCACCGGCGGTACATAAATAAATGCCATTGCATTGCCCAGCACAGCTAAGGTAACGTCAGATTAAATGCAGGTGGTCTTCGGCCCACACGGCATTCCCCAGTCAAACCGGGGTTTTTAATACATAGACACAGGCAGGAACAACTCACTAATGTGAAATCCGTGTGGACTGACAGCATGGGTGGCTCCCTGGAACCCACCGGCGGTACATAAATGTATCCCATCGCAGTGCCCAGCACAGCTGAGGTAACGTCAGATTTAATGCAGGTGGGCTTTGGCCCACACTGCATGCCCCAGTCAGACTGGGGTTCTTTATAAGTAGACACATGCAGTTACAACTCCGTGTGGACCGACAGCATGGGTGGGTCCCAGGAAGCCACCGGCGGTACATAAATATATCCCATTGCAGTACCCTGGACAGCAAAGCTAACGTCAGATTACATGCAAGTGGGCTTCGGCCAAGAATGTTTTCATAGTTGGAGGAGGAGGACGGGAAAGTTTTTGAGGCAGTACGTGTCCTGTCCCCGTGTCCGTGGTTATATGCACCTTCCCAGTGACCGCGTCGCTGAAAAGTTGTCGCGCCTGTGGAACTTAGTAGCGTGGCCTCGCCACCATCATGTCTTTAAGAAGCCTCCGTTTCCACAACCCTGTAACATTGCAGTAGCAGCAGTATAGGCAGAGCCGAGAATTAGTAACATTTTAGCTGTAAGAGTATGCACAAACCTCTGTAACATTTCATTGGCAGCAGTGAGGACAGACCCCACTAACATTTCATTTGTAGCAGTATACACAGACCCCAGTAACATTTCAGTAGTATCAGTATAGACAGACCCCAGTAACAGTAACGTAGAAGCAGTATGGGCAAAGCAGCAGATTCACATTTCCCTGGCAGCAGTGTAGGGAGAGCATAGTATTGGTAAGATTTCAGTAGTAGGAGTATAGTCAGGCCCCAGCAGCAGCAACGTAGAAGCAGTAGAGACAAAGCAGCAGATTCACATTTCCCTGGCAGCAGTGTAGGGAGAGCGTAGTATTGGTAAGATTTCAGTAGTAGGAGTATAGACAGCCCCAGCAACAGTAATGTAGAAGCAGTATGGGCAAAGCCCACTATTAGTTACATTTCTGTTATAGCAGTATAGACCTGCCCCAGTAACATTTCCGTTGAAGCATTATGGGCAGAGCCCAGTATTAGTAAAATTACAGTAGTAACAGTATACACCAACCAAGGTAACATTTCAGGAGCAGAAGTATCGGCAGACCGAAGTAACATTTCTGTTGCTGAAGTATAGTCAGACCCCTGTAGCATTACTGTGGCAGAAGTATAGGTAGGCAGAACAGAGTAACATTTCTGTAGCAAATGTGTAGGCCAACCCCAGACACAGTGGTGTACCATGAGTGCAGGCGAAGCCCATAAAAATTACTTGGATTACATTGTAGGCGAGGGCCCAAAAACTTGTTGTACCGACAGTACAAATGTACCCCAGAAAAATTGCCCATGCCCAACCCAGAGGGCAGGTGAAACCCATTAATCGCTTAGCATACTGTGGCTTAATTTTTAACTAGGCCTGGAGGCAGCCCAGTCTATAAAACAATTGGTTCAGGTGGAAGTTTCAATGCTTTAATGAGAATTGAAACAGATAAATATTATTTAGAAAAGTTATATGAGCCTTTTGGCCCACAGAAAAATTGCCCATTCACGGTGATTACGAGAGGTTTCAGGAGGAGGAGCTGGAGGAGGAGGACGAATAGCATACACAGATTGACAAAATTCTTTAGGTAGCGCTGCTGTCCGCTGGTGGAGAAGAGAAGTCTGGGGAAATCTAGGCTTTGTTCATCTTTATGAGTGTAAGCCTGTCGGCACTGTCAGTTGACAGGCGGGTACGCTTGTCTGTGATGATTCCCCCAGCTGCACTAAAAACCCTCTCTGACAAGACGCTAGCCGCAGGGCATGCGAACACCTCCAGGGCATACAGCGCGAGTTCGGGCCACGTGTCCAGCTTTGACACCCAGTAGTTGTACGGAGCAGAGGCGTCACGGAGGACGGTGGTACGATCGGCTGCGTACTCCGTCACCATCTTCTTACAGTGCTCCCTCCGACTCAGCCTGGACTGGGGAGGTGTGAGACAGTCTTGCTGGGGAGCCATAAAGCTGGCAAAGGCCTTGGGAAGTGTTCCCCTGCCTGCGCTGAACATGCTGCCTGATCTCCTCGCCTCCCCTTCTACGTGGCCCTCGGAACTGCGCCTTCTGCCACTAGCGCTGTCAGAGGGGAAGTTTACCATCAGTTTGTCCACCAGGGCCCTGTGGTATTGCATCACTCCCAAACCCCTTTCCTCTTCGGGAATGAGAGTGGAAAGGTTCTCCTTATTCCGTGGGTCAAGCAGTGTGTACACCCAGTAATCCATAGTGGCCAGAATGCGTCTAACACGAGGGTCACGAGAAAGGCATCCTAACATGAAGTCAGCCATGTGTGCCAGGGTACCTGTACGCAACATATGGCTGTCCTCACTAGGAAGATGACTTTGAGTATCCTCCTCTTCCTCCTCAGGCCATACACGCTGAATGGATGAGAGGCAAGCAGCATGGGCACCCTCTGCAGTGGGCCCAGCTGTCTCTTCCTCCTCTGGCTCCTCCCCCTCCTCCTCCTCCTCCTCCTCCACGCGCTGAGATATAGACATGAGCGTGCTCTGAATATCCAGCGACATACTGTCTTCCCCCGCCTCCGTTTCCGCCCGCAAAGCATCAGCCTTTATGCTTTGCAGGGAACTTCTCAAGAGGCATAGCAGGGGAATGGTGACGCTAATGATTGCAGCATCGCCGCTCACCATCAGGGTGGACTCCTCAAAGTCCTGGCAGATATCTGCCATCCAGGCCCACTCCTCTGTAAAGAATTGAGGAGGCTGACTCCCACTTCGCCGCCCATGTTGGAGTTGGTATTCCACTATAGCTCTACGCTGCTCATACAGCCGGGACAACATGTGAAGCGTAGAGTTCCACTGTGTGGGCACATCGCAAAGCAGTCGGTGCACTGGCAGATTAAACCGATGTTGCAGGGTGCGGACTTGTGGAAATGTGCGCTGACCCGGCGCACCTTGCCGAGGAGGTCTGACAAGTGTGGGTAGCCTTTCAGAAACCGCTGAACCACCAAATTAAAGACGTGGGCCAGGCATGGTACGTGCGTGAGGCTGCCGAGCTGCAGAGCCGCCACCAGGTTACGGCCGTTGTTACACACGACCATGCCCGGTTGGAGGCTCAGTGGCGAAAACCAGCGGTCAGTCTGCTCTGTCAGACCCTGCAACAGTTCGTGGGCCGTGTGCCTCTTCTCTCCTAAGCTGAGTAGTTTCAGCATGGCTTGCTGATGCTTGCCCACCGCTGTGCTGCCGTGCCGCGCAACACCGACTGCTGGCGACGTGCTGCTGCTGACAAGTCTTGATTGCAAGGTAGAGGTTGCGTTGGAGGAGGAGGAAGGTTTAGTGGAGGTGGCATACACCGCCGCAGATACCAGCACCGATCTGGGGCACGCAATTCTGGGGGTGGGTAGTACATGAGCGGTCCCAGGCTCTGACTCGGTCCCAGCCTCCACTAAATTCACCCAATGTGCCGTCAGGGAGATATAGTGGCCCTGCCCGCCTGTGCTTGTCCACGTGTCCGTTGTTAAGTGGACCTTGGCAGTAACCAAGTTGGTGAGGGCTTGTATGATGTTGCGTGAGAGGTGGTCGTGCAGGGCTGAGACGGCACACCGTGAAAAATAGTGGCGACTGGGGACTGAGTAGCGCGGGGCTGCCGCCACCATCATGTTTTTAATGCCTCAGTTTCCACCAGCCTGTAGGGGAGCATCTCCAGGCTGATCAATTTCGCTATGTGGACATTTAAAGCTTGAGCGTGCGGGTGCGTGGCGGCGTATTTGCGCTTTCGCACCAACGATTTTCTTAGCGACAGCTGGACGCTGCGTTGAGAGACATTGCTGGATGGGGCCGAGGACAGCGGAGGGGAGGGTGTGGGTCCAGGCCAGGAGACTGTCGTGCCTGTGTCCTGAGAGGGCGGTTGGATCTCAGTGGCAGGTTGGGGCCCAGGGGGAGAGGCAGTGGCGCAAGCTGGAGGAGGTGAACGGCCTTCGTCCCACCTTGTGCTGTGCTTGGCCATCATATGCCTGTGCATGCTGGTGGTGGTGAGCCTGGTGGTGGTGGCTCCCCGGCTGATCTTGGCGCGACAAAGGTTGCACACCACTGTTCGTCGGTCATCCGGCGTCTCCGTGAAAAACTGCCACACCTTAGAGCACCTTGGCCTCTGCACAGTGGCTTGGCGCGAGGGGGTGCTTTGGGAAACAGCTGGTGGATTATTCGCTCGTGCCCTGCCTTGACCCTTGGCCACCCCACTTCCTCTTCCAACCTGTCCTGCTGCTGCACTTGCCTCTCCCTCTGAAGACCTGTCCTCAGTTGGCTTATCACACCAGGTGGGGTCAGTCACCTCATCGTCCAGCGGCTCTTCCTCCGAATCCTCTGTGCGCTCCTCCCTCGGACTTACTGCCCTTACTACTACCTCACTGATAGACAACTGTGTCTCATCGTCATCGTCCTCCTCACCCACTGAAAGCCCGAGTATCCTCCCGCTCGTCTGTAAAGATTCGGCTGCCGATGTGGGTGACAGGTGAGTTGCGGCGGTGAGCAGGGGGGGAGCAGGGGGGAGAGAGGGAGAGAGAGATCTCCCCTCCGTTCCTCCCCGCTCTTCCCCGCCGCTCCCCGCCCCCCACCGGCCCCCGAATCTTTACAGACGAGCGGGAGGATACTCGGCCAAGGCACTACTCGCTCGAGTAGTTAGCCTTAGCGAGTATACTCGCTCGTCTCTAATCGTTACATTAAGTACGTAGTGCGCCACAAAACTCCTATTTAGAAATGCTACATCTGTAATGTATGTAGTGACTCCATGAGCAGAACAGTGAGTACAGCTCTAGAGTATATTACAAGCTGTAGTAACTCAGGACCAGTACAGGATGATAAACATTTGATTTAATGCACTTTGTATTTAGCCACTAATAAGGTGGATATACCTTTAAAATTCTGCATCCTCCTTGCATCAATCATATACCACATAATGTAATAAATGAGGAGCTGGTAAAAGCTCATATCCTTCCACCTCCAGGGTCTGAGCAGTGGTTGATATATCTGGAGCGCTGCCTGCATTAATAATAGTGTAGATTTGTCTGGTGTCCCTGCTATAGATATTTTTTAGAATGTATCAAGATAAAGGTGCCAAGCCCAGACTGCGCTCTGGTGCCATTGTCTTGACTGGTGAGTGGCAGTAATTGTCTCCCTAAGTTATAAAGCAGCTGAATTATAGTTCTGCTGAGTGTGGAAAGTTTGCTTCCTGCGCTTGGGAAGTTTTTCTAGCTGCTTAAGGTCAGTACATTTATTTCTGTGCTGCGCACGTTACACAGTGTAGTTACACTGGAAGTTCATTGCATTCATCCATCAAGAAACGGCCTTCATGTTATTGTCCGAGCTCCACGGAGCGCTTCTCAAGCTATGCAATGGCATTAATGAATCACTGTGAACCCTGCTGCTCTCATCCTACAGAGCAAACTTCCTTGGACCAACTTACTTCTAAAAAGTTAAGAAGGAGGAGAAAAAGTTTCTACCTCCAAGAAAACAGGCCGGATAAGAGTGAGTTCACACACAAAGCGGAATTGCGTCCTCAGCCAAAATTCTGCAGCTATGTACAGTACAATATAGGTGAATGTCTTGTACCAATAACTGTGAAAAATCCAGCACCAGTTGTCCAGCAGGCGACTTTATTAGGAAAATATATTAAAACACGTACATCACAGGCCCAAACCCTAAACTGGCCAGCTTAACAGTGTGGGCCTGTGATGTACGTGTTTTAATATATTTTCCTAATAAAGCCGCTTTTATCCTGCCGGACAACTGGCAGTTATTGCTACAAGATATTGGAGTTTGACCCTCCAGCACTCTGAGGTTATATCCAAGCACAGAAGATTCAAGTAACATTTATGTGAGATGAACCATCTTTTTTTTGTATGAAATATAAGTGAATGTGAAAGTTTTATCAAACTCTTTTAACCTACAGCGGACAAAATCTGAAGTGAAAAATAGTCATGCTGCGGAACTTCAAATCCGCAAAATGCGCTATTTGTTGTGGAAATACTGTGGATTGTCAGTGCAGAATCAATTCATTGCAATGAATAAGTGAATTCCACATTGATAATCTCACAGATTTTGGTCTAGATGTGATCATATCCTAACTAACTGTTGCCGTTCTCCTCCAGCCACTGCTCTAATGTAACTGCTGATTTACTCTGTGCTGCTGGGTTGCTACGTGCCCGTCTGGCAGGTTACAGTATTCATGTACTTTAATATTAGGTAATAAGGCTGAATGCACACGGCCCGGTCGGATTCTGTATGCGGGATCCCACAGTGCAATCCAACCCAGTGACCCCACGTACCTGCCTGGATTTTTGTTATCTGTGCTGTGGATGTGCTGGCCGGCGCACATACGCGCTACAGATAATGCCGCACTGTTGTTAGGTGATAAGGCAGATCCCTCGGCTTTTCCGCAATGCGGAAGTGACGTGGATCGGATGGCTTCTATTGACTTGAATGGAAGCCATCCACGCTGGAATAGAACATGTTGCGATTTTCCCTCTGCAAGCGGAAAACCACAATTGATTTCTGCTCGTCTACAGGTTAAAGTGATTTCTAATAGCAGAGTATCCGGAGGTGGATTCCACAATGCAAATCCACCCATGTGCATTTGGCCTAACTCTCTTAAAGCGACAGTACTCTATATAGCAACTGTGAACGAAAATGTAATTCTTCTTTAATAATACACATATATATGTTGCAGAAACTAAAATCATCTTGCAATGCTCCTGACTCACTCTTATCGGTTTCAACAATACACGTAAATCATCATCAAATGAAGGTGCTTTAAATCCTTCTTCTGTGCATAGCTTGCGTCTGTTGTGGGAAGCAGGGGTCTGGCAAAACAAAATCTCAAAGGATGAGGTGAAATCTTTCCATTGGGTTTCCTGATACATAAAGTAATGAGTAGACATTATTCATGGTTTCTGTTTCTCTTCTTTGGCCTCGCTAATCTTAAAGGTTGAAGCTTCCATTGAGTCTAATTTCCTTGCCACTACTTTGTAAACTGTGAAGCGTAAGATACTTGTACAATCATCGAAAGATTCTGAATCCTCTCAAGAACGTCATTAATAAATTATGATCCCCAATCACTTTCTATTACCTCAGTGGACTCCACATTGATATACTACATCAGACAATGGCCATATTTGTTCCGGTAGCTGTGGTCATAACACTTATATTGGCCTACCTATAGCAGTTGGATGAGGTCCATTTGCAGTCTCTGAAACAGGTAAGATGGTCATACAGTGTTTTGGGAAGGTATATTTACCATTTTACCTGGGCTATAATAGGCACAGACAATACCGGCCTCTACAAACCTTTGTTGCAACACTATTAACCCTTTCCAATCCAATTATTTTTTCTCATCCATTCTCCCCAGCTCCAAATAAATTGGAGCTGGTGAGAATGGATGAGAAAAAATACATTTCCCTGCACCCTCCTGAACTGACAGAGTTCAGGAGGGTGTAGGTGCTCACTGCACCGTGGGGGGGCCTGCTTACCTGTCCGGCGTCTTCCGCATTCTCCCTTCTGCCTCCCTGCTCGGCGATCATGTGACCGCTGGGGTTAGGTGGCACCCAGCGGTCGCATGATCGCCGAGTCGGGAGACAGAAGGGAGAATGCGGAAGACGCCGGACAGGTAAGCAGGCCCCCCCACGGTGCAGGCTCCCGGCTTGGCGTTCATGTGACTGCTGGGGGTCAGCTGACACCGGCGGTCACATGATTGCAGGCCGGAATCTCTGTGCATTACATTGCGCTAATTGAGTGCTATGTAATGTGTAAAGGAGAAGGCAGAAAGGGTTAAAAACCCTTGCTGCCTTTTCCTCGGGGTCCTCGATGAGGACCAGTGCAGGAGTGTATCTCCTGCACTGCAGTGTCGGACCTGTCCCGACATCGGAGCTGTGGAGGGAAATGATGATGTCGGGGCAGGCCCGACATTGGATTGGAAAGGGTTAAGCCTTGGCGCTATCCAAGCAGGAGACACTACACTTTACTTTACCTCCTTTGACTAATGAGTTGGCTGAAGAGAGATATCCACGTCTGGTTTGGTTGCAAACAGTTTAACAGTTGTTACCTCATCCAAGGAGATACAGGATACTGCTTCGACTGCTGATTTTTCTGCTCTCCAGTTCCCTAGGGTCTTAGGAGATGTCTCCTTGGTATGAGTCTGGACTTTATTAATGGCTACCTGTTTGGGAAGAGTTAAAGCCCTGTACAACAAAGACACTGCTTCTGCATTCTGGATTCGTTTACCCCAAAAATCCAATTCTTAGAGAGGGGTAAAGTAAAGATGAAACAAGAAATATGTAGCAAAAACATTCATATTAACTGAAAGCAAATGTAAAACATTAAATAAATGATAATATAATAGGTAAAACCAATGGTATGAAGAGAGTCATTAACAAAAATAATTACAAATTATCAAAATGATTCATTAATATAATAATATGCATGACAACTAGTCCAAGTTAATGAAGAGCAAAGCACAATAAGTGCGATTGTAGATTGGGAGTGTAGTACACAATGGATTTAACACAATGAGATGAAGATTAAGAATAAAAATATGCATTAGATACATGGAATAAAAAATAATACCATGATTACTGGTTATAATAATGGGCAGAAAAGGCGATTAGCAGCAAGGGGCACAGAGACGGAGCGGAGTAGCGGCTGAAGATTTTAGAACAGTGTGTACTCGTGTGTGTGTGTATATATATATATATATATATATATATAACTGACATTTTTCTTTCTTAAAAGGCTGATGTGCTGGCTGGCACATATCCAATGTATAGGTAATAACCAAATAAATAGCACTACTATCGAGCAGCACTGAGTTGTTGCGGTGCCTATAAAAAGAAAGTAGGAATGTAGACTTGTTTGACTTACTGAAGAATGTCATGGACAATGTGCTTTCCGCACTACTCAGTAGAAGAATGATGGGTGTAGAGTAAATGGCCGAGGGGGAAAATATGTTGACATTGGTAGTGGCATTTTTTTTTTTTTTTTCAAAGAGGGCAAATGCACAGTTAGGTGTGGGCCGGCTAACGGAGAGCAATCCTATTGAGGGTAAAAAATATATTGTGCAGAAATTGGAGATGCTTAAGATGAAGGGCTAGCAGAGAGCGGTGAAGAAGTATTTTGATCAGCGGAGATCGGTGATGTTAAAACTAGGGGATACATTAGAGATGAGCGAGCATACTCGTTAAGGGCAGATACTTGAGCGAGTATCGTCCTTTTTGAGTACCTGTCTGCTCGTCAGAAAAGATTCGGATGCTGGCGGGGTGATCAGTGGGTTGCAGGAGTGAGCAGTGGGGAGCGGGGGGGAGAGAGAGAGAGATCAACCCCCCGTTCCCCTCCGATCTCCCCCGCTGGCACTTGAATCTTTTCTGACGAGCAGGCGGGTACTCAAAAAGGACAATACTCGCTCAAGTATCTGCCCTTAACAAGTATGCTCACTCATCTGTAGAATACATGCTTGCTGGATAGCGGGACTAGCAGCAAACTTGTTGTAAATATATATCAAAACTAATAGTTTGCTCAAATACTTTCATTGTTGGTTAATTTTACTTTTTTTAAAATAAAGTTATTCAGGAAATTACAAAAAAAATTAAACACATAAATTATCTGTATGCAGTGGAGTATCATGTACCCTGGCCATGAATGGAAATGGTCCAGTGAATCTTGGTAAGATTTGCTTGTGTACATTTTTTCTGTAAATATAAGGATGAAGATTTGTGTGTAAAAAGCGAAAAATATAAAAAATATTAATAATAGAGGACGTTTTCAAGACTTTCGTTTAAATCTAATGGAACTAATGTATTTAGTCTATCGATCTAATACATCTACTTTTTTTCAAGGTGTTAAATCTATTTTCCGCATTCAGTAGTATCTGCTCTACCGCTGTAACGGTGAAGGTTAAAATCACCACTGTGCACTATTAAACCATGTCTCGGGACACTATGCTTTAGGAAACCAATGGTGGTAGACCTATGTTTATTCTTGTATGTAAGCACTGCGTAGTTTGCGCTATATATTGTAATCCACATGGGCATCCTAGCAGATAGATGACGTAGCTAGTGGAAGAATTAATAAATGATTTTATATGTCTCATTAGTCTGGATGCTTTTGAATGCAGCCACCTTATTCTTTATATTGAACCGGCTTTTACATTTGCTTTTACCACATTTCTAACTACCTGTTATTTTAGGAAAAGTTCGAATTTTGTGGTGGGTGACTCACTATTTCTGAGTTTGCTTGAGGACAGAATGTTTTTAACAGATTTTTTTTGTTTTATTGGCTTGTCATTGCATAAAAATGGGTCTTGGAGTAATATACCCCAATGTTTTTCAAATATTTTCTTTTTATAGGGGAATTATTTCTAATTTTTGCTTTTTCTTGGGTTTATTTATCAGGCAACATGGATACCCCTTTTCTTTCAATCATTTTTTTAATGATGGAACCTTCATTACATAAATCTTCATCTTTTGTGCAATTGTGTCTTAAATGATTGCATTGGCCAAAAGGCATATTATTTTTCCATTTTTTTTCAAAATGGGCACTTTTGTAGTGTGACAAGCTGCTACTATCCACTTTTTTGAAAGGTGTTTTAGTAATAATGTTTCTGTCTTCCTGACTCAAGGTGAGGTCTAAATAGTCAATAGACGAATCAGAGTCCTGGCCGGTAATAAAGAATTCCAGTCATTAATATGTAGATGTGTAGTGAAATAAAAAAAACTTGTCAAATGATCCTTCTCCAATAAAAATCAAATAGTCAATGTAACGATAATATAAGATAATATTATGTGACCACTGATGTTGAGGTATTATGTATTCATTTTCAAATTCTCCCACACATAGGTTTGCGAAACTAACGTAAACCATGTACCCATTGAAGTGCCTTTTGAATGTTTGAATGATTGTGAATTGAAAGAGAAATAATTGTTATAGAAAATTAACAGAATGCTGCTGATTTCAAACTGTTTTTGGGATGAAATAATCACGTTCAAGAATGGATGCAATCAGGGGCGTAACTAAAGGCTCAGGGGCCCTGATGCAAAAGGTGAGCTGGGCCCCCCCTCTATCTGTATCTGTACCTGTACCCATACCTAAACTATGCTGCACAGAGGCATAACTTGAAGCTTCTGGGCCCCAATGCAAAACCTGTAACAGGGCCCCCAACTATAATGCTTTATTCATAGTATTGGGCTCCCTATATGGAGAGGAGAGGCCTTATGGGCTTCCTAAGGATGCTGGCCCGGGTGCAACCGAATCCCCTGCATCCTCTATAGTTACGCCCCTGGATGCAATACTAGTAACACCAGTTTCATGAGGGATGTTGTAATATAATGATGTGACATCTGGAGTGTTGCCCATCTGTGTTAGGCCTTCCACTGGATGTCACTAAGGATGGAAATGAGAGAAGAACTATCTTTAAGACGAGAGTCCAGAGGTTGGACCTATCGCTGTAAGACAAGAGCTACATAATGTGAAAGGTTGCTGATGAGAGAGTTTATGCCTGAGATTATGGGTCTGCCTGGTGGGTTGAATTGGTCTTTGTGGATTTCAGGGAGGTGGTATAAAATAGGGAAGTGGAGGTTCTTTATAATTAGAAAATCATTGTCTTTCTCCGTTGGAATCTTCTGGTAGGGTGCTGTTTCAACTAGCTGAATAAAAAAGGCAAGAACATGCTTGGTAGGATTGGCAGAGATTGGGACATACAAAGTAGTTTGAAGAAATATGTTATTTTTGTTATACTCGGGGCCTGTCAGACAATGGTATGGGTGTCAAGGATGTAGGTAGTTCTAAAAAAGACACTGATTGATTTGTAGAGAAGGATGAAGATATATTGGGGGAAGGGAGAGGGGTATCGCTTTTACAAAAGGTTTCAGTAGTCGGATTAAATATTGGGGTGTTGTAAACTGTAATAAGGAAATGAAGATGTAGGAGTGGATTTAACTGAGTCAACTGGGCACATGTCGGAATATTAGTTTCTTGCTATTTGTTGTGGTAAGTCAAGCAATTCCTTTCCGTACTTTCTTTTAATTGGCACTACAGCAGCCTTTATCCAGAACTCAGTGCTGCACAATAGCAGTGCTATTCAATTGCTTTTACCCATACATTAAATATGCGCCAGCAGCACGTCAGCTTTTTAAAAAAGAAAAAAGTCATTTTATATATATATACACATACACACTGTTCTAAAGCTTTCAGCTGCTACGTCGCTCCGTCTCTGTGCCCCTTGCCGCTAATAGCCTTTTATGCTCATTATTATAACCAGTAATCATGTTATCATTTTTATTTCATATTTTTATTCATAGTCTTTATCCCATTGTTTTAAATCCATTTTGTAGTAGTCTGCCAACGTACAATCACATTCATCGTACTGACTTGGGCTAGATGTCATGCATACTATTATATAAATGAATCATGTTGATAATATGTAATTTTTATCATTTTTTAATTAATCTGTTTATACCATTGGTTTTACCTATTATATTTGATCATTTACATTTGCTTTTACCTAATATGAATGTTTTACTACATTTTTATTTCTTCTATTTATATAAATGTTTTAGCTACATATTGTTTTTTCACCTTAACTATTCTTCCCCCTGTTCATGAATTGGATGTTTTTATATATTTGTGTAAATATCAATTTATTATATTGGATCGATGGTGATTGCAGTTTGAGCATCAAGGCCTTTTTAACTATATATTGCTACATATATATTTCTTGTTTTACCTTTTAGTATTTTTATTCTTGTACATTATTTATTCCTTTGTGGAATTATCAATTATTTATTATATTGGATTGGTAGGGATTGCAGTTGAGCATCATGACCTTTTTAGTAAACCTTTCCCCTTCTCTTTGTGCATTTTTTTCTGTACATATCAGCCTGTTTATCAAATAATACTAATTACATTTATATTTCATATGTATCACTCCCTTTTCTTGTTTTTTCCCCTTTATTCCCGATTTACTATTACATCTTAATTATTGTACATAGCACTTTACCCAGCCATTTCTGAGGAAGGGGCTACATCCCTGAAACGCGTCATTCTGGCTATTTTTACTAAATAATAAAAAAGAATTGGGTTAACTCTCTTGTTTCAATGATCTTTTTGGTTAAAAGAGTTGCGCCTAGAGTCCACAGATTGTAATTTTCTGCAAGTTACACTGTTACACCCTGTGTTGTATGGTGGGGAAACATGGATAGGCAGCATCTTAGTTTTCATAGACAATTTTTTTTGTTTTGTTTTAAGCTTATATCCCTAGTAGAAGTTGCTCCACCTTCTTCTCCTGCTCTTTGAACAGGTCATTATTTGTCATCAGACATCCAGTGCAAGCAAGCAATGTTACCTACACCTAAGGTGATGTGCAGTACATATAAATAACCCTATAGGAATATATTCAAGATAAACTTTTTTATGTTTGTTTGTTACCCAGATTGAAAATGGAATACATTTTACCTAAACACTTGTTATTAATTTGATTCTGTTTGTAAGGTAATTATTATGCTCATTAAGTACACAAATGCATTATTACTGTTTTAGCATCATAATTCAATAGTACTTAAATAAGGAAACCCAATATATTGAATATACCATGTACTCATGTTGTACACAACTCAGCAGTTAGCCAGACCACAAAGGGTGGACCTGTGGACGCAATAGTTTTGCCATTCCTTAACACAGACCCACTTAGCAGAGAAGCAGTGTATCTCCATTTGAATGCACCATGCACGTATGAGATTGTCATCAATATATAATTAAACTTAATATATTGAAGGAAAAAAATAAATAAATAAAATAAAATTTAAAAAAAGAAGAATATTATATAATAAAAAAAAGAAAAGAAAATATATTGAAGATACCATGTATTCGTGTTGTGAACGCATATATGTTCAAATAGCAAGATCAGATTTAACAAAAATTATATCCTATCTTTTGTGCAGTAATAGTACAGATTTTCCTAACTTGCACATTTCTCAACATGCACTGTGCTGTCTAGCTATAGTACATCACCCCTCTCATTGCAATGCATCTTATCTCTTGAAGGCAATGCAAAAAAATTTACTTCTTCTAAAAAAGTAAAGGAATTGTGTAACAGATTTCACTGTTTCCTAATTTATACATGCTCTGACCATAATCTCACATCTTTCCAAGCAGGGACTTCTATACAAAGCCCTTCATTCAGCAAATGTTCTCAATCTATCCACATCCTAACATCTTCTGCTTGGCATACCTCTCTTTTGGCAATCCCAAAGTTTTCATAATTACTAAAATAATTGCACATGACCATTGTTGGGTCATCTGTCCTGTGGACATTTATCTTATCCCAGTTTATCTGTAGCTACAAATGTAATTTCCAAAATTATATACTTTAATGAAAACTTCCTTGAAGTCTTTTAATCTATGAATCTAGAATTCTATTAATCCAGAATTCCTATTGCAATAGTCATTCCCAGAATCACTACCTAATAGGCACTTCCTTGAAGTCTTTTAACTCACTAGTAGAATTCCACATTCCACTTAACAATTAGAATGACAATCAGATAGCCATTAGACTGAATAAACACTATTCTACCAGTAAGACACTAGGCTGAAGGTTTCAATGTACATATATCCAGCACAGATCAGTCTCACAATGTGTTACATTCATTTGTACAGGTTATTCACATGCACTAACAAGTCCAACCTGTAGCATAGGCTCCGATTCTTATGACCCAGATTCACCAGACAAAAGAGATTTCTCCCTATTCTAGCAGTCTGTCAAGAGTCAATTACTGTCTCCAACTTAATAGAACATAAACACTCAGAAAATCCAGGTTAACTCACTGTATTTGTCTTACTATCTCACATTGTGAACACGGCTAATTCATGCACACAATATACACTGGTTGATCATATGGCAAGTGAAATAGAGCCTAAAAACTGTACTTTCCCAGGACAGCAGACAGAAGCGAACATGTGTAAGAAACAACAGTGTTCTAACAGCGCGGACTTGTGTTTGCCTGGTGTCCACCATCAAGAGACCTTGACAGTCAATAGAACATTCCACTTTTCCGAATTCTTCACCAGAAATGTTGAAGTAATTCCTTATTTCAGGTGGTACTTATGGAGTATCGAAGCCTCATAAATTGTCTGGACGGTGCACCGGAGAAGAACACAACATATAGCAATCAAGTGCTGTTCCAGAGCCCTTCACAAAGAAAAGGTAATTCACCAGAGTTTGCATGATATAAGTGGACAACACCCTACGTTACACCTCTGAAGTGCTAAAAGAACGAATCATTATAAAAAGTTTGATAATACCTAAATGATGCTTGCATAATTATTATTTGATAGGAAGTACAAAAATTTGGATATAGAGACTATATTTGTATTGCAGGAAATGCTCATACCTCTCATTTTTGATAAGGATACAATGTGTCCACAAGCTTTGCATGAAGATGTATTAACTCCTTAAATAACAAGTGTAATATAAGTCTAGAGATGAGCGAGTATACTCGCTAAGGCACATTACTCGAGCGTTTAGTGCCTTAGACGAGTATCTCCCCGCTCGTCTCTAAAGATTCGGCTGCCGGCGCAGGTGACAGGTGAGTTGCGGCGGGGAGCAGGGGGCAGTGGGGGGGGGGGGGAATTGGAGGAGAGAGATATCTCCCCTCTGTTCCTCCTTGCTCTCCCCCGCTGCTCCCCGCCCCCCGCCGGCCCCCGAATCTTTATAGACAAGTGGGGAGATACTCGGCTAAGGCACTACTTGCTCGAGTAATGTGCCTTAGCGAGTATACTCGCTCATCTCTATATAGGTCATAAATACTTTCAGCAGCTGCTCATAGAGCACATATATGGCGCGTTTTTATGGCTGACTGATATACGCAATCATTTGAGGCATTGGTTTCCAATGCATTTATTCACACTGGTGAATATATGTCGCACCGTAAAAAATGGAACATACGTGACCGAAATATGGCTGCAGCACATATATGGTCAGTAAAAAGACAGTTTCTCCTATGGGAGCTGGAAAAAAGAGAGGGAGAGGCAGTTTAGCAGCGTCCAATTACAGGTGACACTATTTAGGCATTTGAAGGTATCCCAAGGATTTATGCCGAGCGAGGGATTTCCAGGCTGCAACGTATTTTCTCGCTAAAAATGACACTCACGGTCATGTGAATGGATGAGAAAATGCTAATTATCTCTTGCCATGATTGCAGGAAATTGTCCATTCATGCAAATTTGCAGCATGGACAAGAAAACGTAAAAACGCATACGGTCGTGTCAAAAAGCCCTTAAATTTAGAATCAGCAATAAGACTACTGGGATCTGAGTTCTCTCATGTGCCCAAATTAATTAACAATAATCATCAGAGAAAGAAAAAGAGACATCAACTGTATGAAGTCACCACTGTCCTCTTTATGAGGGAACCATTTAGTGTTAACTTTAGTTACAGTGTAAAGTAGAACAAAGAAAGGTATAGTGTCCAATCATAGGAGACAACACCATCAAAGTAACAAATCATTACAAAAGTTTTAGTACTGATAAATGAATACATTATTTAATTTGCTAAGAGTAAGAAAAGCAGCTACAATGATTAAATAGGCCCCACTACAAGGCTTCTAAGGACTTAAATTGTATTAATGCCTGAATAACAAGTGTAAAGGCACATGGACGATTTTGTGAGCCTTTTTGTGCGCAAAAAAATGCCTGCACAAACCGCTGACAAAAGAACACATTTTTGTAGGGTGAAAAAATATGTGCCATGTTCTATTTTTGTAATTGTGCACCCAGGGCACCATAGGAGTCTACAGAAATCCACAGCATTTTACAGCACAAGCATTGTGCATTAGATTTCAAAAAATTGCAGCAAAAAAATAAGCAATATTTAAATTAATCTGTAAGGCAAGTTTTAAATCCACATTTGTGCACCCCTTGCATACTAAATCGCGTTCGTAACTGCGCAATTTTATGATGTTAATTGATAACACCGAGCACTAATTAGGTTGCTGAGCTGCTTGAAACCTGGCATGGGTGTGCCTCGTGGTGATGTGAACGGGTTCATCAGTGCAAAAAAGTACAGTAGGCAACACAGATATGCTCCTAAGAACACGAGATAGCGCAATCACATCATCTTCTCACGTGTGTATATATGCATACACTTGTGTGCAGTAGCCCTAACAGAGATCACCTTAAGGCCTTAGTCAGACGGGCGTTTTTTTGATTTGCACATGCGCATGCGTCCGGCGATTTTTTAAAACCATTGCTTTGCAATGGTATCGGACACACGAGCGCTTTTTATGTGCTCGTCCGATAAATTATAGAACAGAAATCGCAGATCGCACCTGTCTGCGATCTGCGATTCCTGTTCTCTTCACTATATGCGCTCAATGGGGCCGGCGGCAGCAGCGCCGACCCCATTGAGAACATATAGAAGAAAAATCATTCTTCTCTTCCACAGCTGTAACAGCTGTGGCAGAGAAGAACGATGTTTGCCCATTGAATTCAATGGAGCCAGCAATACAGCAGGTTCCACTGAAAGCAATGGGCTGCCGGCGATCGCGGGATGAATTGTCGGGAAGGGCTTAAATATATAAGCCCTTCCCTGCAATTCATCCAGAAAAGTGTTAAAATAAAAAATATATACATACTCACCTGCTCCCGGCAGCCGGAGTTCCGCGCGGCCAGCCTGCAGTGGGTGTGAAGGGGGTGTGAGTCAGACCTGCCCCCTGATTGGCTCAGCGCATTGCTTTCAATGGAGTCGGCTGTATTGCCGGCTCCATTGAATGCAATGCGCTGGACAGCTCCAGCCCGTTTCTAATGAAACGCGGCTAGGAGCAGATTTTTGGGCGATTTTCGGGCATCGGTCACGCGATTTGCGGATGCGCATCCGTCATGCGATCCGCAAATCGCGCGAAAAAACGCCCGTCTGACTAAGGCCTAATACTGTCCCAGAACATACTTTCTGCATTATCCAGTGGCATATTTACAGTGGGCTGCATCCACATATAGAAGATTTTCTGCTGCAAAAAATCCACTGCAGGTTTTGGTGCAGATTCACAACAAAAGCCACATCAAACTTTGTGCCCTGATACCCCTGTAACATGTGGATTATAATGTGGATTTCATCCCATCATTTTAAGTTAAAACCTGCACTGAAATCCACAGTATATATAGACATGCTGCACCAGAGGTTAAATTAAATATTGCAGATTTTGTGCATGAGATTTCGTGAAATCTAATTTGCAATGCTTGTGCTGAAAAATGCTGTGGACTTCTGCAGCCAATGCTATTTCCAGTATGTATTAACATATTCTAAAGGGGTTTTCTGCTTTGGACGATCCCTACCTGTTAAAAGGTTCCCTTGGCAATAATCTGATCACATAGTTCCTCTTACCGGTGAGTTCCATAAACAGTAATCTGCAAGGAAACCTAACAATAAGTGTTCAATTTCCTTACAGCACCTCCACAGAATATATGAAGCATTACACAGTACCCATTCAGTTCTGTGCTTGTATGTATAATATACTTTATAGCTGCTCTCTGCTGTGGCCAAGAGATCAGGATACTAAAGAGGTTGCTTCCCTTCATTAACTGATAGGGTATATGAAAATAGGTTTTTGAAACTGGGCAATCCCTTTAACCCATTTAGGACCAAGCACCGTAAATTTACGGCACTTGGTCCTGGGCTTTAAACCCAGCAGATAGTAAAATACGGCGGGGGTTTAAAGCCATACTTCTGCAATAAATCAGAAGCAGGTCATGTTATCAGCTGTTAGTGACAGCTAAGAACCCGTGGGAGAAGGCACGAGGGGTTTTAAACCTTCTCTGCCTTCTCCTTTCTCTAGTTAACAGCCCGTCAATAAGCGCTATGTACTAAAAAGTGAAAGGGGAAGTATAGCTTCCACTACGCGAGTCGACTTCTGGGATTCTCTGTCACAGCAAAGCTACAGGGACCTAGAAGAGCCTGATCAGCTCTGCCAGTGACTATTGTCACTACAGAGGATGTTTTCCCTGTAACTGAGGCTCCTATGGATGCCCCAGATACAGTGGAAAAGTGTCAAATAAAAAAAATAAAAAAAACATGTGAATGTCCCCCAGAGGTCTTATATGACATCATTGGGGACATAGATATTAAAACAGAAATAATTACATAAATAAGTAAAACAAAATTACAGAATAAAATAAAAATATATACATAAAAAGAAAATAACCCAAAGCAGACGCCAACAAAAACTGTCGCCGTATGCACCCTGTAATCCAAAACCATACATATTATATATCACAACGTCCAAAACAAAATGAGGAACCCATTCCCATACTTTAGTGTAAATATACTAATTAAAAAAACAAACAAACAATAAATGTTTAAAAAATCATTTTTGTAGCTTTTTACACTCAATAAAACAAAAAAAAATGGAAAAAAAAGTAATTGAAAAAGATATAAAAAAATAGCCCTATATGTTACGGGAAAAAAATGCAGCAAAAATAATTTTGGTAACTGAAGAAAAAAAAGGGCATTAAAACTACCACATGGGAAAAATACCTAAAAAGTGTCTAGTCCTTAAAGGGGTTGTCCCGCGGCCAAAACAAAAAATTTTTCACACCCCAGTCCCCCATGTTAAGCAAGCATTACAAACTACCCATGTAAATCGTTTTTTTAGAGCGTTTCTACTCACCATGAAGCTATTTCATGAAGTTATAAAAATCTTCTTCCAAGATGGCTGCCATCATTTCCCAAGGTGCACCGCTGGTCTTCTCCCATGGTGCACTGCAGGTCTTCTCCCATGGTGCACCGTGGATGTTCTTCTCCAGTCTGAGCTCCACTGCCACCTCATTGGCTGATCAGCACCACGTGACGGGGGCGGAGCTACGCGATGACGCTGAGAAGGGGGAGGAGCCAGGACGCAGCTCGTGAGCCCAGAGCTTCCAGAAGAGGATTCTTATCTGCGCAAGCGCGACTGTTGCGGCGACCAAAGAAGAAGGCTTCAGTCGTCGCCATGGAGACGGGGACGCCAGCGCCGGAGGGGGTAAGTGTACAATTTCTGTATGGCCAATATTTAATGCACGATGTATATTACAAAGTGCATTAATATGGCCATACAGAAGTGCATAACTGCACTTGCTTCTGCGGGACAACCCCTTTAAGATGCAAAACAGCCTGGTTCGGAAGGGTTAAAGAAATTTAAATGTATATCACAGACAAAAAAAACCTTTTCCTCCCTAAATTCAAAATTCTTGAGGTATTCCTTAACTCCTAAGGCCTCCCTCACACAGATGTTTTTTTTTACAGCGTTTAGTGCTGCCGTTTCAGGGCTGCACTAAACACTATACAACGCTCCCATTCATTTCAATGGGGCTGCTCACACAAGCGTCAAAATGTAGCATTTTCAATGCTGTGCTTCGACAGCGATGCATGTTCTATCTTTGGCCGTTTTCAGCTGAGTGTCGCCCATTGAAATGAATAGCTAGCATTAGCAGGGCTGCTTAAAGCGCGACACAACTTAGTGCTGCCTTTTGAGCAGTGCTAAATGCAGCGCCAGCTGCACTACCTCCAAAAAAAGTTATACTCGCCGATGCTGGCACTGTCCCTTCCCTGGCGTTGCTTTCTGGGGCTCCGGGCACTGGTCAGAGGATCTTTTGCTAGGGATGGGGTTTGAAGACTCCGCCTCCAGCAAGAGATTGCTCTGATTGGCTAACCCAGCGCCAATCACAGCAAGCGCTGAATGCACCAATCACAGCCATTCAATAAATGAATGGCTCGTGGCTCAGCCAATCAGATCAATCTCTTGCTGGAAGTGTGGTCTTAAAACCCCATTGCCAGCAAGAGATGCTCTGCAGGCACAGACAAGTGCCTGGAAGCCTGCAGAGACAGTGGACGGCGCCTATTAGGTGAGTATTTGATTTTTTATTTACAGCTTCCTTGGCTACGTTATCAGTGCTGAAAACGCAGCCAAAACACTGGCATAACGCTACCAGCGCTGCTGAAATCGTATTAAACGCAGTGTTAAAAAACTCTGCGTTTACTGCAAACGCCTGTGTGAGGGAGACCTTAAGGACCAGACACTTTCTAGGGATTTTATCCATGTGATCATTTTACTACCCTATTTTTTTCCTTCAGCTATCGAAATTATTTTTGCTGCGGTTTTTTTTCAGTGACATATAGGGCTATTTTTTAATATCTTTATTCACTGTCTTTTTTCCATTTTTCAGTTTCATTAAGAGCAAAAAGCTAAAAAAATGTTTTTAAAAAAATTTATAGTTGTAATTTTTTACATTTAAGGTATATTTACACTAAAATAAAGTATGGGAATGGGCTCCTCGTTTTGTTTTGGACGTTTTGCTATATAACATGTTTAGTTTTGGATTACAGGGCGCATACGGTGACGGTTTTGGTTGGCGTCGGCTTTGGGTCATTTTTTTTTTTTATGTATATATTTTTATTTTATTCTGTACTTTTTTTTACCATCTCCCATGATGTCATATAAGACCTCTGGGGGACATTCACATTGTCTTTTTTTTTTTCAGTTGACACTTTCCCATTGTAGCTGGGGCATCCATAGGAACCTCAATTACAGGAGAAAACATCCCTTGTAGTGATGTCAGTCACTAACAGAACTGATCAGGGTCTCATAGGACCCAGCAGCTCTGCTGTGACAGGGGCATTATCGGGTTGCATAGTGGATGTAATTCTTCCACTTTCACTCTTTAGTACATAGCGCTTATTGAGCGCTATGTAGCCGGGAAAGGAAAAGGCAGAAGCGGTTAAAAAGCACTTCTTTCTTCTCCTCCAGGTCCTCCTTTGTGTCTGACAGCCGAAAACTCAACCTGTTCCTGCTTGATTTTAGGAACAGAGACTTTACTCCCACACTGTACTTCTGCTTTCGGCAGGGATTAAAGCCCAGGACCAAGCGCTATAAATTTTCATGCTTGGTCCTTAAGAGGTTAAATGCACATTATGAACAAATATGACTGCTTCTAAAGAGGGGTCACCCAACAGATCTCACAACAGCAAACCAGCTAAGGCCAAGCTCACATGAACGAGTCGGATCAAGCAAGCGGATTTCAGCCACGGAAGACTTGCGATACATCGCATTAGGTAATTGTGAATGATCTCGGAAGTAATCGTTTTTCTGTGCAGATGTACGCGTATGCACAGCGAATCATCCCCCCTGAAGTAAGATATCTCTCTCTCCCCTCCAGCTGGCAATCCGGCTTTTCTATGTATTTTTCTATCTAGCGTTTCTGCCGCTCATATGCAATGTGTACGGGCTGCAAATCGGCCACATCCATAGACATCTATTATGGCTGTCCTTGTGGAATCAATGCTAAAATAGCATGCTGCAATTTTTCTTCGCTAATGGAATACACAATTCGTACCCACGAGGGTGAATGAAAATTCGAAAATACTTGCCTTTCAATGTCCGTGTTTTACCCAGACGGGGATTGCGGATTCCACAGTTAAAATCTGTTCGTGTGATACCCCCTTTAGTATTGCACTTACATAAGAGTGAGCGGTAGAGTGCTGTAATATAACTGAGTAGCTTTACCAGACAGGACTCTGTGTGGTGGGCGTTGCGGGTGCTACAAAGCGTGCCAAAAGGGCTGTCTCTCAGCTTTCCAAGAAGATATAATCAAATGTCAAGAAAAGAACGACTTGGGGCCCATTCACTTACGCGCACAAAAATCACGCATGCAAAAAACATGCGGCTATTAGAACCAATGTTTTCCTATGCAGATGAAGGAATTGTAGATGCGCAAACAGAATCTGAACTTTCCTATTGGAAACCATCGGTCGCAATAGCCGCTAGTATTTTGCGTTTGATTTTTGCATGTGTCGCTCCGCATGTGAATGAGCCCTCAAGGAGTAATATTTATAGATTTTATATAATTTTTTGGTAGTTTGTCTTTAAAATAAGTTCTTCACTGCTGCCCATATAAGCCCTGTCCTATATTCCAGCACTACACAACGTAGAGGAGCTTATTTTTAGACATCCTCAGCCGTGTTTATCACGCTTTACTGTTGCTCTTAGTCGGATGCACGGTGTCGTCTCCTGTCTTTGTCTAATAAGCAGGAGGCTCGGGGTCCACGCAGAAGACGGGGAGGTCATCCCAGGGTTCACGCTCTGAAGACGGCCTGTCAGGAGTCTTCTCATCACAACTGTAATTACTAATTTCCTTAATAGGATTTGATTGGACATTTCAGGTGTGCCCGGTCTCTACGCTCGACCGACATTCTCCTCCATTAACTGATAACTGAAATTTGCTTGTGACTTTCCAGGTAACAATTAGATGCAGTCGAGTCCAGAAGCCAAAGGATAAAACACTTTATTAACCCGAAGAACCAAGAAAGTTTCCAATTTCTTTTCACTGGAATAGAATGTCTGAATAATAAGGAACTTTCATAAAAGTGTTCATTTTACCCTACAGGAGTCAAACATTCCTTACCTCAAAGTCAAGTTCTTCAACTATCAATCTGACCTTTCACATGGGATGGAATATTTCACAGGACGCTGCGGAATATTCTGCCACGTGGAAAAATCTGCACCAAAATCCACATGTCTAACATGGGGGGTTTGATGCGTAATTGAAAGTGACAGAAATCTGTTGGCAATTCCATCTAGGAGTCCACATTTTGACTTGCGGATTTTGACAGTGTAATGTTCTTCAACATCTTGCGGAATATTCCATCCCAAGTGAAGGTAGCCATAGACTTTTGGTAAAGAATTGTTTATTTTAGCACTTGGGAAGTAGAGATACTTCCCATAATTTAAGGTGCTTTTAGATGGAACAATTATAATTGTTCAAAAAATATAATTGACTTGAAAGTGGATAATAATCGTTCAGTCTAAAGGTTTGCCAATGACTGAACAACAAACTAGAATCGACCGCTTTTAGCCCATCATTCATAATATGCAGGCATGAAAATCATTGTTGCAACATTCACTTATCGTTTGGTTTAAACAGCAATCGCTGAGTCCCTCTCATCACTTATACAGCGAATGTGAAAGACTGAACGATACTGAACAATTCTTGTTTGAATGAGCCAACGATGCTTCTGCCTGTCTAAACAGGCTGCACAAGAGCGAACAAGCTTGCAAAAACGTTATTTGCTCATTCGTTTAAATGGGAATTGGCTCGTCTAAGAGTGGGCTTAGATAAGGACATAAATGTAAAGAATATTGAACATATGAATATTTAGCCTGTACTAATCCTGAATTACTTACTGTAAGATACTCCAGAGCTGCACTCACTATTCTGCTTGTGAAGTCATTGTGTACATACATTAGTTATCCTGCACTGGTCCTGAGTTACATCCTGTTTTATACTCCAGAGCTGCACTCACTACTCTGCTGGTGGAGTCACTGTGTACATACATTACTTATCCTGTACTGATTGTGAGATACATCCTGTTTTATACTCCAGAGCTGCACTCATTATTCTGCTGGTGGTGTTACTGTGTACATACATTACTTTACTTATCCTGTACTGATCCTGAGTTACATCCTGTATTATACTCCAGAGCTGCACTCACTATTCTGCTGGTGGAGTTACTGTGTACACACATTTAAAGATGAGCTAGCACCAAAATGCTCGGGTGCTTGTTACTCGAGTCAAACTTTTCGTAATGCTCGAGAGCTTGTTTCGAGTGACGAACCCCATTGAAGTCAATGGGGGACTTGAGCATTTTTCAAGCTGACCAATGCTCCGCATGGGGGAGGTTATGTGAAACATCTATCCACAGAAATGGATAGGGAAGGGCAGGGGCAGCATGCATGGCTGCATCTGAGGCACCCCAGTCCCACTGTTAAACCAAATTGGGGGCAAGAGCCTGGCGGTCACCACCCTAACAATTTTTTTGGGACAGACCCTCATTAGCGAGGCACACGTGCTGGCATATCTTAACTAAGCACCACACTAGCTGCAACCAAGGACAATTACCGCCTGTGGGTGACACTGCTGCCTCTTTTCCTGCGTTACATGCTGGCATTGCTGTTCAACCCCCTGCACGAGCCTGCGTCCACAGCGCACACATAATTTTCCCTGCGCAGCATTCAGTTGCCCTCATGCCACACGCTCGCTTCATAGCCACACCACCCTCATGTTGATTTATAAGTGCGTCTGAAATAAGGAGAAAACGGAGACACACACTGCAGAGGGTTGGCAGGGCCAAGTAGCGACCCTCTTTGAAAGTGTGGGCAACAGCCCACAATGCTGATGTGAATTGATGATAAATTGACGTTCGATCATAATTCCAATCCTGTGCCACCTCCGTCACAAAATTGTCAGGAGCCGCAAACATGGGCATAAAGGGGACTCAGGTGCCAGCACTTCCACACATCTCCACAATGCAGCAGTGCATACTAAGACCAAAGATTGGTTTGAAGCAGGAGGTGTCGCCAAAGTAGCCACCACAGGTATACAGTATACAGAGATCCTGTGAAAGTTTCATGAAATCCGTTACGCTTCCTGTGAATGCTCCAATCCAGTATCTAGGATAACTGTGGTAATTTGTAGCACAAGAGATAATACATGCCGACCAACGCAGATCCCCAGACCCCAAGCAGGAGGAGGAGGTGGCATAATAAGCCCGAGAAACCATGACCGTGGTAGGACCCACAATACTCTGTGTGAGAAGCTCGTGAGCGGGCCCAGGGTCATGCTCTGTTCCAGCATCCACCTTGTGTGACCCAAGGTGCCGTGAGTTACATAGCTATGGGAAATCCATGTGTCCCCACACACTTCATTCTTTGTATGCGTCAAATAGCTGAACACTGCAATGGGAAAGCCTTCTGTGCCCTACCCAAGTCATTCAGTGTATTTGTGCCAGGTAGCTCAAACACCACAATGGGAAATCTTTGTGAACCCACAGCATAGGCGAGCCCATGAAACTCAAAGACAGTATTACACATGAAGATTCAGAGTGCCTATACATGGCAGAGTTTCACCTCGCCCAGGACCTCGGCCCACACTTCTGCCCAAGTCATTCAGTGTATTTGTGCCAGATAGGTAAAACACCGCAATGGGAAGTCTTTGTGCACCCACAGCATAGGCGGACCCCTGAAACATTTCTGTAGCAAGAGTATAGACAAAACCCCTTAAACCTTTCAGTAGCAAGTGTATAGGCGAACCCCTCAAACCTTTCAGTATCAAGCGTATAGGTGGACCCCTGAAACATGTCTGTAGCAAGTGTATAGGCGAATCCCTGAAACTTTTCTGTTGCAAGAGTATAGGCGAACGCCTTAACCTTTTTGTAGCAAGTGTATAGGCGGACCACTAAAACATTTCTGTAGAACGAGTATAGGCGAATCCCCGAAAGTTTTCCATTGCAAGAGTATAGCCGAACCCCTCAAACCCTTAAATAGCAAGTGTATAGGCGGACCCCTGAAATATTTCTGTAGCAAGAGTATAGGCAAATCCTTGAAACTTTTTTGTTGCAGAGAATAGGCGAACCCCTCAAACCTTTTAGTAGCAAGTGTATAGGCGGACCCCTGAAACATTTCTGTAGCAAGAGTATAGGCGAACCCCTTAAACCTTTTGGTAGCAAGTGTATAGGTTCCCCCTGAAACATTTGTGTAGCAAGAGTATAGGCGAACCCCTGAAACATTTCTGTTGCAAGAGTATAGGCGAACCCCTTAAACATTGGTGTAATAAGAGTATAGGCGAACACCTGAAAAAAATTGTTTGCCAAGAGTGTAGGCAAAGGCAGGATAAACTTGTTGGCTGAGAGTATAGGCGAAGGCCTGAAAAATTGGTGAACCAAGAGTACCAGTGTATCCTCAAAAATTGCTTATAACAGAGCCTGGAGGCAGCCCTCCGAAAACATTGGTTTTAACAGAGACTTTTAGCCTGCAGAAAAATTGGCGGTTCAGTGTGATGACATGCTGTTTTAGGAGGAGGAGTAAGTTCCGAAAGGGATAGACCAAGCTACTTCTCCCCTTTTTTGGGGTTAGAGAAAGGATACATATTTCTCCTATTGCAGCGAAAAGAATCTTTAGGATCCGCTGCTTTTCACCAGTGGAGAAGAAAAGTCTGGGGAAATCCAGCCTTTCTTCATCTTTATGAGTGTAAGCATGTCAGCGCTGGCAGTTGACAGGTGGATACGCTTATCCGTGATGATTCCCCCAGCTGCACTAAACACCCTCTCCGACAAGACGCTAGTGGCAGGGCAGGCCAACACCTCCAGGTCATACAGTGCAAGTTTGTGCCACGTGTTCAGCTTTGACACCCAATAGTTGTATGGAGCAGAGGCATCACGGAGGACGGTGGTACGATCAGCTACGTATTCCCTCACCATCTTTTTACATTGCTCCCTCTGACTCAGCCTTGGCTGGGGAGTGGTGACACAGTCTTGCTGGGGAGCCATACAACTGGCAAATGCCTTGGAGAGTGTTCCCCTGCCTGCGCTGGACATGCTGCCTGATCCCCGTGCCTCCCCTGCTAGTTGGCCCTGTAAACTGCGTCTTCTGCCGCTAGCGCTGTCAGATGGGAACTTTAGCATCACTTTTTCCACCAGGGCCCTGTGGTATTGCATCACTTTCATACCCCTTTCCTCTTTGGGAATGAGAGTGGAAAGGTTCTGCTTTTACCGTGGGTCTATAATGGTGTACACCCAGTAATCCATGTTAGCCAGAATGTGTCTAATGCGAGGGTCATGGGAAATGCAGGCTAACATGAAGTCAGCCATGTGTGCCAGGGTCCCAGTACGCAACACATCGCTGTCCTCACTAGGAGGATGACTTTTAGGATACTCCTCCTAGTCTTCAGCCCATACACGCTGAACAGATGAGAGGCAAGCAGCATGGGTACCCTCTGCAGTGTGGCCAGCAGTCTCTTCCCCCTCCTCCTCCTCCCCCTCTCACTCACCCTCCTCCTCCAAAACATGCTGAGATATAGACGTGAGGGTGGTCTGGCTATCAAGTGACATTCTGTAATCCCCCTTCTGTTATAACCGCAAAGCGTCAGCCTTTATACTTAGCAGCGAACTTCTCAGCAGGCAAAGCAGCGGGATGGTAACGCTAATGATGGCCACATCGCCGCTCACCATTTGGGTAGACTCCTCAAAGTTTCCGAGGACCTGGCAGATTTTTGCCATCCATGCCCACTCCTCTGTAAAGAATTGCATGTTGCAGCTGATATTCCACAATTGCTCTACACTGCTCGTACAGCCTGGCCAACATATGTAGCGTAGAATTCGAGCGCATGGGTACGTCGCACAGCAGTCGGTGCTCTGGCAGCTGAAACCAACCTTGCAGTGCACTGAGTGTGGCAGCATCTGTGGTGGACTTGTAGAAATGCATGCAGACGCGGCGCACCTTGCGGAGCAGGGCAGACAAATGGGGGTAGTTTTTCAGAAACCACCAGATTGAAGACATGGCCAAGGCATGGCACGTGTGTGAGCCTGCAGAGGCTGGAGAGCTGCCACCAGGTTACGGCCGTTGTCACACACGACCGTGCCCGGTTGGAGGCTCAGCGGTGAAAGCCAGAGGTTGGTCTGCTCTGTTAGACCCTGTAACAGCTCAGGGGCTGTGTGCCTCTTGTCACCTAAGCTGATTAGTTTAAGCATGGCTTGCTGACGCCTGCCCACTGCTGTGCTGCTGCGCGCTACCGACTGCTGGCGACGTGCTCACACTTCTTAATTGAGAGGTAGAGGTGGTGGAGGAGGAGGAGGGGGGGTTTTGGAGGAGGTGACATAAAACACTGCAGATACCAGCACCGAGGTAGGACCCGCTATTCTTGGTGTGGGTAGCACATGAGCGATCTCAGGATCTGACTCGGTCCCAGCCTCCACCAAGTTCACCCAATGTGCCATCAGGGAGATATAGTGGCCCTGCCCACCAGTATTTGTCCACGTGTCTGTGGTTAAGTGGACCTTCTCTGTAACCCCGTTGGTGAGGGCACAATTTATGTTGCGGGAGATGTGCTGGTGTAGGGCGGGGACGGCACACCGGAAAAAATAGTGGCAACTGGGGACTGAGTAGCACGGGACCGCTGCCGCCATCATGCTTTTGAAAGCCTCCGTTTCCACAAGCCTGTACGGCAGCATCTCCAGGCTGATTAATTTGGCGATGTGCACATTTAAAGCTTGTGTGTGCGGGTGGGTCGCAGCATATTACCACTTTCGCTCAAACGCTTGTGTTATCAACAGCTGAACTCTGCGCTGAGAGACATTGCTGGATGGAGTGTAGGACCGTGGAGGTGAGGGTGTGGGTGCAGGCCGGGAGACGCTCGTGCCTGCATCCTCGGAGGGGGATTGGATCTGTGTAGCAGGTTGTGGCACAGGAAAAGAGGCAGTGGTGTGACCCAGAGGCAGTGAATGGCCTTCATCCCACCTTGTGGGGTGCTTGGCCATCATATGCCTGTGCATGCTGGTGGTGGTGAGGCTGGTAGTGGTGGCTCCCCGGCGGATCTTAGTGTGGCACAGGTTGCACACCACTGTTCGTCGGTCGTCCGCGCTCTCACTAAAAAACATCCACACCCAGGCCTCTGCATGGAGGCTTGCCGCTAGGGGGTGCTTTGGGAAACAGTTGGGGGATTCTTTGCCCTGGCCCTGCCTCTCCCCTGGGCACCCCACTGCCTCTTCCAACCTGTCCTGCTGCTGCACTTGCCTCCCCTCCTGAAGCCCTGTCTTCAGTAGGATTAGCCAGTTAGATGTGGTCAGTCACCTCATCGTCCAGTAGCTCTTCCTCCGAATCCTCTGGCGCTCCTCCCTCAGACTTACTGCCCTTACTACTACCTCATTGACAGACAACTGTGTCTCATTATCCTCATCCACAAAAAGCTCTTGAGTCAGTTGCCGGAAGTCCCCAGCCTCATTACCTGGACTTCGGGAACTTTCCAGATGTTGGGCATCGGTCACGATGAACTTCTCAGATGAGAGAGGAACACTTTTTTCCCACTCATGGCAGGGACCCGAGAACAGTTCCGGGGAGTCTGCCTGCTCAGAATATGTCATTTTCATAGAGTAAGGAGGCTGGGAGGAAGGAGGAGCATCCAGAGGATTCAGAGGTGCAGTTCCTAGGCCGCCAGTAGTGGACTGCGTAGAAGACTGGGTGCTTGATATATTGCTGAACGCGTTATCTGCCATCCACGACAGTACCTGCTCGCGCTGCTCTGCTTGTAATAAAGGTCTACCACGCGGACCCGCAAATTGTGACATAAAGCTGGTGAGCCTAGAAACTTGCCTCTCTCCTAATCCCTCAGCAGCCGGCTGTGATTCACCCCGCCCTGGAACTCGGCCTGTGTCCACACCCACACTTGGACGTCCGCGTCTTCGACCCTTACCCCTACTCCTCATAATGGTGGATTAAAAATAGAGCAGGGCCCAAATAAATTACCCCACTGTACAGCGCTGACAACTGTGGCTAATTCACCGCACACAGGGACTTGTAGATAGTGGAGGCTCTATGCTGTGATTTAAAAAATAAAACCGCTGTCTTGCGCTGATACCTAGGGGTCATTTACCGCTCTGAGACTCTTGTAGATAAGAGAGGCTGTATGAAGTGGGAGAAAACTCTAAAGCCAGTGGATAGTGCTGGTAACTGCAGCTACCTCAACCCCCCCAAGGAAAGGGTATTGTGAAACGCTCTACACAGGGTCAGAAAACTATGCAGCCAGTGGATAGTGCGAATAACTACGGCTACTTCACCGCACCCAAGGAAAGGGTTTTGTGAGACGCTCTGCACAGGGGCAGAAAACTATACAGCCAGTGGACAGTGCTAATAACTGCGGCTACTTCACCTCACCCAAAGAAAGGATATTGTGAGACGCTCTGCACAGGGGCAGAAAACCATACAGCCAGTGGATAGTGCGAATAACTGCGGCTACTTCACCGCACTAAGGCAAGGGTATTGTGAGGCGCTCTGCACAGGGGCAGAAAACTATACAGCCAGTGGACAGTGCTAATAATTGCAGCTACTTCACCGCACCCAAAGAAAGGATATTGTGAGATGCTCTGCACAGGAGAAGAAAACTATACAGCCAGTGGATAGTGCAAATAACTGCAGCTACTTCACCTCACCCAAGGAACGGGTATTGTGAGACGCTCTGCACAGGGGCAGAAAACTATACAGCCAGTGGATAGTGCGAATAACTGCGGCTACTTCACTGCATCAAAGGAAAGGGTATTGTGAGACACTTTGCACAGGGGCAGAGGGCTGGCACATCACAGCAGGAAGTGGTAATGCCTTCCCCGCATGTTTATTGGCTAAAAAATGGCGCTAAAGATGTGGGGAAGGGAAATGAAAGTGACTCGAGTACCGCTTGTTGCTCGACTCGAATACCGAGCATCTCGAGTAGCCTAATACTCGAACGAGTAGCAAGCTCGGACGAGTGTGTTCACTCATCTCTACATACATTACATTACTTATCCTGTTCTGATCCTGAGTTACATCCTGTTTTATGCTCCAGAGCTGCACTCATTATTCTGCTGGTGGAGTCACTGTGTACAGACATTACTTATCCTGCACTGATCCTGGGTTACATCCCCTCACGCACTTCTGAGTTGTCACTGTATAATTGAGTGCTGAGATCTGAGTATTAAATGCAAAGATTTCTTTTTGTAATGCCTATAAATGTAAATGATATATATTACGGTCTCACAGGAGACGACTTTGTGTTCTTCCCAAATCTGTATGACGTGCAGGAGGGAGAAATGAACGCAGCTAAAGTCAGCCAATTGTGTATTCATGTGACAACCTGGAGCTCCACCTGTCACACAGCCTCGAGTCTTGAAGAATTATGGTCATTTACAGCAGGGTCAGCAGTGTCTGCGCTCAACCTTCAAGGCCCCCCATTCACGGCTGCATTTTCACCAGTGATAGATGAATTCACTCATTCTGTGCTCGCAGTGTGATGAGACTTTCTAAATTCACCTGAAGCCTCTTTTTCCAATATGTCACAGGCTGGCGGCAGGTGACCTTCTCATATTCCTCAGCGCAGAACACCCAGCCGACGCCACTTCTCAGAAGAAAAGGGGGGCTGATGGGAAATATGAATCTGTAGAGCTGATGATTTTAAGGAGCATTGTTTATGAAATATACATACATTGTAATGGATGATAGTGCAAGGCTGTTACAAGTAAACCCAGGCCCAAAGTAATATGTGGGTCCCTTCAGACACTGAATTTATAGATCAACATATCTACATGCAGCAATCCTGGCTGATATACAAATAGACAGGGAAAGATGGGTCCCTCAGGGGAGGAGTTTGTTCTGCAGTCACTAGAGGAGGTTCCGCCCATGCTGTAGACTATACCTAGACACTGGAGAAATCCCTATACATTGTATAGCAAAACCCAAAAAGTAAAGACACTTGCAATTTAGGTCAATATGTATAGTTGTTGACTAGAGATGAGCGAGCGTACTCGGAAAAGCACTACTCGCTCGAGTAATTTGCTTTATCCGAGTATCACTGTGCTCGTCCCTGAAGATTCGGGTGCCGCTGCGGCTGACAGGTGAGTCGCAGCGGGGAGCAGGGGAGAGCGGGCGGGAGAGAGGGAGAGAAAGATCTCCCCTCCGTTCCTCCCCGCTCTCCCCTGCAGCTCCCCGCTCTGTGCCGGCACCCGAATCTTCAGGGACGAGCACAGCGATACTCGGATAAAGCAAATTACTCGAGCGAGTAGTGCTTTTCCGAGTACGCTCGCTCATCTCTATTGTTGACCCTAACTTCATTTGTAACTATTCATTGCTATAAATGAGGTACAAACTCAGAGGTATACTAGTAGAAATCACTGCATTGAGAACCTTCCCACCCCCCACCCCCCAAAAAATGTACACTCTTTATTATGAAATGCCTAAAATTACCCAACAAATAATAAAACATTAAATATCCAATTTTATCATCACTGGCATAGAGAAGTGCAAGAAAACAGATTGTGCAAGTCAACCCCGAAGCAACTCATGATTTGTAGACTGTTACAGTCAGGTTTCTGCATCTCCAGCTTTCACACATCCCGATGAATTTATAGATAATAGAACTGGTACACATATGGCATAGATAGTTCTTATAATCTTCCTTATGCTATAGCTGTCTACCTGTGGGCACTCGTCCTGATAAAAACATCCCTGCGCAATGAAGACTTTGCGGCTGTCAAAGAACTATTGCATCCTCAATGCTAACTGTACTTTTCCCAATGGATTTCTTCGTTTTGGGTTATTTACAAATTTTATCAGGGCATTCTAAGTAAATGTTCCATTGAAGCATATGGGGTTCCAACAGATTTGGTGAAATGTACCTCTCCCCCAGTGTTAAGTGACATTCAGATATACAAGACATTGTGTATCTGTATCTTGTGAGTGCCCCATAGGTATGCAGGAAGTTGACTTACACAATTTATTGTCTTTTTGCATATATTTGCACTCCTCTATGTCAGTGATAACAAGATTTGATATTTAACCTCTTAGTGACCACCCCATAGACTTTTTACGTCCTGTTTTGCCAGAGGTAGCTGACAACCTGGAGCTGCCATGGGGGGGGGAGGGCGCGGGAAGATCCCCTCGGTCACACGAACACTGGTATCCAATGGATAGCGGCAATCGTATTAAAGTAAATAAAAAGTTAAAGATTCAGCTACCTTCATGGATCTGTGAGAGCAGCTGAAAATACTCACCCCCGTCCTCTGCGATATCCCGCGGCAGTCTGGTCCTCTGCGCATGCACACCAGACGTCATTCCGTCAGCCACATGCGCAGAAGGCTGAGAGGCCCGGCAAATTTGAAATCTCCAGTAGCCGGGAGGCAGGAGATATGACCGGGGACTGCTATAACCAGTTCCCGGGCCCGTGCTCGCCGTTATCCATTGGAAAAGTGAGAAGTAGGTCATGGAAAAGTGAAAAAAAAAGTCAAAAAAGTTAAAGTTTTAGCTTCCCTCGTGGATCAGATCCATAAGGGTAGCTGAAAATACTCAACTCTATCCTCCGCAATATCCCATGGTGATCTGGTCCTGCCACCGGCTTCTGCGCATGCGCCGAAAGCTGGAGGGCCTGGCAAATTTAAAATGTCCCTGCACCCACCTGTCAAAGATAGCCTAGTGCAGGGAGATGTGACCAAGGACCGCTGTATGCGGTTCCCGGTCACATGATCACCATTATCCATTGGAAAACAGTGATCATGTTAAGGTAAAAAGTGCAAAGAAAAAAGTTTAAAAAGTTGAAGGTAGCCGGGACCCAAAGGTAGCTGGGAGACAGGAGATGTCACCAGGGACCGTGGTGAGCAGTCTCTGGTCCCGTGATCGCCGTTATCTAGTGGATAACAGCGATCACGGAAAAGTGTAATAAAAGTGGAAAAAAAGTTAAAGTTTCACTTCCCCTCATGGAGAGGAGGTGAAAATACTCACCCCAGTCCCCCATAATGTCCGGCAGAGATCGGGACTAGAGATGAGCGAACATACTCGGTAAGGGTGATTTCGCAATCGAGCACCGCGATTTTCGAGTACTTCACTACTCGGGTGAAAAGTACTCGGGTGCGCTGTGGGGCGGGGGCTTGCAGAGGGGAGTGGGGGGTAGCAGCGGGGAACAGGGGGGAGTCCTCTCTCTCTCCCTCCCCCCCACTCCCCGCTGCAACCCCCCGCTCACCCACAGCGCACCCGAGTACTTTTCACCCGAGTAGTGAAGTACTCGAAAATCGTGGTGCTCGATTGCGAAATCGCCCTTACCGAGTACGTTCGCTCATCTCTATTCGGGACCCACTGCGGGCTTCTGCGCATGCGCCAATGTTTAAAATTCCCCTGTACCCAGCTGTCAAAGATAGCCAAGTGCAGGGAGATGTCATCGGGGACCGCATACAGTGGTCCACGGTCACGTGATCACTGTTATCCATCAGATAATGGTGATAATGGAAAGTTAAAGGGGTGGTCTCGCGAAACCAAGTGGGGTTATACACTTCCGTATGGCCATATTAATGCACTTTGTAATGTACATTGTGCATTAAATATGAGCCATACAGAAGTTATTCCACTTACCTGCTCCGTTGCTAGCGTCCTCGTCTCCATGGTTCCGTCTAAATTCGCCGGCAGCTTGCTTTTTTAGACGCGCTTGCGCAGTCCGGTCTTCTCCATTCAGCACGAGCCGCTTCAGTGTGCTCCCCGCTACAGCTCTTCTGCGCATGCGCAGACGAGCTGTCACTGCTCGGGAGCGCGCTGAAGCGGCCATTCTGCACCATCCTCTGTTAGAGGAAGGTGCAGAAACTGGAGCTGCCCAGCGGAGAAGACCAGCCCAGCCCAGCCGCCCCGAGAAGCCTCCCAGGTAAGTGATGGGTCGGGGGGGGCTGCCGCTGCGCCGGGCTGCGCCGGGGGGGGGGCTGTCGCTGCGCCGGGGGAGCTGTCGCTAGGCCGGGGGGGCTGTCGCTGCGCCGGGGGAGCTGTCGCTAGGCCGGGGGGGGCTGTCGCTAGGCCGGGGGGGCTGTCGCTAGGCCGGGGGGGGGCTGTCGCTAGGCCGGGGGGGCTGTCGCTAGGCCGGGGGGGGCTGTCGCTAGGCCGGGGGGGCTGTCGCTAGGCCGGGGGGGCTAGCGCTAGGCCGTGGGGGCTGTCGCTGCGCCGGGGGAGCTAGCGCTAGGCCGGGGGGGCTGTCGCTGCGCCGGGGGAGCTAGCGCTAGGCCGGGGGGGCTGTCGCTGCGATGGGGGGGGCTGTCGCTGCGCCGGGGGAGCTAGCGCTAGGCCGGGGGGGCTGTCGCTAGGCCGGGGGGGCTGTCGCTGCGCCGGGGGAGCTAGCGCTGGGGAGCCGGGGGCTAGCGCCGGTTACCTGCTGTCTGGTCGGCGGCTGCGGGGCGTCTGGTCGGCGGCTGCGATGCGTCCGGTTGCCATGGAGACACAGCTGGCGGCGTCTCGGGAGCGCGCACGTCGGGCTGCAGCGAGCGACTGGGAAAGAGCCGGCGGCCATCTTGAGGAAACTTTTATAACTTGCTGAAACGCTGGAACGGTAAGTACGAACCAGCTAGAAATGTCATTTACAGGGGGGCTTAGTAATGTGTGTTTAATGGGGGGGACTGGGCAAAAAAAAAAATTAACTGCTTCCTCGAGACATCTCCTTTAAAAAGTTAAAAACAAAAAATTAAAAAGGTAAAGTCTCATCTACCCTTATGGATCGTATCTGTGAGGGGAGATGAAATACCTAAGGTCCCCAGATTTTTCAATCAATTGTTTCTTTATCCGCAGACCTTTCTCAGCTTCGGCGCAGGTGCCCGTCAGCAAACTGGTGGACTCATGCGCAAAAGTCAAAAACTGTCCGGTAAATTAAAAATCTCCCTGCTCCTGGCTACCAAAGGTAGCTGAGAGCCTGGAGATTTCATGGGGGACCACAGTGAGTACTCCCCGGTCACATGATCGCCGTTATCCAATGGATAATGACGATCACATAAAAGTTTTTTAAAAAGTTGAAGTTTTATCTCCCCTCCCCAATGCGGTCAATGAGAAGAGATAAAACTTCTTACTGGAGGCCTCCGCATTTGAACCCCAACATGATTATCCTCCACGGACCTTCCCTGTCGTCTGCGTATGCGCCCGCTGGCAAAACACCAGACACATACGCAGAAGCTGGGAAGGGCCCGGGAAATGTAAAGTTTCCTTGCTCCTGGCTACCAAAGGTCACTGACAGCCTGGAACAGTGATTGGTGGCCTCGTTGAGCAGTCCTTGGTCACATGATAAAAAGGTAACAATCTACCTTAGGCCGGTCTCACATGGCCGGATATAAATAGAGCATTCCGCAAGCATTTTATCCGAGGTAATACGCGGATCAATCAAATGCACGGATTACACAATTCCGCTTACATTAGCAGGTTAGCATTGTGTAATCCACTCACAGAAAACTGAACGCAGCATGTTCTATTTTACAGCGGATATCCGTAACATAGAGCCCATTGTGCTCCATGGTCGTGGATATACCCGCAGCCCATACATAACTACATTGTGTACGGGCTGCAGGTACCCGCGTCATCACTAAGCGACAGTGTGGGAAATAGAAACAAAAAAAGGTGTACAGCGCATGACCGCCTGCGTGAGTACGCAGTTATACGCAGTACATTACGCGGCCGTACGCAGGGCCACAGCCGGGCTCAATGCTGGGATCAATTGCGAGCCTCCCCAAGCATATTCCACATATGGCTGTGTGAACCCGGCATTATTCTGATCGCTTCCTGTAATAGGTAATTTACAAGAAGCCCCGGGAACGCTCACCTTACTGCAGTTCCAGGAGCAGCTTGTTGAATGCCTTCTGTTTAAGACCTCAGCAAGCTTATGGAGCCTCACAGAGCGCCATATTTTACACCCCATCCCTGCCACTAAGATCAAGAAATACCCTCCAAAAAGCATGGGTGGAGGAGGGATATCCAGTTTTATTGCCCCATGTGCCCATCCCAAACAGCCTCCGTAGTTACTCCTATTTTCAGGCATACCAAACAGTTTACATTATTACTTCTATCTAAGATTCAGGGAATTCCAAAAAATGGGGGTGGGCGGGATTATTTTAGGGAGTCTATATTTTTTTTGCACAAGTGAGCAATGGGGCCTGGAATTTATTCAGTTGTGCCCTGAAATACATTGGGTTTTCCCTCCATTATAGGCTTCACCTTGTGCCCTTTAAGTAGACTAGGGCCACAATGGGTATGTTTTTGAACATGGGACAAACAGGGGGATACATTTTGGGGTGAAAGTCTTCATTCATATGTGTGCTGTACAAAAAAAAAACAGTTTTTAAAGTGACAGAATTGCCAAGAATATGAAAATCGTAACTTTTTTCCTTCTGCTTTGCTTAGATTCATTCAAAAACTGTGGGCTCAAAATACACAGTACACCCTTGGATGTAGTTTTTAAGGGGTCTAGTTTTCAAAATTGGGGTAATTTGTGGAGGTTCTCCATCGTTTTGGCCACTCAAGAGCTCTACAAGTAGGTAATGGGCACCAAAACACCTTTAAGCAAAATGTCTGTTCTGAAAACCACCGGCTGCTCCTTTTATTTTGGGCCCTGTTGTGCATACAGACATAATATTAGGGCCACAATGGGTATGTTTCTGAACACAGGACAAACAGGGGTCTAAATCCTCATTTTCATGTGCACTACAGAAAAAAAATGCCTTTAAATTACATATTTGCAAAAATATGAAATTTTATCTTTTCTCCTCCTAATTGCATTAGCTCCTGACAACGCTCAGTGAATATATTAACGTATTTTAAAATAGGGTCATTTGTGCGGGTATCTATCATTCTGACATCAAAATGTTGATAATTAATGTTACATTTGTATGTCTCCTAAATGGTAAAAAAAAACTAAAGTTTTTCAAATGTGCGTCCAGAATAAAGTAAACAGATGGAAACATATATCTTCTCAAACATGTGTACAGTATGTTTGCATATATTTGAGATATTGCAATTGCAAATGTGAAAAAAATGACAATTTTTTTAAAAATTTTCCCAATTTTGGCACTTTTAATAAATCTACACAAATTCTATCGGTCTATTTTTATAAAGTACAATTTGTGGTGAAAAAACAATGTCAGAATCCCTTGGATATGCAAAACCTTAACAAAGTTATTCTATGTTAAAGTGACACATGTCAGATTTCCAAAGTTTGGCGCAAACAGGCTTGGTCACTAAGGGGTTAATGTTGTATCATTTCTTTATTATTTATCAGGTAATTTTAAGCATGTCATACTAAGGGTACATGCACATGGATGTTTAGATAGTTGCGCTCAAAATTCTTGGGCACAACTCGGGTGAAGCAGGACACAGATATCCTGTCCAAGTGCTGTTCAATGTGCGAGATACCCAACATTGACATGTACTGTTTGTAGGAGAACTGGACAAAAGTAGGATATGCTGCAATTTTTTTTTTAACCCTTATGTACGTACCCGGACTTATCAACGTTGTTTCGCATCCAGGGTACCCAGATACCCATGTGCGTTACAGCTGCCCTAGAACGTGTAAACAGATAGAATTCGGGGGTCACACACACACTCTCACTCGGAGAGGGCTCTGACTACATTGCCACTTGCTCTCATGGAATGAAACTATTTTTGGAACATTGAAGAAGAATAAACTGTATATTCCCAAAGAGATGGCACCCTCAAAAACACGAGCAGAATTTTCAACATTGTTTGGATTCCATAAAAAAGCAGCTTTGTGTTTTTATGTGCCAAAAAAGAATAAGGCTGAAATTGTACTCTGCACTCCGACGTGGTAGTTTCCGACAATTGGCAATTGAGAGCGTTCCTGGTCGATTGATTTCCACGGTTTCACTACCATCGACATGTCAGTCACAGTTAGACCGAAACGGTCAAAAAGTTGTGGTTGGTTCCTGCCTCATCTGCTATCAACAAACTATCAGAAAACGATGAAAAACAAGAAAATCTTGTGCGAATTGTAGTAAAGCCGTGTGCGACGAACACACCGTAACTACGACAAAATGTATCCTCTGCGAAAATAATGATGTAATTATAATTAAATTATTACATAAGTTACATATTATCATTAAAAAATCTTTATAAATGTTTATTTTAACATTCTTACCATTTTAGAAAGCGGCTAGTGGATACCCAGGTGCGGACATAAGGGTGAGCTCAGATGAATAGACATATGAATTCACCCATTCAAATAAATGGGCGCTATTTTCATTTGATTTTCAGACCATTTTTTTGTCCAGAAATTGGATTGAAAAAAAACGTCCTTGTAGATGTACCCTAAAGAGGATCATTTTATGAGGGTTATTAATTATTTAACTTCATTTATAACTGCAGTAGATAATTGCTTTTTTAGCAATTTTGTAATATATAAACAGTTTATTGACAAAGTTCTGTAATTACACTGAACAGCTGCCTGCAAAAGGTTCTAAACTGCCTGTAGCTGCCCATTCCCTAATGAGTACAGTATTATGGCAGCTCATAGTCAAAGATCAGCTAATGATTTGGAAGTGGAATAATATGTAGCCTATTTAATATTTAGCTGCTACCAACTAGTATTACTACTCCTATCATCCCTGTCTATTGGTGCTCACAGGTATTCCTATCTAGCAAACAATGAATCAGTCCAATCAGCTGTAACCTCAGGAGTACACAATCTATTTTCCCAATCACACTAATTTCATACAAAAGCAATACACAATAAACCTAAGCAAACCAAATCCAAATGTGGCCCCTGGTTGGGTTTGAACTGAGGAGCCCATGATGACTGTGCTATACCTATATCATGGGAAAGATTAAGGGAGCAAATCTCACTACCTGAAAACCTGTGACTCTTGTCCCTACAAATATAAAAGCCACAGGTAAAATCTGGTAACACTTTCAGTAATTTAATAGTTTGAGATTGATAGAAAGAATGAATGACCAAGCAATCTGCTGATAGTGGTCTCAGGGCTCTTTCACACGAAAGTATATCAGCCGCCGTTTTCACGGCCGGACGATATACGCTACGATCTGATGCATTTGATTCCAATGCATCAGATCACATGGCCATATTCCCGCAGCGTAAAAGCGCCCGGCCGGGCCAATATAGCACCGGGCGCTTTTACGCTGGGCCGAAAAGAATACATCGGCAGTTGCACCGACTCCTATGGGAGCCAATGAAAGCAGCCGGAGAAGGGAGGTGGGAGGGAGTTTAGCAGCGTGACTACTAAGCTCCCTCCCTCCTCCTCCCTGGCTGTTTGCAACGGGAGGGTGGCGTGGTGGAGATAAGCTCCGCCCCCTCTCATTACTGGCTGGAGGCAAGGGGCGGGGAGGGGGCAGGTGCTTTCCTCTGCCCCCGCCCCACCCACTTTCATTGGAAACAGCCGGAGGGAAGGAGAGAGGAGGTGAGCCAGCGAGGGGGAGGGAAGGGGAGGCAATGGCATTGCGGCCTCAACATACACGCTGGGGCCCGTGCCATCTGAACGGGCGCACAAACTTTAGATTTGTGCGCCAATACATGCATTTTTACAGCGCCCGCAGGCACATGTAAAAGTGCCTACTGCCATGTGAATGAGGCCTCAGGAACAGACATGTCCAGAGTCTACACCTGCCCCAGCATTAGAGGAACAGAAAGCAGCTTTCCCAAAATTGGACCAATTAAAATCTGTTTTCCAGCCTGATCACATCTGCTCTCCATCATCTATCTCTTCCTTTGTTGCTAGCATATAATCGCATGTTACTGGGTTTATAATTAACACTTGCTCCTTGTTTCATTACCTCAGGATAGGTCATAAATAGTTGCTTAACATGGGGCCGCTGCTTGGGATCCCATTGATCAGCTGATATCAGGTCAGCTGTAGTTGCAGACAGAGCTGAAAACAGACAGTTCTGTCGGTAGTGGAGCAGCCTGCTTTGGTAATACAGGTATAGCTCCCACTGTGTCCTGGTGTCTGGCTCTGCACTATAAGGCCTCATGTCCATGGGCAGGGTTGAATTCCGCATGCGGAGGCAATCCAACCCTGCCCGTGGCCAAGGACCCTGTATACCTGTATGGGTCTTCTATTTTCTGTACCACGGATGTCTGTGGAAACACCAGACGGCGCGCCAGTGCATATGCACAGCACAGTTTTTCTTTTTTTAAACTCCTGCGGCCCGTCCGCAACTGACATTCATTTCAATGGAAGCCGTCCACACGGAATGCGCCCTAAATGAAGCATGCTGGGATTTGTTTTCCACGTGTGGAATCCGGAAAATGAAGCCGCTTGTTGTAATTGAGGTGCGGACGCCCATGCTTCCCTATGGGCAGTTTGAATTGGGGATCAAATCTATTGACATTGACCTGTCCCTAACACATACCTTTTCATCTGTACCTTTCTCATCCAGTGTCTGACCAATCTTCCTTTCTTCCACGACTTGCATCATAGTGTGTGCAATCACTGCTGTAATTTTATCCTTCACTGGAACAGCAGCAACAGTCTGTTCTGGCTGACTGGCTTTTCTTGCCAGCTTACCAGTGAACTTCTTAGAAAGAGGGGCCAGTGGTCTTTCTGACTCATGGTCATGCTTAACCTTCATCTCTGCAGGAAGCTTATTCTCCTTCTGCAAATAAATCATCTTTGCTTGCAGGTTACCTTCTAAGTGCATCTTGGCATGCTCTGTGGCTTGCAACTCATCCTTACGTTCCTCCAACTGAGTCTTCATTTCTTCCACTTGCTGTTTGAATGCTCTCTTAGACTTTTCTAGTTCATGAGCATTTGTTTCAGCATCATTTTTTGGCTCTAATCAAGTCTTGAATTTCTGTGTGCAATTGTTTGTTGAGGCTTTCTAATTCAACCTTGACTTTGTGGGACTCTCCCATCTGTACTCTCATGTAAAACAACTAATCTTCCATCAGTTTCTTTTGTTCTAGGGACTTATGCAGCATCTTTTTATTGCCTTTCCCTCTCACTCTCAGAGGTTTGTTTCAATAGCAAGATTTCCTCTTGACAATCTTTCCTTGTATTAAGCAATTCTCTCTTCCCACACTTATCATAGATCAGCTTCATCTTTGGCTAATCATCTGCGGTGCTCATTCTCAGCAACCTTCTCCTTTAAAGCCATCTCAGATTCTGTCTTTAACCATGTCATTTCAATAATGGCAGAGCTAACTTTTGATTCCGGAGCCTTCCTGCTTCAACCCTTGGTCGTGTGGCTTCTCCTTCTGCCAAAAACCTTTGCCTCTCGGCCTCTTCTGTGAGAGCACGCAACCTGGCAGCTTCTTCTTCTGCCAATGACCCCTGCCTCACGGCGTCTTTTGTGAGAGCTTGTACCTTCATAAGTTCTTCCTTGAATTCTCTTCTTCCATTAACTGTCTCACAAAGTTCATTTTTGAAGTGGGAGAAATCCTCCTCCAGAACCATGCGCTGCTGCTCACTTTTTTCACCACGGTGGACACCAGGGCCTTACATGACTTTATCTTCTGTACTTTGAGAAGTAGTCTTATCTTTCTTTTTCTTTACCTTTTCGTTACCTGTAGGTTCAACAGACATTTGGTTTCCACTAGCAATTGCTGGGCTGGCAAAACCATTCCTCGGATTGCCACTGACCATAGTACACATATCACATAGATACATACATGAGCCAATCCCCTCATGTATTTTGGCTGCAGTTTCTGTGGCAGCCCGTTGACATGCTGCATTTATCAGAACAGCATATTCCTGAAGTAAAGACATGTTATACACAATATACAACATAACATTATTCTCATCAAATAACTGTTGTGCTTCATTTTAATCAGAAATGCTATCTTTTCTCCTTAGGGAGAGCACCTAGACAGTGAGTGAGGAGACACAAAAGGCCATTCATGCTCCTCTGGGTAATATGCAAATAAGAGAGATGGAGTCTGGCTTTGCTTTCAATTCCCAGTCATTGTTACAAGGCTTGTATAAAGAGTCTAACTTTGGCTTGAAGCAATGCTGCCTTCCAAAAGGTTGCACTGCGGAGTTAATATGCCATCTCCTTCATTTGCATATTATTGGACTATAATTCTTATATATTTACCAACTTGGCTGACACCATGTTCCTCACAATTGCCCATTGTCTTCACACAAAAAAGGCATCGTAGCAGACTCAATCGGGATCCTGGTAGAAGGACTTTATGCTACTGTTGCCTGCCGCCGCCACCATTACCTCACGCCATATTTGTACGACACAGAAACGGGTTCAGCTATTTGTGTTAATAAAGAAAAAACCTTCACCCAAGATGTGGTCCTTTGGCTCCTCTTATACCACCAGGTGGCCTGGTCCCAGGCACCCCATAGACAAAGGCCATTACTCATGGTATGCAGCTCACCCCACGGAAAGAGATACATATTGAAGGTATGTGTCTCCAGACACTATGGTGACTACAGAAACTCTTGACCAATGTCCTGAATCCTATCACTCTCTAATAGCACCACTAGTTAAGCTGTATTAACAGAGGACTGGAGGAGCCCTTTAATTCATATTGATAATGATATCCTTAGAAGAACAGGAAAGACATATGGGTTGGGGTCCCCCGGATAGAGCATTCTGTAGCCCACCCCTCTCTGACTAACCTGCTGCTCTTATACATGAGGAAACATCAGAGGAAGCCGGCTGCTGATCTGTGTCGGTTCAGGTGGATTAATATTATGCAGATGGAGACAATGTAACAAATTTATTTTGGTGCCTTTTGAAGATGCAGGAACATTGGAGCGCAGACACCTGTCACAACTTCCCTCCCCGCATCGTTATCTCACATGAAACGCTTGATCCAACAAAGACGATAACAACTCAAGCTCCGGATTTACAACTCAAAACCTTCAAATAAACAGATTTTCAACCCATTTTGTAAGCGCCGGATATGCAGCATTTATTCTTTATCGTCATGTTCTCCATATTGCAGGTAATTATAGCACAATGCTCTGAGTATAAGCAATGAAAGCGACATCTTAACTATGATAAAATACCATGTTATGTCCTGACTAGGGTACATCACAGCCACCAGAGGAGGGAATTCCAGGGGCCACATTCCAGGGCTCACCTATTAGCTGCATAGTAAATTCTAAATTAAGAATGTGCAGACCATCTGTAGAACACTCTGAAAATTGATTGACCCCATCAGAAAGTGATCCTCTTCTCGATCAGTTACTATGAGGTTGTCCACTTCTGGACCACATACCGTGTTTTCCCGAAAATAGCTCCTACCCCGATAGTAAGACCTATCAGGTTTTCGGGGCAGGCTTGAAATATCAATACTTACATGGTCCGCGGTCTCCCGGTGGTGTCTGCGGCGGCGTCCCGATGTTGTCTGCGGCAGCGGTGTCCTGATGGTGTCTGCGGCGGCGGTGTCCGGCGTCCTCCTCCCTGCCTTCTGCTGGTGATGGGGCTTTGAATACCCGCCTCTAGCAAAGCAAGCGCTGTGATTGGGTAATTGAGCGCCGGCAGCCGGCGCCCTATGAGCCAATCACAGCCATTCAGTGAATGACATCAGTGAATGGCTGTGATTGGTTCATCAAGCGCTGGCTGTGATTGGCTGCCAGCGCTCGATTAGTCAATCACAGCGCTCACATTGATGGAGGCGGGGAATTTAAAGCCTTGTCACCAGCAGATGGCATCTGTGAGATGGGGAGGACGCTGCGCCGCCCCCGGACACCATCGGGAGGCATCGGGACGCTGCAGACCAGGTAAGTAAAAGGCTCCCCTGAGAATAAGACACTGTGCCCTTTTTGGAGCAAAAAATATAAGACAGTGTCTTATTTTCGGGGGAAACACAGTAGTTGTGAACAAGCCAAAACTGTGGCCAATGCAAGATACCAAAAATAGCAATGTATAAAAATCAAGACAATAAAGCAGTTAAATATGCACACAAGTCACATAGAAAGTACTGTACACATAAACACTGATGTTTCTATCAGGATCACTGGGAATGTACAGTATAAGATGACGGTCACTGATGTTGTCTCTTTGAGTTGACAGATCTCTTTCTTGAGAAGCTGTTTTTATACCTCATGGACTGTTGCGGCCATAATTTAAGCCATGCATCGTGCCCGCCGGATGTTGGTTTACACTGAGTATTCTGTATAAAACCGCAGGCAGCACGGTGACTGGAGAATCACTGCAGCATCCATAACCCCCGCTGGAAGGCAGCGGCTGGAATAGAATTGGTTTAAGGCTGGAGATTTCTAGGGGGATTCGATCAGTCATCTTGACTCCAATGAAATCTCATCAGTCCATCTATTCCATTCTCAGTACATATTTTATTAAAAGGTCACATGAAAGTGGCCAACAGCAGCGGATCAGAGTTAACAATTCACCTTCTGGACAGGCTCATAGAACTGTAATAAGGGGAAGGGATATAGTAAGGAGGAAAATCACTTGACTTATTGTAAGGACCTGATATATACAGTATACACTGCCAAACACTGCACTGGGCTATAGGGATTCAGGGAATGCTGCAACCATAGGCATGAAGGCCCATAGACAATTGTGCTACATTTACTGTATGCTGAAGGGGAAATGTAGTATGTGATGGCACACATGTAGCAGGGTGGCAGGCTGCCCCTGCTACAGTTAGAATAAAGCCAGCCCCATTAAAGTCAACACATAGTGATGCGGACTGTAATATTAAAGTTGACTACTAGAGGGAGCGCCGGTACAGGCAGACACAATTGCCAATAGAAGTGAATGGAACCATTATTTTCTATGGACTTTACTGAGCATGGTCAATAGGAGTATTCTTAGAACTTATAGAAAAGGGATCTGAGGAACCATATAAGGAAGCTGAGCAGAGCGATGAGGGTTGTTGGTGGAGAGTGCAAGGAAGACAATTCTGCTGTGCCAATTCTTAAGCAAAATAGCTTTTTGCTGAAAATTGCTGGAGCTGAGAACTGCTGCTGCCAAGAGCCTCTGGTTCAACAAGCTGACAGATCACCTAACTTCAAGAGTTGTTTGCCTGCAACAGATGGGGACATCCAGTGACTGTCCAGTAGGCTGGTAAGCAGGTCAAGACCTTGACAGCTTCAAAACTTGTGAGAAAGACTAGCTTGAGCTATACATCAAGTGAGACATAGCTACCAGACACATAAGAGACCGGTCTTCGATTAGTGTGCTCACATTAACAGGGACAATTACTTTATGCACTGCATAGCTCACAAGGGCCTGATTACTCTGGGCTATTACATATTAGGGTGGCTTCAGACGAGCGTGTATTTTGTGTGTGCGTATGCACACACAAAAACACATATCCATTAGCCCCAATGCATTCAACAATGGTGTGTGCACATGTCTGTGCTTTACAGGCGTGTGCCTATAAAGATAGGACATGCGTGCACCATAGTGAATGCACGCATTGTTTTCAATAGAGCCGTGTAAAAAAAAAAATAAACAAATAAACGTACCTGTTCGCCGCTGCTGTGTCCCCTGCAGCGGTGAAGAACACACCCCTGCAGGGGACACATCCCCGCTAGTAAAAAGAATTCCCTGCTGCTACATCTGCCCCATTTGCGAGAGATGCAGCAGAGGAATTCTTCAATTCTCTACCACAGCTGTCAGACATGACAGCTGCGGTAGAGAATTCTGCTGGCACCCCGTCAATTGATTTCAGGGAAGGGCTTTAAATATAAGCCCTTCCCTGAAAATCGAGTAAAAGTGCTTTAAAAAACAAAATAATAGATACTCACTAGAGTTGAGCAAACGTACTCTGCTGAGCTTGATGCTATTAAAATATACTTTTAATTTCAGCCTTCTGAAAAATCTTTTAAGGTGTGATGTTTGTTTGCACAATCAAACGTACTCATTGTTACTGTGAAGCTAACTGAGTCTAGAGTTAAATAACAAATACCAGTAGCTGGTAGTCAGTTATAATTGTTTGTACTACTGTAGTGCCCTAGCGTTTGGTACTCCAGCACTTCTGTGATGATGTGAAAGTTAAAGCATGCTTTATTATGTGTGATAAATGTAAAGTGTTATGCTGTTATAGTCTTTGTAATTCCTCACTGCAAATAAGAAAGATGGAAAAAATACCTCTACAGCACCATCTATTAGATGGCAGCATTCCTTCAACTCAAAGACTTAAAATAAGTCTTAACAGTGATTGGGAATATGAAACCAAGCCAGAAAACCATGCACAGACAGGTGGTTTGGGGTCGATTGCCCTATCTCAGTGTGCAGCAGGCTTCTGGCTTAGTCTGTGAGGGCCCTAAGATGTGGGTCAGAAGCTGTGTCATGTCTCCTTAAGGAGAGCACCCCCTAGGTGTCTCCACACACTTTTTGGGTGCTCTCCTTAAGGAGACATGACAACGCTTCTGACCCACGTCATAGGCCCCTCACAGACTAAGCCAAAAGCCCGCTGCACACTGAGGAGGGGCAATCACCCTGAAATAGTCTGCCTGTGCATGATTTTCTGGTTTGGCTTCATATTCCCAGTAATTCGTAAGACTTGTTATAAGTCACTTTGATTTGAAGGAATGCTGCCATCCAATAGAGGTAGAGGTATTTTCCCATCTTTCTTATTTGCATATATTTCCCAGAGGAGCTAGCATCGCATTATAAGTCTCCTTAGGTGTCCCCACACCCCTTCTGGGTGCTCTACTTGGGGAGAGACTATACCATACCCTGACCCAATCACCCTCTAGGTGTCACCACACACTTTTCGGGTGCTCTCCTTAAGGAGACACGACACCGCTTCTGACCTAATTCCTTAATGTATGGTGTGTACTGGTAATATTCCCCAGCCCTTAGGTCACCTAGCAACAGCCAAGGGAGTGGTCAGCAAGGTTCAGAGAATCTGTGATTGGTAGCATAGAACCTCTGTTGTAGGTTGGGTTAGAGTGTTAGTATAAAAGGTAGAGTGGGTGGAGTTAAGTCAGTCTTCTAGGATCAAGTGAGAGTGAAGCCCTAAGAGAGACCAGGGAGGAACAAGGAGAAGCTTCTGTGGTGAGGAGAGAAGAACTAAAGTGTGAGTACTCAAGAGCAGAACTGTTTAGTTAAAGAGTAAAGGGAGAGAAGAGGAAAGAAGAAGGACATCTAAGTCAGTCATTCATAGGCACAGCAAGAAAGGAAACAAAGTCGGACAAACATAGGCATAGCCAGGGAGAAAAGCTGGAAGGAAAGGCAAAGTATACAAATACAGTTTCTCGTACCAATCCCCAGAGCAAAATGCTAAAGGAATCAATGCCTGCAAATGTAACTGTTTATTCCAAAGTCATCTCATTTGAAGTGTATGAAGGAAGTCAATTTGAACTCCCATCTGCTCTTGGAAAATAATTTCTTTTTGGTTTACTTTATAACCCGACTCCTGTAGTCTCTTCCCACCAACTCACCACCTGCACCGAGGTACCACACTACGTGCTCCAGAGGGAAAGAGGGTCTACTCTTGGTATATTAATTTCTCCACTTTTTATATTTATTATTTTGTTCGGAGCGGGTCCTTATCCATACACGGACTGGCTTCACTACAAAAAAAATCTTCCTTTACCTGACTCCGCGGATAGCACTCCACTGGGGTATCACTATCTTACCCTGCCTGACCCTGTGGGGAGCACGTAATAAGAACTGCCAAATTTACCATTGTAGAACACCGCACCAGGCCGCATTTTCCCATCGGAGACAAGCAGCAGTGCCACCGTGACTATCATCGTCTTCCCGCTGCTCTCCCTCCCTTGGCCTGGTCCGGGTCACCACACTATTGCTAATAATAATCACCTTTATCTATATAAGGCATGCATATTATGCTGCACTTTATATCACAGGGTTCTGTCCCCATTGGTGCTCACAGTCTATATTCACCTATCTGTATATTTTTGAAGTGTGGGAGGAAACCCATGCAAACATGGGGAGAACATACAACTTCCATGCCAATGTTATCTTTGAGGGGATTTGAACCCAGGACCCGAGGGCTGCAAGGTAATAGTGATAACCACTGAGCTTGCTTTGCTGTTGTGAACTGTTCAATCCTATCTGTTCTTGAGCGAATAAATTCTTATTTTTGTTCCTGCATCCCCTTTTTCTGCATTGTGTCCTAAAAGAACCCGGGAGCCTTACCATGAACCTTACACACACTCCATTGATTTTTGTAAGAGGCAGAGTTTAATCCGCCAAGAGCTAGTAACTCCTCTCATTGTGATGGCTTCATCAATAAATTATCCCTGCACCATGTTGCAGAGAATTCCTTAGTTCCTGAGGTGATACAGGGGCCTAAAGTCCAAATGCATAGAAGAGGGTCTTGAGCAGCATACACCTTCACAATCATGTCCATATGCCCTAATAATGGTTGTCGTATTGATACAGTTATGACAGTTATATAGATCTCATATTAATTCTCTCAAAGTGAACCTGTCACTTTGGAAAGGTCCAATCTGCGGGCATAACATTATACAGCAGGAAGAGCTAAGCAGATTGGTATATAAGTTTATGGAAGGAGATTCTGTATAAGACTCTGTTCACATCTGCTTGTTAATTCTGTTTAGGGGTTCCATCGGGTTTTAAATCTAAATCCCCAAAAATGTGATTTAGACAATGTAACCATCCACTTTAATTGGTCAAATTTGCTAAAACAGAGACCAATACGCCTATAACAAAAAAAGTAAACGAAAAGGAATAAAAAAACAAGCAAAATATAAAGAAAGTATCATTATAAGGGGACTCACCTGGAGTCAACAGCTGAGCACAGGAATAGTTAACTAATATGGTGCATGTGGGTATCAACAGGGGAAGGTACCCTGTCATTCCTCTATATATGTCTTCATCTGTCAGGTATGTTTGATTTATGCTTGAGAAAGGGGGCAGACCCCGCATAGTATCTATTCCACCCTGCAGTCTTAGTTGTTTTATTGTATGATATTTGAATCATCAAACCACTACCTATTGGAATACATCCATCCATTTGGTTTTCTATCTACCCTTGGGATTCCTAATAGGGGGGTCTACAATGCCCTAAGACCCTCCTCTCAAGTAAGTATAATCTTACTTATTTATGTGATTGCTTATACTTGGACCTTTCTAAATGCAGGATTTTTTACCCATTCTGTTTGTTTGTCAGTAGACGTATAAATCTCTGTTTCATCCATAAAAGTCAATTTCCAGGGGTTACAATTTTGGGTATTCAGATGTAAAGCTTGACAGAACCCCTTGATGAAAATGTAAATGAGTAGTGAACAGGGACTAACTTGTAATTTATTTATTTAAATCCAGGATTGTTTTAAGGTTAGGAGTCCAGTGGGCGGCCCATTATGGTAACTGACAGTTTTCTCTGTATGCACACTCATACATAGAAGCCTGTCAATCACTGAGAAGGATCACCTACGAGACTCCTAACCTTAAAATGATCCAAGATTTAATATAAGTGAATTACAAGCTATACTTACTTTTTCCTTACAATATTAAAGGTCTAGCAAGGAAAAGGAAACATGCATGGGTGCCTTGAGCAGGGCATTTAGATACGGGGCTAGGGCAACAAACCTAACATTTGCCCTGTGAAGTAAAGCCCCGCAGCCATAATGAAGGTTTCTGTGTACTGGAGGAACAGCATTGTGTTCTGGTATCCATGTCTGGTTTCTTTGCCATTTGTTCTATTCATTCTTCACTTAGGACAGTTCTGCAATGTGCATGATGGTCAGACAGTGAGTCTTATGACAGGACACAGAGTTTTAGTTCCATCCTAAAACGGTTCTTTTCACTGGACTTTTCATTGGACTCCATAGAAAATATTATCATGATTTCTGATCATCGACAAAATTGAATTCACTCACAGCACAAAATGGGAAGTGACAACAAGGTGGCAGATCAGCAGGAGGAGAAGAATAAACAATAGCAGCTGCCAGACTGATATTAGCATATCAATAATGGAACTGTGATTGCTTTCTCCAGTCACATAACACATGTAATTCCAGGAAAAGGCTTGTTACATTCACACCCCAATAACCCGGAGGAGGTCAGCCAGCGTCCGCTCATACATTTGCCCTGAGACACAATGGGGGGGAAATACTGAGCAGTCCTGGTTGATCACATAAAGACCCGATAACTAATAATTGATTAAAGATGACACAGAGATAGTGGGTCTCACCTTCATGGCTTACTGGCATGCATTACCTGGGCTTGTAGGTTTGTCTGTGCCACCCTGATTCTCTTATGACCACACTGCCACCAGTCTGTACCAGCTCAGGATCTGTCTGTCTCTAGGATTGGTCATTTTTCCAGATATAGGACCAGTTTGTAGATCCTAGTATATTGTCATTTTCTGGGATGTTCCTATGTCATTCTTCAAGTCACTGATATATTCCTCTTGTTTATTGCATTCTGGATTTTGAAATCTATGAGGCTGTGCTGATTAATATTCTGGTCAGGATGAATTTGGGCGAATCGTTCCTGGGTCCTTGGTGTGGCAATGCTTTATAATGATACAAAGTTGGACTGCTACTTTGTAGGTGGATCCAGAGTGATAGCGCCCTCTTCTGGATATAATGTACAGTGGGCGGTGTAATCTGCACAGTTCAGTTCAAGAAGCACAATTTGAAGTACTTTGATGGACTCAAAGAAGCTGCTTGAAGAATTCCAGGTGATAGAGCTGCAAGAAAATGTAAGTGGACCCTTTGAAATAAACTGGATTTCTGCATTGATTACTAATAAAAGTGGTCTGGTTGTTATCTAGTCACAATTATAGACACGTGTACACAAACAACATACAAATAGTTGTATCATTCACATCTTTTATTGAGCACATGAAGTAAACACTCACAGTACAATGTGAAGCCTTGAATTTATAACCTGTAGATCCCCCATTAGCAGAACTGATGTAAAGAGACAATAGTCCAAAGCACAACAGCAAATCAACCAAAGAATGGTTCAAAATATTTATTTTTTCTATAGCCAAAGTCAGAATCCTGACCTAAAACTGTAAGTGCACTTTCAGATGTCTTTTCAGAATAAGCTGCTGTTTGTGTATATGAGGAATAATAGTATTTCTGGCCATTATATAGAGCCTCATGTGGCGCAGAGTGTAAGCTCTCACTTACAACCTGAAGGTTGCAAGTTCAATCCCCGCGTGACTTCCGAGGTCGGTAAAATGAGAACCCAGCTTGGTGGGGGGTAGTAAGTAATAATTACCTGAAAGCGCTGCGGAATAAGTTGGCGCTATACAGCTTTACGATTTATTATTTTATTTTTATTTATTATATGACTTGTATTCTGCAGTTATCACCAGTTTTTCACTGCAGGTTGTGTCTGTGATTTTTAATTTTGTCTGGCAGCACATCTTTGTAAGACCCCATTTACACTGACAGATGATCGCTCAAAAGTCGCTAAAACAACAGTTTGAGTGACAGTTTTGAGCAATCATCTTTGCATACTCTATAGTAGCTAAGTAGCTGCTTAAGAGCTATGCAGGTGGATCGGGACACCACCGCTATCGCTCGGCGAACAATACAGCTGTTCTGCATAAGCAAACAGCTGTATTATTCTCCATGCTTACAGCTCGCGTCCCACTGTGAACTACCAGCAGGACGTGAGCTGAAAGAATCTTATTAGTGCTGCCGACTGTGATAGCCTGCACCGCTAATAAGAGTTCATCGCTCAATTCAAGAAAACTAGAATTGAGTGAGGAACGACTAATGCACAAAAACTGCACGATGTCCGTGCATTTAGACCCAACGATTCTTGCTCAAAAGACGGCTTTCAGCAAATTTTAAGCGAGAATCATTGGGTCTAAATGGGCCTTAAGGCTTTCTTCCTGCTCCTCCCTCTTTGCTCTTAATAGACTTCTGTGAACAGCATGAGTCATCACCCTCCTTCACTTCCTGTTCTCCATCTTATGTTCATTACTAGAGATGAATTTCATTTGACAACAGGAGTGGCCAAAAAAAATAGAAAGATGGGAGATCCCTCATGACCAGCAATTTGGGATTTTTCAGCACAAAAATGTCATTTTAAGATAATAAAGTTTACACTTTATCACATTAGCTATCATTTTGTCTCAAAATGCAGTGATCATTTAACATGATCAAGATGCTCAGGCATGACCTGAAGAGGGCTGTGCAGCGCATGCAAGACATCCCAGAAATAGTGATGAACTTAAACAGATTTGCAGGAAGGAATGGTATACAATTCCTGTTTGACATTGTGCACATCTTTTTTTGCAGCTGCAGAAATTATTTGGTGAAGATAATTGCTGCTTAAGAGGATCTATGAGTTAATAAATTCAAGGGTTCATTTACTTTTTCTGCTTGCAATGTGCATGTTTGCTCAATAAAACAAGAATGGTAAAACTGTCTGTGTTATTAGTTTAGTTATAAATAAACAAAGAAACGAATTAGCTCACTGCCAATTATATGTGAGAATATACATGCTTCAAGTGCAATCAATGCAAGGAGGTGAGAATGCCAGGCCAGTTCTTAGGTAAAGATATGCCATAACAATGGCAGAGTCCAGCACAGAAGGTAAAATTAAAACTATTTATGAATAAACAGGTTTAAAGCCTAAGGGCATGCAAACTCTAAAAACAAGTATTAGGCCGCCTGCACACGGCCGGGTCAGATCCTCTGCGAGAATTCTAGCAGTGGGATCCAACCCGCGCTACTGCAGGGACCAATGCGGGTCTCACCTGCTCCCGCGGCTCCGGCTCTCTGATGTGATGGCTGCCACCGTCGCATGTGCAGAGTGGAGCCAGCGGCCCGGGAGTGACATTTCTGTGGGGGCCTCTTCGAGACCCGCACAGAAACAGAACATGCTGCGATTTGTTTTATGTGTGTGTTTTCACACGGACAAATCGTGGCTGTCTGCATAGGATTGCGTTTTTCAATGCAATCCTAAGCATGCGGGCACGGGCGGAAATTCTGTGGGAAATCCCTCTGCAGGGGGCCTTAAGGTTCCAACCCACTAGCGATAGATTTTCTTGCAATGCAAGGGTGAGTGAAAATGCATGATTATGAAACCAACAATTTTCAATGGTTTCATACTCATTTGAGTTGTGTGCACTCAAGCCTCGCAGTGCTAGGAAAAACATGCACTATCGTCCATTGTTTTCAATGGGGCCAGCGGCAGCAGCTACATAGATAGTACATTGCGCTCCCCTGACACAGCTGTGACAGCTATGGCAGGGGATTCCTCCATCCCCATGGGGACCTTCATTTATTCAATTCATTGATTTGAATGAAGGGCTGAGAGCTGCCTGTAATTGGCTGAGTGCTGAGCCAATCAGAGGTAGTGCTTTTTGGAGGTGGGGATTTTTTAATCCCCGGCCTCCAGAAGACAAAAGGTGACTCCCGGGGCCAGAGAGAAGAGCCGGACGGATCTCCTAGGTGAGTAATTTCTTTCTTTTTTTACAGCTTGGACTGTTTTTTAGGGAAGGGCTTATATTTCAAGCCCTTCCCTGAAAATCATTGTTGCGGGAGTTGCCTGCAACCCATTGCTTTCAATGGGGCGGCAGCAGCACTGGCCCCATTGAAAGCAATGGAATACCATCACAGACCTCTGCCACAGCTGTGGCAGAGGATTCCTTCATCTCCACGGTCCCCACGGGGATGAAGGAATCCCCTGCCATAGCTGTCACAGCTGTGTCAGGGCAGCGCGATGCACTCCCTATGTATTCAATGGGGCTGGCGCTGCTGCTGCCGGCCCCATTAAAACAATGATGCCATAATGCAGGTTTTTCTTAGCGCTGCAAGGCTTGAGTGCTCACAACGCAAATGAATATGAAACCATTGAAAATCATTGGTTTCATAATCATGTGTTTTCACTCACTCTCGCATCGCAAGAAAACCTAACGCTAGTGGGTTGAGCCCTTAGGCTGATTTCACATCAAGCTGGAGATTCTGTTGCAACGCTTTTTCTTCCTTCCAAAAGCCTGGCAGCTGGGCAGAAAGCGTATGGACGCCATTATAGTCATTGGGGTCCATCCGGCGCTGTTCGGTTCTGTCTAGAGACAGAACCTTTCGGCCGTGGGAATTACTCTTTCCTGCTCCTCAACAGAGCAGGAAAGCAGAACCCCAAGCAAAGGTGTGAAAGCATCCTTTTTAGGTGTTTTTATGGTCTGCATACCATGAGTTTTTAAACCTGTTTACTAATAAAGCATGATGTTTTAATTTTACCTGTGGTGCTGGAGTCTACCATTGTTATGGCAGTAGGTTAGTTACATTGTGTTTGTCTATAATTGTGACATGTAACAATCAGACCAAGGGGTTCACTTAGACTTTTTTAACTCTATGTAATTTATCTATCCATTCATCCATCGACCATGACTGGTTCTCCACGATTTCTGTAGAGTAAGTAATTGCTGTGCAGGCTCAGCATTTGCGCTTTCTTGCTGGTGTGGGGCTTGGATTCTGCACCTGTGAGTCCTCGGTTATTATTTGCAGTTCTAGTTTATATTTTTAGTGAACAGATGCTCCTTTGATTTATAGAATTGACATTAAAGGCCGGGGAGCCACAGTACACCCCAGATGATGCAGCCGACACTTTGTCTCCATTGCTGATTCCTGGTAACATTTAAAGGAAAACTATTATTTAATTACATTCTTTCAATTTACCATCTAAATGTTAATCCCCTGAACTTTAATGATAGCTATCACTTTATTTGTTCCCTTGCTCATTCTGTTTGGATGTGACATTTCATGAGTGGGAGCCGCTACAGAGCGATCATAGCTGCAGTTTATTATCCTATAGATTACATTGTCCTGTAAGATGCTTGGTTACTCTCTTCCTTCATATAATCTGGTGCCAAATAAATCAAATAAAGGTTTTCCCTACACAGGACACTTGCAGAACAGAGAAATATAACTTTACAGCTAAAACTGGGGCCAAAGTTTGGCAGATAGGCACCCCTCAGTGTGTGCTGTCAAGTAGAAGAACTGTAAGTGACATGGAAATGTGATGGATGAGCCCAATCCATGGTTCTGAATGCCTCATGCCATGTTAGTTCAGCCCGTTAGGCCTGTGCTCCATCTATACACAACATACTTCTAATTTCATTGTAATATTGTCATCATTACATTCACAGGACAGATCATCAATAAGGTCTAATAGGTTATTACTGACTGTGAGAAATAGACCCTAGTACAGGGACATAGTTATATGGGGTGCAAGGAGAGCGCTTTGGGCCCTGATTATAAAGGTCACCAGTGTCGGACTGGGGTACCGAGGACCTACCAATGAAACTAACTCACCCTACAGCTACATGGATATAATAATACATAAGTCCTGCAGAGTACATGCAAGTGATAGAACAATCATATCTTCAAGTCCCACTGTGGGACTAATATGTGTAAAGAAAATTCAATAAGATTACAATAATACCAAAAATTATATTTCTAGATTTTTTCACTTAGAAACCCTTTTTTCCATCAATAGAGCTCTGTTAGTGCTTGATTTTTGTACATGTGGCTTTTTCAATCTCTTTTATTGCATTTTTTGGGAGGCAAAATGAAAAAAAAACGAATTTTGGCTCCTTCTTTGCTTTTTTTCTTATGGCATTTGGCATGTGGGATGAACGTGTGTTCAGTTTATCGTATGGGTCTTTACAGATACGATGAAACCAAATATGGGGCTTTTTATTTATTTATTTTTTTAAACCAAAAAGGTGAGGCACAATTTTTTAACGTGTTTTTTTTTTTTTTAACTTGGACTTTGGGAGCTAGAATTTGAGATCTCAAGATCAGTCAGATAATACACTATTCATACTCAGATATTACCACTATTTCTGCCTATGGCAGGCCTGTATGCCATTGACTGGCACATGAAGAAAAATATGAATGTTAATTAAAGTATTTATGTGGGGGCAATGTGCAGGAAGACCCCTTTTTCTTGTCAGGTTTAGCCTGCTGCTTGGGGCCCTTTTTCACTGCAATCAACTCTGTTAAAGCTACAATGAGTGGATCCTAGGATGGTAGAGTTGGAAAGGACCTCGAAGTCATCTGGTCCAACCCCCTGCTCAGTGCAGGATTCACTAAATCACCCCAGACAGATATTTCTCTAGCCTTTGTTGGAAGACTTCCATTGAAGGAGAACTCACCACCTCCCATGGTAACCTGTTCCACTTATTGATCACCCTCACTGTCAGAAAGTTTTTTTTCTGATATCTAATCTGCATCTCCTCCCTTTCAGTTTCATCCCATTGTACTTATGTTTAGGATCAGAATGTAATTCTACTGTTCTCACGTAGCAGTGGGCAGTAAAAAGCAAGCTGCGGGGAAAGTTGCAGGGCCATGAACTGTCTAGTTCTGGATGCGGAGACCAGGGTGAGACGTGGCAAGCCCAACTGTGCAGATAAATGGACAGGTATACAGGTGCATAATGTACACTGCTCCAGGGGTTTTTGGAAACAGGTAGGCACACGTGATACTCCCCGGTGGGCCAGTCTGAGCCTGAATAGCACATGGCAGGTGGTGACCCTGATGCAGATTTTACATTGGTGCCCTGGAGCTTCATTGTAGCCTCTGCCCTAGTGTCTGTGGGATCTTTGTGGCTCTTTTTTCTGTCTCACAAACTGGGCCCACCAGAAGATGGTCTGGTACTCTGGTGGGCTAGTTTAACATTGGCCTCACTATTAGGGAAGTAGCATAACACATATGAAGCTGGATCAAGATTAATGTTGTAATGACCATCGGTCACTTTCTCGATACCCAAAAACGTAACAGTGACTGTATATTATATTGTGAATATAGTCTATATAGCCTGTCATTATTAGATACACCATCAAATGATGTCATTTGTATTTAGAGGCAGGGGCCATGTATAGCATTTACACAGGTCCAGGTCATGCAAGCTATGCTTTTGTGACAGGCATAATTGTCATAGGCACAGCACTGCAGAAAAATGACCCCCCCTGTGTAACCGTTGGGATGCTCAGCTAATCAGGCTTGTTCCTTGTACTTGTGTGGTCCTGTCTGCATTGGATATAATTAGGTCTTAATCAGGACAACCACAGCAAACATACAGCCAAAGTCATTAAGAATTATCTTCAGCGTAAATGATGATATGGCCCCACAGAGCCCTGATCTCCACATCATCCAGTTTGTCTGTCATTACATGAAGGGAAAGAAGGATTTGAGCAAGCTACATCTACAGAAGATTTATGGTGAGTTCTCTAAGATGTCTGGAACAACCTCCCTGCTGAGTTCCTTCAAAAACTGTGTGCAAGTGTACCTAGAAGAACTGATTGCTGTCTTGAAGTTAAAGGGCAGTCACACCGAACACGGATTTGATTTAGATTTCTCTTTTGTTCATTTACTTTGCATTTTGTTAAATGACCAAAAAACTATTAACACTTCTATTTTTAAAAGCGTTCTTACGTTGCAGCATTTTTTCCACTTTTGCCTATAACCTTTGCACAGTACTGTACATATATATTACACCTGAGCTCATGCAACACAATATCCTCTGTGCCTCATAGAAAACCCTTCTCTTTCCTTCATTACAGGTCACTCCTTTCCTGCCAAGACTTTGATATTCAAAATCTCTCCTTGACATTAATGCGTACGGAGGATCCTGTTATTAGTCTGCAATACAAAACAGCCGCTGCCTCCTCAAGTCCCCTCACATTCCACTTCTAGATTCATGCAGCTCGCTACTCCTGCTGAACATTTAGTCAATAACTGCCCACGAGCTGCAATAAGTGACATGATTTGATCAATGAGGATCAATTCATGTGCCTACATTTAGTGTGTTCCCCGGACTCCAAACCTATGAAGTATTATGAGGCACTTTCTGTGCTTAGGTGCTGCTCATACATGATGGAGATACAGATTTAGGCGCACCGCTTCATTTGGGTTTCATGATCTTGGTTCACTGTGCAAAAATACTCCGATATATAAACTAAACATCAATATACTATAATTGACCTATTATAATTAAAGCTTAAATATTCGTATTATCCAGAGCTCATTAGTGGGGAGAATATAAGGCTATATGTTGTAATTGTCTCAAGATTCTGCATCTCCCTCCAGACATCTTTAATGGTGTTTATTTTTACATGAACAGCTTATCCACAGTATATACTGCTGACCACAGGGACTAGATAGATGCTGAGTATTATACTGCTTGCCATGTTATCGGCATCAGCGTCTGACCACCGAGGTATTACACTGTAACGGTTACTTTACTAATCAGAACCAGTGGCTGATTGAATAGTCTCCAATGCTGCCTCTTACATATATTACCTTGACAAAATGGGATTTTGGCATCTACAATGTCAAGGAAAAGGAAAACCTTAAACAACTTGGATTGATTGACTCGGACATCGAAAGATGGAAACTATGTTTTAGGAACAAAATTAGGAAACATAAGAATAACTTTGCTGATTTACAAAGTATAAAGGCTCATTTAAACCAGCAGATGATCGCTCAAAAATTGCGTTTAGATCCTTTGTTCTCCACGGGAAAACAATGCTATCAGCACTCCCCGTGGAGAACTACTGATAAGAGCGAAGGACGATTTTTAGGTTGGACAGAGTTTAGCGATCAGCTACCAGTGCCCGAAAAGTGGACAATGGGCGCACATTTACAGCACCGATTATCTCTAAAACGATCGCCGATTAGTGATTTTTTTAGCGATCATCAGCTGGTGTAAATGGGCCTTAAGAGTGGAAGCATAAATGGCTACTCTTGAATTACCACGAGTACCGGTAAGGCCCAAGAGCTCATAATCCTGGGAGATTTTTTAAAATAGTCTGTTAAGAAATAATAGAGTAACGATGGCTCCTGAGTCTTCCAGATCCCAGAAGACCAGTAGAGGTGAGCTTTTTACTGTGATAGGGGTAATCCTGATGCGATTAGGACCATTGATCCATCACAGAATCCTCTCCACAGTAAAACAATTAATGGGCTAAGCAAATTGATACAGAGCAAACAATGACCATTTCATAGTACAAATCTGTGGATCCGGGAAGCAAGATGCAGAGAATGAGAGAATTGTTCTGTACATTGAATCTTTTGGAGCAAAAGGACAATCACCTTACACTTCACCCACAATGTTGGGAAAATGAGTCCATTCCTCTGTAGCTGAACTGTAAAACGCCCCATCAGACCCATTAGCTTCCATTTACCATCAGACCCATATTATCCTTATTTGCATAATGTTTCATAAACACGGAGTCTGATTGACCTTTTTTTTACCTTAATTTATTCATTAGACTTACAAATTCAAAGCTCCTTTCCTTTGGAAATGGTGACTCCTTGCTAAATGACATGGAAAGAGGTTGGAAGCAATTGTGTGAATTGTTTAATGTGAGTGAGGTAAATCTGCTATTAACCCTGTACAGTCTGAGCACTAAGCGCCTACCTTTATAGTTCTTTCAAGTTCAGATTCTATGCATCTATTCAAACATTCACTCTAGTCAAACCATTGGGAAGAACAATGGGCTACTGCAGCACTTCCAATACAATAAAGGTTCTGATTAAGGGAAAGGAGGTTTTTGCTATTAGCTCTGTAACCTATGAATATATTTTTAAAGGACCCAAGGTATTATATATTTGAGAAATTAAATGTGCTTGCAAGAAATCACTCTGAATGATGATATTGGGAACAATTGTTATGTTTGTGCAGGACTTGCTCACCTTGTCTGCACGGTTGTAACATATTTATGGCTAAATGGATAGGATGAAGGGATAGGAGAAGGGAAGGATATACACACACAATTGGACGCCGTTCACACCAAACATAACCCAAATGTCCTATCACGTAAGGACGAAAGGAGTTACATCAAACATAAACTGAAAACGCAAGCTCCAAAGGAAAAATAGAGACATAGACCCTACACCACTCCGAATACTTACCAATATAGATAGAAATATCAATAAGACTGAGGTATTGGTTCATATTTTGGCCATAATATCTGAGCTCACAAGCCCAAGTCAAGGGTCCTTGTTGTCCTGTGAGTCTCTACACCAACAAGATAACTAAACCACAGATAAGTGAACCCCATTTACAAGCAGGGCGATTGTCTTAATATGGACAACCCTACACTGGAACTTAGGAACCACCTGTCTCGCCCTAGACAAGAATAGGCAGGAACACCAGACAAGGACATAACACACAAGAGGCGTCTGCACAATAAGGCTGGGTTCACACGGGGCGTATCCCCTTCGGAAATCTCGCGGTTTGGCTGCAGCAAAAACCGCGAGATTTCTGCCGGGAGAACCGCCGCGGTTTAAGCCGCGGCGGCTTTGAAGCGGCCCGGCCACTCGCTTTTCCGTTGCAACCGGCGCTCCATAGAGGAGAGCACGGCCGCGACGAAAATAAACAATAAAAAAAATTAATAAGACATGCTGCATCTTCTTGGTCTTGGTTTCGGCCGGACTTACCGCAGCGGATTGGCCGTCCCGTGTGGACGAGATTTCTGAGAAATCTCGTCCACATGGCTGGCTAATCCCGTGATTAGCGGCCGCGGGCGGATTTGCCACAGCAAATCCGCCCAGTGTGAACCCAGCCTTACAGAAGCATGGGAATTCCAACATATAACGTAATACACTCAAGGTGTCTGCATGCCAACAGACAGACACTGAAAACGATATTGTTTACACTAGGTGTCTGTACACCTATAAACACAGGGGAATCCCACCCAGAACCTCATACATACATGCATACACCAAAACAGAACATAGTTTATACATCCACACCAACACACATAAAGGGCAGAGAATCAGACATCACCACATTAATTGGGACAACATCCTCAAAAATATCAGTACGGAGGAAAAATGGGAAAAGTTCAAAAGGATCCTAATCGCCTCATGTGAGCAGTTCATTCCCTTTAAAAATAAAAGAAACTCAGCTAAAAAGAAACCAATGTGGTTCGACAAGACGGTACGAGGGGCAATAAACGAAAAGAAGAAAGCGTTCAAACTACTAAAGCAACAAGGCAGCGAAGAAGCGCTAAAATCATATAGGGAAAAAAAACAAAATATGCAAAGATACGATCAAAACTGCCAAGGAGGAAGCAGAAAGACGGATTTCAAAAGAGAGCAGAAACAACCCGAAGCTATTTTTCAACTACATAAACAGCAAAAGGATTTGCAGGAAGAGCGCTGGCCCTTTAAAAAACAATGCAGGAGAAATCATTGATGATGACGAAGGGAAAGCAAATCTAATAAACAGTTTCTTCTCAAGTGTGTTCACCAAAGAAAAGGAAATGCCACACGAGATGCAGGGGAATAAAACGAACCCCTCACAAAATATCTCATACCTAACGCAGGAGGAGGTGCGGAAGCGTCTAAAGAAAACTAAAATTGATAAATTACCGGGCCCAGATGGATTACACCCAAGGATACTAAAGGAACTAAGTGACGAGATAGCTAGGCCGCTATACCTAATATTTCTAGACACTATCAAGACCGGAGTAGTACCATTGGACTGGCGCATTGCCAACGTGGTTCCAATTTACAAAAAAGGGAGCAAAAGTGAGCCTGGTAACTACAGGCCAGTAAGTCTCACTTCAGTAACGGGAAAAATTTTCGAGGGGATTCTGAGAGACGCCATCGATGAGTACCTCAAGGAGATTAAGGGAATAACTCCTCACCAGCATGGATTCATGAAGGGTCGCTCATGTCAGACAAATCTGATCAGTTTCTACGATGAAGTAAGCTCTAAGCTGGACCAGGGAGAATCTATTGATCTTGTATATCTGGACTTCTCTAAAGCCTTTGACACCGTGCCACATAATAGGCTAATATACAAAATGAGGCAGCTCGGACTGGGCGAAAACGTGTGTAATTGGGTAAAGAATTGGCTCAATGATAGAAAGCAGAGGGTGGTAATAAATGGCTCATACTCTGATTGGACCACAGTCGCTAGTGGGGTGCCACAGGGTTCAGTATTAGGCCCCACTCTGTTCAACATATTTATTAATGACCTGATAGAGGGGCTGCACAGCAAAATATCAATATTTGCAGATGACACAAAATTATACAATATAATTAATGCAACGAAGGACAATGTGCGGCTACAAACGGACCTGGATAAGCTGGGGGCTTGGGCAGAAAAATGGCAAATGAAGTTCAATGTTGAAAAATGTAAGACTATGCACATGGGCAAGAGGAACGGATGTCACAAATATTCACTTAATGGGGTACCACTAGGGAAAAGTGATATGGAAAAGGATCTGGGGGTATTAGTGGATAATAGACTAAACTGGAGTAACCAATGCCAGTCAGCCGCTGCAAAGGCAAATAAAGTCTTGGGGTGCATCAAAAGAGGTATAGGGGCGAAGGACGAGAACATTATCCTTCCACTATATAAGGCACTTGTCAGACCTCATATGGAATACTGCGTACAATTCTGGACACCGGTGCTCAGGAAAGATGTTACAGTACTGGAGGGGGTTCAAAGAAGAGCGACTAAACTAATACATGGAATGACGGGACTGGAATACCCAGAGAGGCTATCCAAATTGGGATTATTTACTCTAGAAAAAAGAAGGTTAAGAGGCGACCAAATAACCATGTATAAGTACATGAGGGGACAACACATGGATCTCTCCCGCGATCTGTTTACACCCAGGACCACGACGGTAACAAGAGGACATCCGCTACGATTAGAGGAAAGTAGGTTTCATCACCAACACAGAAAGGGGTTCTTTACTGTAAGAGCAGTTAGACTGTGGAACTCTCTACCGGAGGAAGTGGTGATGGCAAAATCCATAGAGGAGTTTAAAAGGGGACTTGATGTCTTTCTGGAGAAGGATATTACAGGATATAAATATTAGGTTAAGTGTCAATCCTGGTATATAGGCAGGTAGGAACTATTAGGGGTTGATCCAGGGAACAGTCTGATTGCCATTAGGGAGTCGGGAAGGAATTTTTTCCCCAAAAGGGCTAATTGACTTCTGGCCTTGGTTTTTTTTGCCTTCCTCTGGATCAACACAGTAGGATAGACAGGCTGGACTAGATGGACAATGTCTTCATTCAGCCTTACATACTATGTTACTATGTTACTATGTTACTATGTTACCTATCTGACAGAGAAGGGACTATAGAGTCAGAAACCCATCTGGCAGCATAAGGCTGGGTTCACACAGGGCGGATTTGCTGCGCGGAATTTCGCTGCGGCAAATCCGCCCGTGGTCGCTAATCTCGGGATTAGCCAGCCATGTTTCTCAGAAATCTCGTCCACACGGGACGGCCAATCCGCTGCGGTAAGGCCGGCTGAAACAGCAGCTGCGGCCGCTGCAGCCGCGGTTTCAGAATATGCAGCATGTCTGTTTACTTTTCTTTTTTGTTTATTTTCGTCGCGGCCGCACTCTCCTCTATGGAGCGCCGACCGCAACGGAAAACGAGCGTCCAGGCCGCTTCAAAGCCGCCGCGGTTTAAGCTGCTGCGGCCAAACCGTGAGATTTCCGACGGGAATACGCCCCGTGTGAACCCAGCCTTAAGGACATCTGATGTCTGGAACTACACCTGAGAGAAGGGTAACCGAGCAGGGGCCCATAGATCATGCAAAAAGGGTGTCCAGACCATCTTCAGGGAGTGAGAGAACGACTCAAACAAGCATTAATATAAACCATATACAAAGTTCCAGACAGCATGCATGATTCCAAACCCCAGAGTTCTGAGAAGGGATGGGTAATGAACGGCACCCTCTAGTAAGAGGGGCTAGTATTTATATATACAGATGAATGGTGATTGGCTGGCTGGAGAACTCCACACCATCAGTCAGCCAAATCAACAACACCTCCAGCAGTGTGCTCCGGGAAACCCGTAGTACTACAGGTCCTAGGAGCACAAACTGCTCTGAGGGAAAATTCAGGTAATCAAAAACCTTAACCAATTCTGTGACATCTAGGTTGCGAGTTTAATCCCTGCATGGTTCAAGTAGCCGGCTCAAGGTTGACTCAGCTTTCCATTCTTCTGAGGTCAGTAAAATGAGTACCCAGTTTGGTGGGGGGTGATAAATAAATTACCTGAAAGCGCTACGGAAAGTGCTGGATAGCAGTGTTGGGGAGCCAGCTGGAGGACGCGTCTGAGATGCCGAGAGGTGAGTAATTTTTTTAATTATTTTTTTACCACTTATTGATGCTTTTCTGGAAAGCGCTTATATTTCAAGCCCTTCCCCGAAAAGCATACTGCAGGGTTTGCTACAAACCACTGCTTTCAATGGGACCGGCAGCAGCACCAATCCCATTGAAAGCAATGGGATAGCATGCTGCACTTCTGCCACAGCTGTCACAGCTGTGACAGCTGTGGCAGAAGTCGGCGGTATTCTCCATATCTTTTCAATGGGGCTAGCGCTGCTGCCGCAGCCCCATTGGAGAAAACTGGCGATATCCCGGTCTTATTTCAGCGTCTTTCTTGCGTTGCGAGGCAAGTGTTTCCACGTGCTCTCGCAGAGCAAGAAAGAAAATATCGCCAGTGGGTGTCAGCCCTAACTGTTATAGTGTAGCTAGCAGGGTCGAGCTGCACTTTTTGAGCTTTTTCACATATAACCAATTGTTGATATGGTTAATGTGAACAAAAATGCACATACTCTTGTTCTGTAGAATTGGAAAATGGGCAATTGGAACTATTACGTTTGCTGGGTCCAATGTACCCGAATTCAACACTGTACATAACAATTCTTTCCTACTGAAGACTGTAAGACAGATGTTACATATAATCAATACATATCAGCACACACTGCACTGAACTTCCATCTGTTACCCATAATGCCCGCATGGTACATATCAGATCTTGTCTGGCTGATAGCATCTGGTGCATCACACAACCGGTGTGGCAACTTATCCAGAAGACGACATTTGACTAATGATCCTGCTGCATGATCCAAAGCGCTCTTCTCTGTTCTCGTCAATCCAGATTTGTTTGTTGGAGATGTCAAATACATAATAACTAAGACAGAGATGTTTATTGCAGACCTCCTCTCCATTAATCAGCTTCTACGTTTGATTTGTTCTGCAGAAAAAAAAAACTAAGTTTGTCTTCTGAAATAAAATTACAGCCGGGTCCATTTGTCATGGCGAAAGGAAGTCGTCTCAAATCAATGAGAAATAATGTTTAGTAAATCATTAATTATATTTCTGAAGGAAGTGGATACTATAATTCAGTTGCAAATTATAACTGATGCACATCTGATCTGTGGCTTGTGCTGCAGTTCCTAATTTTAAGGGATAAGGAAAGTTAGGAGGGAGAGCTGAGGGACTACCAGACACCTACTACAATCGTCATTTGTCAGAGTATTAAGATTGCCTCTCTCTCGACGCAATAGAAGGAGGGGGGTTACGGATTTATCTGTGTCATTTGTCTCATAAATTTCAACTTGTGCAACAGTAGACTCTTCTGCTGAATACATACAGTATACAAACACTGCACTTGTTCACTCTGATCAGCAAAAGTTTTCAAAACTTGTTTATTGAATAGAAGAAAACTTTCAAGTAGATTAAAGACTCATTCACATGACCGTGTGCGTACGTGTAAATCACGCTGCGCAGTAGATACATGTGTATCTGTGTGTCCGTACACCACCCAGCCCGCACACACTGATCCGCTAACACACTCAGACTAAACACCCCTCTAATACGAGCCTCACATGCTCGCCTACAGGACTTCACCAGAGCAGCACCCATCCTCTGGAACGCTCTACCCCAAGGCATCCAGACAATTCCCGATGCATAAAATTTCAGACGTTCCTTAAGAACTCACCTCTTAAGGGCGCCCACCCACTGGCGTTTTTTTTCCCTGCGAAATTCGCAGCATTTTTTTCTCTGCAGGGGTCTATGGGACTTGTAATGTTAAAATCGCGATTGCGCAAAATCGCGATTTCGCGGTAAATTGCGATTTTGCGCGATCGCGATTTTAACATTACAAGTCCCATAGACCCCTGCAGAGAAAAAAATGCTGCGAATTTCGCAGGGAAAAAAAACGCCAGTGGGTGGGCGCCCTAAGGGAGGCATACCAAATCCCCTGACCGAGTCCCCTTGCATTTCCCTATGCCTCTCCACACCATCCACCCTGCCTATCACATACGACGTCTACCCCTGCACCTCCTTACCGCCCCACCGTGTTTGCTTTCTAATAACTGATTTCCATATGGAATCCCTGTACTGCCTGTGTTCCCCCATGCCAATCCCCTTCCCCCTTGTACCTCCTGTATCACCCCCACCCCGTTTGTTGATTGTATATCATATGTAATTGTTGTATTGTTTGTGTTTCTCCCATGCTTGAAAGCTCTGAAGAATAAGTTGGCGCTATACAAATAAAGATGTTGATTATTATTATCTACATGCAGTCTTTACACCCTAATGTGAATGGATCAATGAAACTCCATGTACTTTCATTGACTCCATGCACTGAGTGCTACGCGGCTGTGCATCATGCACAAAATACATGCCGAAATCCAGGTTGTGAGAATGAGCCCTTATACTGTATTTAGCATCTGATTTCACATTGCGCTGTAACACAGGATGGAGTCAAACAGCAAAGACTCTTACCCGTTCTTACTTACTGCTTCACAATGTTCTTGAATCAATGTAGCACCAGACATTTGAAACTCCATTTGTGGGTCATATTAAGTCCCAGCCCGTTCAGCCCAAGAATGCTCTTGGAAACACCTAGTTTAGGGCTTATTTGCATATACTATCTATTTTTATGTTAATTTTGCAGGAAATCACACAAAAAGGAGGACAGTTGAGAGGTACGCAGCACCGAACAAGTATTTCCGTAACCTGCTGGTTTCTCCCATTTAATGTTTAGACCGCATAAACTTAGACAAGACTGTTAGTAGATGAAGCAAATTTATCACAGGGGCACATACTGTGCTATTTGGGGCATCTTGCAAGAAGTTACCTTTTTCTTATGCAGACCAACTGTTGCTTGGCTTCCTTTAGAACAGATTTTTGTATGTCATTTATAAATTTGGCTCAGTTTCTGAATTTACTTCATCTTGTAGACACTTTATAAAAGTATCTGGTGAGGAGTAAAATACTTAACTATGTGATAAATGTGGCGCCGGGCATGTGTGTCAGAATCCTGGCGCACTTTGATCAGAAAATCCATTCCTTTATGTTGTTGGGTCACACAATTTTGATATTTGCCATCGTGTTTTACATTTTCTTGAGCGCAGTATTAATAGAGCCCAGTATAGTACTGTTATTTAAAGGATTGTCAGACCAACTGAAAATACAGAAAAGTGTTTGTGCCAGCATTACACAATAAACCGCCTACTTATTTCTACAGCACAGATGCACAGGATGCCTCAGCTACAGAAATGAGCAAGCAGTTTTTCTTTATTATAGACACTGTCTTGTTCTGTTTAATGGGTGAGGCAACCATGAAATCACATGATCGACACACATGATGTGTCGCCGAAAGAACTTGAAAACCACTGACGGCCTACCTATCTTTTAACTAAACCATCAATAGAAGATCAGTGGGGGTCTGCTGCCCAGGACATTCACCGATAAGCTGTAACTGGGCCGGCGTGCTTGTACACTGAGCTGATTTCTGCAGGAAGCAGACAGCTCCATTCTCACTGCAGTGGCCAGGCTTGGTATTGCAGGCCAAGTTACTATTGAAATAAATGGGTGTGACACCAAACCAGACCACTGCTGAGACAACAGAGCTGTTTGCTTCCTACAGAAATCAGTTCAGCGTATGAGCACACTGGCCCAGCAAACAATAAATAAGCAGGGGTCTTTGGCAGCTGACCATCACTGATCAACTATTCACAGCTTAATCTAAGGATAGGCTATCAATAGTTTACAACTGGACAACCCTTTTAAACATTTAGCGCTTCTGGACACATTATTGTCAGGCACATCAGGGGTCAGAGGCAAAAGTAAAAAAATGAGCCTCATAGCTAAGTTTATTGTATAATATTAACAAAAACTTTGCTCTATATTGTTAGTTTACAACTGATATAAGTAGTGTACGATACTACTCTTATGGCACAGTATGGCACTGTTATTTTGGCACTAAATGCCAAGATTACTAGGATGTTGTATGGCAATGTTATTAGAGCACTGTATGGCAGCATTATGTGGTCACTTCATTGCTATCTTATATGGACACTGTATGGGGATATGAAAATGTTATCAGCATGAATGGGTTTCCTTAAATTCCTGGACAGATTCTCTTTAGTTACTGATAGAGCATATCATTTGTTTGGGTGAATAATCTTCGGATTTAACCTCATATGAAGTACAGGAAGAATATTCCCTACTAGGAGGATAAATTGGCCTCTACCTCACAGGGCTATGTTTTTGCTTCTTCTGGATCAACACAGCAAGAAGGTTTAATTGTGTGAACCTGAAGAACCTGTGCCTTTTTCCTTCACCCTAATGAAGAATGTAACTAACTGATAATATATAAAATCTGAATAATTGGCACCATGCTGATCACATTCTGTCACAGCAAAAAAAACATTTTCTGGTAATTATAATTCAGAATAACATACATTTTATCTTTGAAGAAAACTGCACATTATAAAACTAATTATACATACTCATAATAATATTTTATATGATATGTTTATATATTTTAAATTATATATTACAGTAGTTTTATTCTTGTACATAGAGGGTAGTATTATAGTAGTTTTATTCTTGTACATAGAGGGTAGTATTATAGTAGTTATATTCTTGTACATAGGGGGCAGTATTATAGTAGTTTTATTCTTGTACATAGAGGGTAGTATTATAGTAACTATATTCTTGTACATAGGGGGCAATATTATAGAAGTTTTATTCTTGTACATAGAGGGTAGTATTATAGTAGTTATATTCTTGTACATAGGAGGCAGTATTATAGTACTTATATTCTTGTACATAGGGGGCAGTATTATAGTAGTTATATTCTTGTACATAGGGGGCAGTATTATAGTAGTTATATTCCTGTACACAGGAGGCAGTATTATAGTAATTATATTCTTGTACATAGGAGCAGTATTATAGTAGTTATATTCTTGTACATAGGAGGCAGTATTATAGTAGTTATATTCTTGTACATAGGGACAGCATTATAGTAGTTATATTCTTGTACATAGGGACAGTATTATGGTAGTTATATTCTTGTACATCGAGGGTAGTATTATAGTAGTTATATTCTTGTACATAGAGGGTAGTATTATAGTAGTTATATTCTTGTACATAGGGGCAGTATTATAGTAGTTATATTCTTGTAGATAGGAGGCAGTATTATAGTAGATATATTCTTGTACGTAGGGGCAGTATTATAGTAGTTATATTCTTGCACGTAGGGGCAGTATTATAGTAGTTATATTCTTGTACATTGGGAGCAGTATTATAGTAGTTATATTCTTGTACATAGGGGACAATATTATAGTAGTTATATTCTTGTACATAGGAGCAGTGTTATAGTAGTTATATTCTTGTACATAGGGGGCAGTATTATAGTAGTTATATTCTGATACATAGGGGGTAGTATTATAGTAGATATATTCTTGTACATAGGAGGCAGTATTATAGTAGTTCTATTCTTATACATAGGAGGCAGTATTATAGTAGTTATGTTCTTGTACATATGGGGCAGTATTATAGTAGTTATATTCTTGTACATAGGGGGTAGTATTATAGTAGCTATATTCTTGTACATAGGAGGCAGTATTATAGTAGTTATATTCTTGTACATAGGAGGCAGTATTATAGTAGTTATATTCTTGTACATAGGGGGCAGTATTATAGTAGTTATATTCTTGTACATAGGAGGCAGTATTATAGTAGTTATATTCTTATACATAAGAGGCAGATTATGGGCAGACTTTAAACCCACTGCGGCCTCAGTTGCTATGGAATACTAACGAACACCTAGCCGGAGAGCAGCTGCGTGCTTACAGGACCTTTGATGATGTCACCGTCATGTGATCAGGGGCGCAGCATGTAAGGCACTCACTACCCACTCACGCACGGACGGACAGGTTGTCAAAAGTATTTTGATTGTATATTGCCACACAAATATCGATCTGTATTTTTAGCTTACTGAACGACCCCTTTAAGATTTTTAGATGCTTTTCAGTTTTTGAATTGAGATGGAAAAGCCGTATCACAATGAGGAAAGTTTTGCTTTGCATATTCAACATCAGCTGTATAAAATCTTCTGAAATCTGAAAGTTTCTCTGTAAGAACAAGTGACTTTTTGTAGAATTTAGTTTTTTTTCTCGGACTGCTTAGAATCCATAAAACGCGAAATGTTCTTGTACTCTAATTAGTTCTTATTAAAGAAATACAGAATGTGAAACGCAAAAGGTCTTGATTTCCTTCAGATTTACAGTGACATTTTTCTGCCATTTTCTCTGTTACTTGAATATGGTTAACATTTTTTGCTTTTCTATCCCATGCTGAGAGACTCATGTTCAGAAATATGCAAATTGTGCTGCCATCTGCTATATTATTTGAAGCAAATGGCTTCTGTGCGGCTGCAGTTGCATTTGCGAGTCCTCTTGAGGAAGAAAAAAATTCAGCTTTATTCGTTTTACAGAAAATAACTAAGTGAAGTGAAGAGGTTTCCTCCCGGCTGAGGCCGCCATTAAATGTTGTTGTTGTTGGGTTAACAGCCTCCAGCGTGGATGGCGAACGCTGCGGAATACACTGTGCTTGATTTCATTAAGTGCTTGTTGTGGAGATTGTATGTGAAGAGTCTTCTTTGTCAGTAAATCTGGAGGAATGTGCGTCACTGTTCTTATCAAACAGGCAAGAAATGATCCGCTACAATTAAGAATCTGTTAGATGTTCATCACTTGCTCCTCAGCAGCAGCCAGCAAACTGACTTGTTTTTTCTTAAAATATGTTATACAACTATGGATAACAGAGCAATAGAAGGGCCGGGGTCTACCGATTATAAGGAAAAGTGAGATCATTGATCCAAGGGTCCTGTAGTACTGACCCTCTACAAAACTCCTGTAAGACCACACCGAAATATTGCAAACCATTTGGACTCCACAATCTCACAAGAGGCTTTACCTTCTGTACTATAGATTGTGTGGCAATACAATACAGAATTATTTAAGGGCAATAGACTGTATGCCCAAACTGCACAGACTTGTTTTGTCTACCGTACAATAGACTGTATCCCTATACTGCACAGACTTGTTTTATCTACCGTCAAATAGATTGTATGTCTATACCACACACACTTGTGTTATCTACTGTATAATAGACTGTATATCTATACCACACACACTTGTTTTATCTACCATACAATTGACTGTATCTCTATATCACACACACTTGTTTTAACCACTGTACAATAGACTGTATTTCTATACTGATCAGACTTGTTTTATCTACTGTACAATAGACTGTATCTCTATATCACAGATTTGTTTTATTTATCATACAATAGACTGTATCTCTATACTGCACACACTTGTTTTATCTACCATACAATAGACTGTATCTCTTTATCGCACACATTTGTTTTATATACCATACAATAGACTGTATTTCTATACCAACCAGACTTGTTTTATCTACAATACAATAGAATGTATCTCCATACCGCACACACTTGTTTTATCTACCGTACAATAGACTGTATTGCTTTACCGACCTGACTTGTTTTATCTACTGTACAATAGACTGTATCTCTATACCAACCAGACTTGTTCTATCTACCATACAATAGACTGTATATCTATATCGCACAGACTTGTTCTATCCACCATACAATAGACTGTATATCTATATCGCAGAGACTTGTTTTGTCTACAGTACAATAGACTGTATTTCTATACTGACCAGACTTGTTTTATCTACAGTACAATAGACTCGATCTCTATAGCGCACACACTTGTTTTATCTACCATACAATAAAATGTATATCTATATCACACAGACTTGTTTTATCTACCGTACAATAGACTGTATTTCTATATAGTACACACTTGTTTTATCTACCGCATAATAGACTGTATTTTTATACCGCCCACACTTGTTTTATCTACCGTACAATAGACTGTGTCTCAGTATTGCACAGACTAATGGTGCTTTTAGGTAGAGCAATATATCATATGCACAAGCGAACTATGACAGTTGACTCATGCAGCCTGTTTATACAGGCAGATAAATGATTCACTCTCAGATCGTTCAGTCATTCACATTCACTGTATAAGTGAATGAGAACGAGTGAACAATCTGTATTTAAACCGGATGATTAGTGAATGAGCCAACGATGATTTTCATGCCTGCATAAAATTAACAAGGAACAATAAGCAAGAAAATGATCGTTCATCATTCGATTGTTGGCTGTGTTTAAACTGAACAATTAGCATTTAAATTTGAACGATCCAGCTATTGTTTTTTAACTATAATCGTTCCATGTAAGAACACCCTGAGACCTGTATTTAAGTGGGTGAGTGTGATATCGGTCCAAGAAAATCAGACCATTATTGCACTCATAAACCTGCAATTTTTCTGCGATAATGAAGTGTTTCGTGACAAAAGCGCACTGCATTGCACATAAAAAAAACTGTCTGTCGTTCCAATAGTTAAAATAGAGAAAAACGTATTGTACTCACATGGAAATTGTATGGCAATTGTGATGCCATTTTTCTTCCACGCTCCCATAGAAGATTTTTTAACTCCTTAAGGTTGCAGCCCATCCCCTTTTGGGGTACATATAATGCATTGTATAACTTTCTTTAATCTATTTGGGTGACAGGATGAAAGAAAACATGAATTCTTACCTTTTTTATTTTTACAGCGGTCAGTGTGCGGTATACCCACTAGCGTTTTTTTTTTTAAAGCAACGATATTGCTGCAGGTTTTTTACTGCAAATGTCAATGGGACATTCTAATGTTAAAACCGCATCGCAGAAAAATCGCAGAAGTGCAAACTTGCGATTTTTGTGCGATGCAATGTTCACATTAGAAAGTCCCAGTGACATTTGCAGTAAAAAAAAAGCACAGCAATATCGCTGTGTTAAAAAAAAGCTAGTGCGTTAAAGCCCTAAATGACATGATGACTTTTCATTGGGGGCCGATATAATTATGCTGATATCAAAATTATACAGATTTTTAAAGTTTTTTTCCACATTTGCACTCCCTCCTTGTGGAAATTTTTTTTATTTTTTGCATTGCTGCATTCAAAGGTGTAGTTTTTGCAGGTACTATTTTATTGCATTTTTGGGAGTTGAACTGAATAGAAAAGCATTTTGGCCTTGTTTCTTCTCTTTTTAATAGTGTTTGCTGTAATGGATAAAAAGTGTAGGGACTAGAGATGAGCAAGCATGCTCGGAAACAGCAGTTACTCAAGCGAGCATCGCTCTTCTCGAGTAATTGCTTACTGGTCTGAGTGTGCTCGGCAGGGTGGCGGGAGTAGCAGGGGGGAGAGAGAGATCTCTCTCACTCTCTCCCCCGCAACCCCCCCCCCCCCCCTCAAGCACACGCTCGGACCAGTAAGCAGCTCGAGTAACTGCTGTATCCGAGCATGCTCGCTCATCTCTAGTAGGGACTTGGACCTGTGATCTTATGATCACTTAGATAATACACTGCAGTACTTCTGTACTACAGTGTATTGTCTGCACAGGAAAAAGCAGAACGTTCATTATTGGGTTAAAAGCCTTCAGTTTTTATTAAATGATCCAGACAGACATACATACGGAGTGTATTGTCTGGTTTACTTGCTACTGCTTGCTATGGCAGACCCAGAAGCCATTATCTGGTATTAGATGGTGGAGGGCTGATGACATCATAGAGGAAGTCTCCTCCATCTGTTAACTTCTGTGATCAACATTGACCAAGGCATATAAGGGTTCAACAGTGAGATTGGGAGTTCTTTCCGATCCTCCTCCCTAGCAATGGGCCCCCGGTTGTCAGTCACAGCTTCATACCATTAACATGCTGTAAGTATACAGCATTTTGCAGGAACCCCTTCCCACCCATGACATACATGTACGTCATAGGGTAGAAAGGTGTTAAAGAGGACTATTCAGGTCCTCTAACAAGTGGACAGGCTGCATATCTTATATGCAGTGTCCATGCATCTCAGCTGATTCCATTGTTGTTTTTACTTTTCTGTTAGACCCTCCAATCTGCCCACAATTGATTCTGTTACTTACAGTGCCCAATGCTGGTCCATTTTCAACCGGCAGATTTGCATCACCCAGTGTCGATCAAATGACCCTTCATCCATTGACAGTGGACTAGCACTCGGCTCCACAAGTAAGGGAGCTCTTGTGGGAGATGGATTGGGGGAGCTAAACCAAACATAAAAACAGCAATGGAATCAGTGGGCATGCGGCTGTAAAGCTATGCAACCCATCTCGTTGTCAGAGGACCTCACAGGTCATCTTTAATCTACAGACTTGTTTTGTTCCTAATGTATAAGGCTGCCCAGAGGATGAATAGATTGCATGAGAAATTTGTGCATCTTCAGGGTAGGACAAGCAAGACAAGAATGTAAAGGTGCAGGAAGGATTGTGGGGTGTGCTGTTATATCTGCATTGAAGAGGAGACTCAGGAGAGACATGTGGAGTACATGGAGATTTAAACATCTATAAACCTCCCTTTTCCTCCATTCTTAGTCCTTCACAATTACACATTGTACTAGTCCCATCTTGCTTCGGCTTATTTTCCACTTCACAAAGGGAACGTTCCATTCATCTCTACTGTGAACACGAGGCCTGAACGAGCCTCTTCCTGCGATCTGACAACTACTCCGGTATCATCAGTTTCCCCCATTAGATGATGGTAAAATATTACGAGTGACTTGTCTCAGAACTTCTCTCACTGTCAGAACCATTTTATTCATCCTGTAACAAAGACAGAATTCCTTGGCTCCGTCTCAGTTTGTCTCCTTGCTGAGTAATTCAACATTTTTAACACGTTAAAAGACTCTTTGAAGAAGGAAAGTGATTTGAAAGGTGTCTGGTAACGAAGCGGATACAAAGCCATGGTCATTAGGTGACTCTGTTGGTAGAAGAGTGTTAGTTGGATGTTATAGCATGAGCAAAGGGTGGTTCTGGGTAAATGAAGCTCGTCATATAACATCAGACACTCGGTTGATGCCATTTTGCAAATGAATAGAACATTTCATGGAATTTAAAATGGCATAAAATCCAAAACGCAGCCGGTTATATCTGTTTCACGAAAAGTTGGATGGCAACTAACAAGGTTGCTATTACAGCTTACACAAGTTTTTGTGACATATCCACCTGCTGCTATGTTACTGCAAAACCTATTGTAGTGCAATCGGCAGAAGTCTGGAAAAGGTGCAGGAAAACCAATTTGGGAACTGAAATGGCATCCATACTGATTATCAGCAGCAGTTCCCAGAAAGAGAGAAATGTCAAAGTAGAATTTTTTTCAAGGTAAACTAAAGAAATGAAATTTACTTAGGACAGTCAAACACGTTAGATATACATTGGTTGAACCCACTGGCGTAACTATAGGGGGTGCAGGAAATGCCCTTGCACTTGGGCCGAGGAGCCTTAGGGGGCCCATAAGGCCTCTCTTCTCCATATAGGGAGCCCAGTACTATGAATAAAGTATTACAGTTAGGAGCCCCATTACAGGTTTTGCATTGGGGGCCAGGAGCTTCAAGTTATGCCTCTGCGTTAAGGGGTTAAGAGAAGTTGGGGGGCCCCAAGATAAACTTTTGCACCTGGGCCCATGAGCCTTTAGCTATGACCCTGGTTGAACCCATTGATTTGGCGTGGACCAGCGAGTCTTCTAATGTCTATGGTGGCCTCCCAACTCTCTCCCGATGAAAAATGTCAGAGGAGATAAGGATTGGGCAGATGGATTTCAATATCCTTTTGTTCTCAGGAGGTAAGTTTTCTCACCACACTACATACTAAACATGTATGCTCATCCAAGCCGAGCCTGTTAGGAGGTGGGGAGAGATAGCTGTTGGCTGAATGAGGATTTGCAAAATCAAATAAGTAGGTCAGCACATAGAGCTAAATAAAAAGTATCAAACTTTATTTATACGAATATAGATATAAAAATACAATTTAAAAAACATACACAAGAGGAGATGACATCTGAATAAGCAGGGACATGAGCGGCAATTCAATTACAGTGATAGGTCACAGCATAAATAGTACATATATTATAATGGGAGATCCACAATGTTCAAGTAAAGGTTTACATCAAATAATTGAAGTACATATCCAAATAACAGTGGGCTCACACAAAAATAATCACAAACTTCCCTTTACCACATAATACCATACTCGGTCACCTGCGCCCCAACGCATGTTTCATGACAGCTTCCTCAGGTACCCCCCAGAAGTGTATGTGCCGCCCTAGAAAGATTGATGCCAAACAAGAGCATACATATCATAGAGGCAGACGATGCAGCTGCAGTAGGGTCACCGAGGAGAGTTGGCCTAGCCCTGGTTAGTCCCTTCACTTTTGCATAAACCTACAGGACTAACCTTTATAGAGGGCTTGTTGGTATGAAAATGTCTCAAGGTTCATGAGGTAGTGCAATACTGCAAATCTAGGACTAAAAATTCCCTGCATTAACAACCTGATAATATGTTACAACAAAATTCCTAAATGTTACATATAAAAAGGCCCGATGAATGGGGTGATCTTCTGAATTGAAACTTATTTAATCATCATTCTACCTTCAAAATACACCAATAACTTTCTTCCTTTTTCCCATTACACTAGTGACTACACCTCATTCACACCTATTAAGGTAATAATACTTCCCTCACCTCTCCCTTAAACATCCCAGCTGCAAAGGCCATGAGGTTAGCGCCAGCTTCCCAACCTCCTGTCCTGTGGATCCTCTAACCTTATGCTAGAGCCCCATGGTTCTCATTACTCCTCCTTGGTCAAAGCCTCTTTGCTTGTCATTCATAATGTCAGATCCATGTAGATTTTTGCTATGGATTCCTCTATTTTTTATGTATTCTGCTAATGAAATCTATGTGGTTATATTAGCTGTCTCTAAGCTGCCCCAGTAACAGATTTGGCTAGAGGTCAACTCAAGAACATACAACATATTTACTGGGACTTATGTCCACCAGCATAAGAGCGGACATTGAGGATGACATAAACAATGATATGTCCCCAGTTCATCTATAACTCATATCTATGTACACGGTGGAGGACAAGGCCATGTAAGTTGTGGCTTTTGGATGAGACCGCCATCATCCCCATGGGAACATTTCCATAAGATCCCAGTGACTTGAGTTCATGATATTACCATATGAATTAGTCGCCTCTGTATCTCCATAATCAGCGAGGTTTCCTTTCTTTTATCTCCTTGAATAGATTCTCTCCGCTAAGTTTTTATTTCATTATGAAAAAGAGGATTAAATGCAGGAACATTTTGTGCCTTCAATGAAGACAAATTGATGTAAATAGTCTATAGAGCAGATGTACGAGAAGCTGCAAAACAAGAGTGCAGAGCCAAGTGCACCCCATAGGGGTCAACTCAGGTGAATCATAATGATGGATACAATCAAAGATCATCATTAATATTATTAACTCTAAGGTTACAGTTCTTCTTCCATAGATCACAGATGCAGTCTTGTCACAGATAATACAGAATCTTATTGGAAGCAACCATGCAGATAAACTAATCCTGTCTAATATTTACAGCGTAAATTTGGGGTGCTTTTACACCTAACGATTTATCATTCAAATGAGCAAACAATATTAGAGTTTGCTTGTGCAGCTTGTTTATACTGGCAGATACATTGTTTGCTCGTTTGCTTGCTACATCGTTCACATTTACTGTATAAGCAAATGAGAATGACTGAACAATCGCTATTTAAACAGAACTATTAGCAAATGAGCCAACGATGATTGTCATGCCTGCATGAAACGAACGATAAGCAAACAAATTATGATTTAATTGTTGACTGTATTTACACTCTTTAAACTATTTTTTGAATGAAAATCGTTCCATGAAAAAGTGTCTGTAGACTAGAAAGGTAGTGTTGTATCTTGTCTCCACCAGAAGAATGGGTGGAGACAAGCTGCACGCCCACAACCAAAGCCCACAATTTGATTGGCTGGGCAAGGGAATGGGTGCCCATTATCTCCCCTCCCACCTGGTATCACTCACCCCTCCACTGCTGTTCCTTGTCTCCATCCTGGCTCAAGTGCTGTGAGTCTCCTCGCTGCTGTCACATATTGCAAGCATGATGCGAGGCCGGCGAGGAGACTGACAGTGGGTGACCGACTGCGGCGGAGGAGGGACGGGAGAAGGCAGACCGCCAGGGGCAAGGACAATGGGGGAATGCAGCGAAGGGTAGGGGGGGGGGGGGGGAGAATGACAGCCCCGATGCCGGTAGGGGAGAAGGTCGCTGGGGGAAATATGAGAGCAGAGCAAGGAGTCCAAAGCAGTGACAACTTGAAGGGTTTGTTGGGCGGGGAACACCGACGCCGGCAGGGAAGAAGGTCACCAGGGGAGTTTATTACAGCAGAGCTAGGTGGCCAGAGTGGTGCCGCCTTCAGGGGTTGCTGGGTGGGAACATTCACAGCGGGGAAATGCAATGGAGGGGGAGGAAAGGGAGGGAACTCTGAGCACCGAAGCTGGAAGAGAAGAAGGTCGCTGGGGCAAGTATGACAGCTGAGCTCGGAGCACACATGGGACACTGGCAAGATAGCAGCGGAGACAGCCTTGACCCATTCTCTGCCCCAGCCAATAAAGTTGTGGGCATTGGTTGTAGCCATGCAGCTTGTCTCCACCCATTCTTCTGGTGGAGACAAGATACAACAGTACTGACTAGACAGTCTTAAAATGTACCAAATTTATTACAGTGGCTCATACTAAATAATAAATCTGGCTCATATTTAGATACCTTTGTCTAACTTTATACATATAGTCAGGACCAGATTAAGGCTGCTTTTGGTATGCAGAAGTCAATTATGATACCCCCCAATGTAACACTCCCCGATAGTACACACACAGACATACTTCTTCTTAATACATAATGGGGATACCTGAACATACCCTACTGACAAGAGAATCAAGGAACAGGTAAACAGAGCTAAGAGCTTAGATACAGGACAGCCAGGTTAGGTAGTTTCAGACCAAAACAAAACACAGGAGCAAGGAACACTATCAATAGGACTCAGGAAAACATTGGTATATAGACCTTCAGACAAAGAACAAAGAAAGTGCAGGGTTTAAATAAGAGTTAAAAAGGAATAGGAATCAGTTGAGCAGCACAGTACAGAGAAGATTAACTGTAGCTTGGCTGGGTATTGGACTTCACCTGATCTATTTTGGCTGGGCAGCAGACTTAGCCTGACTCAGCTGGGCACCAGACTTAACCTAATCTGTCTTGGTTGGGTACAGGACTCAACATGACCTGTCTTGGTTAGGCAGCAGACTTAGCTCATTTTGGCTGGGCTAGGTAGCAGACTTGACCTTACCTAGCTTAGCTGGGCCCAGAATTGATATGAACTGGTTTGGCTGGACACCAGACCTGACACGACCAGGCTTGGCTGGACATCAGATTTGATACAACCTGGCTTGGCTAGACACCAGACTTGATACAACCTGGCTTGGCTAGATGCCAGACTTGATACAACCTGGCTTGGCTGCACACCAGATTTAACCTGACCTGGCTTGGCTGGGTTCCAGACTTGACATGACCCAGCTATGCTGGGTATCAGACGTTACACAACCTGACCTTTGGCTAGCCAACAGACATGACCTGACCTGGCTTGGCTGGGTACCGGACTTGACATGACCCAGCTTGGCTGGGTATCAGACTTTACACAACCGGACTTCACTGGGCACCAGACTTGGCCCACCTTGGCTGGGCAATGTATTTGAACTAACCTGGCTTGGCTGGGCACTGTATTTGACATGACCAAGCTTTGCTCTGCACTATATTTGACACAACCTGGCTTGGTTGGGTACTGGATTTGACCCGACCTGACTTCCATGGACACTGAACCTGGCAGAACCTAGCTTGGCTGGGCACTAAACTTGACAAGACCCAGCTTGGCTAGGCACCGAACTTTACAAGACCTGGCTTGGGTAACCACCAGGCTTGATGTGACCCGGCTTGGCTGGGCACTGAATTTAACATGACACAGCTTAGCTGTGCACTGGATTTCACATGACTTGGCTTGACTATGTACCAGACGTGTCACAACCCATCTTGACTGGGCACAAGATCTGACTTGACCCGGCTTGACTTGGCACCTTATTTGACCTGATTTGGCTTGATTGGACATCAGACTTGACACAATCCTCATTTGGCTGTGCATCAGAATTGACATGATCTGGCTTAGCTGAGAACAAAAGTTGATCAACCCCAGCTTGGCTAGCCAATGGATTTGACATGACTAAGCTTGGCCATGCACTGGATTTCACATGAAATCCAGCTTGGCTATGTACTGGACTTGACATAATCCAGCTTGGCTGGGCACTCAACTTGACACACCCCAACTTGCTTGGGAATCGGACTTGGCCAAGATTGGCTTGGCAGTAGATTTGACCCAACTTGGCTTGGTTGGGCACCAGACTTAAAACTACCTGGTTTGGCTGTGCACTAGACTTGACATGATCTAGCTTAGCTGGGCACTAATATTGACATGCCCTAGCTTGGATGGACACTGGATATGATATGACCTGGCTTTGCTTGGCACTAGACTTGGCCTGACCTGGCTTAGCACCAAAATTGTCATGATCTGGCTTAGTTGGGCATTGGAATTGATCTGACCAGGCTTGACTAGACAATGGATTTCACAAGACTCAATTTGGGTGTGCACTGGGTTTGATGCAACCTGGCTTGGCTGAGTACTGGACTTGACATGACCCAGCTTGGCTTTGCATGAAACTTGAGTTGGCACTAGACTTAACATGACTTGACTTGACTCAGCTTGAATTGGCACCAGACTTGATAAAACCTAGCTTGGCTGTGCACCAGACTTAAAGGGGTTGTCTCGCGAAATCAAGTGGGGTTATACACTTCTGTATGGCCATATTAATGCACTTTGTAATATACATCGTGCATTAAATATGAGCCATACAGAAGTTATTCACTTACCTGCTCCGTTGATAGCGTCCTCGTCTCCATGGTTCCGTCTAAATTCGCTGGCGGCTTGCTTTTTTAGACGCGCTTGCGCAGTCCGGTCTTCTGCTCTGAGCACGAGCCGCTTTAGTGTGCTCGCCGCTACAGCTCTTCTGCGCATGCGCAGACGAGCTGTATCTTCTCGGGAGCGCGCTGGAGCGGCCATTTTGCTACCATCCTCTGTTAGAGGAAGGTGCAGAAACTGGAGCCGCCCAGCCGAGAAGCCCAGCCCAGCAGCCCAGCCCAGCCGCCCAGGTAAGTGATGGGTGACGGACTGACGGGGTGACGCGTGACTGACTGCCGCTGTGGCCCCGGAGCCTACCGCTGTGGCCCCAGAGCCTACCGCTGGGCCCCGGAGCCTACCGCTGGGCCCCGGGGCCTACCGCTGGGGAGCCGGGGCCTACCACTGGGCCCCGGAGCCTACCGCTGGGCCCCGGAGCCTACCGCTGGGCCCCGGGGCCTACCGCTGGGGAGACGGGGCCTACCACTGGGCCCCGGAGCCTACCGCTGGGCCCCGGGGCCTACCGCTGGGGAGCCGGGGCCTACCACTGGGCCCCGGAGCCTACCGCTGGGCCCCGGGGCCTACCGCTGGGGAGACGGGGCCTACCACTGGGCCCCGGAGCCTACCGCTGGGCCCCGGGGCCTACCGCTGGGGAGCCGGGGGCTAGAGCGGGGAAGCCGGGGGTAGCGCGGGGAAGCCGGGGGCTAGCGCGGGGAGCCAGGGGCTAGCGCCGGTTACCTGTTGCCTGGCGGTGGGTGACTGGTCGGCCGCGTTCAATCCCGGGGTCCGGTCGGCAGCTGCAGGGCGTCTTGTTGTCAGGGAGACACAGCTGGTAGCGTCTCGGGAGCGCGCACGTCGGGCTACAGCAAGCGACGGGAAAAGAGCCGGCAGCCATCTTGGGGAAACTTTTTATAAGTTGCTGAAACGCTGGAACTGTAAGTACAAACCAGCTAGAAAAGTCATTTACAGGGGGGCTTAGTAATGTTTGCTTAATTAGGGGGACTGGGCAAAAAAATTTTTTACTGCTTCCTCGAGACAACCCCTTTAACATAACCCAGCTTAGCTGGGTACCATATGTAACATAACCCAGCTTGGCTGGGCACCAGACTTGACATGACTAGGCTTGGCTGGGAACTAGAATTGACATGATCTGGCCTAGCTGGGCACCAGAATTGATCTGAGGTGGAACGGCTGGGTGCAGTACTTGACACAACCCAGGTCGTATGAGCACTGGATTTCACATGACTCAGCTTGGCTCTGTATCAGATTTAACATGAACCTAACATGACATGGCTTGTTGGACTTCAGACATGACATGATGTTGTTTGACTGGGCACCATACTTCACCTGTCCCAGCTTGACTGGGCAATGGACTTGAAACAGATTTGACACCAACCTGGCTGGGCATTGGACTTGAAACATACTAGATTGGCTGTGCACTGGACTTGGCAAAACTCAGTTTAGCTTAGTATTAAACTTGACATGTCCTGGCTTTGCTAGGCACAAGACTTGGTCTGGCTTGGCTGGGCACTGGAATTGATTTGACCTGGCTTGGCTGTGGACTGGTGTGACACATCCAAGCTTGGCTGTGCACTGAATTTCACACATGGCTGGGCACCGAACTTGACACAACTTGGCTTGGCTGGGCACAAGGCTTGACATCTCCCAGCTTGGCTTGGCATCAGATATGGTCCAGCATGGCTGGGTACAAGATTTGAACTGACCTGGCTTGGCTGGGCACAGAAATTGTTTTGACCTGGCCCGGCTGCACACTGGACTTGACATGACTTGGCTTGACACTAGATTCGACCTGGCCTGGCTTGACTGGCTACTGGAATTTGCTCGGTTTGGCTGGGCACCATAATTAAAACAGTCTGGCTTGGCTGAGCACAGAAATTGACCTTACGTGGCTTGCATGGGCACCAGATTTTCTAGACCAGAGTTTCTGTTGTATATTAGATTGTAAGCTCTTAGGAGCAGGTTCTCTAACATGTCACTATCTTTACAGAGTCAGATCTACTTAGCTTATAATTTTATACAGATATGCAGCAATATCATCAGGACAAATTAGATCCAGCGTGATATCGGATCGCCACATCTGGGGTCAGGAAGGAATTATTTTTCCCTCTCTCATATCAGAACAATGGTGGAGAGGTGAAAATAGGCGCATCAAGTTCTGTGGTCTCAACTGGGGCTGATGTGAGAGTCACTGTGCTCTTTGAGTTATTTATTAAAAGGGCCAGTAATATTTCATTACAATGTTGCTTTTTGCTATTCCAATAAAAAGTAATTAAAAAAAAAACATATATTGTGGTGTTTGTTTTTTGTCCGGACGTCTTTCATTACAAGTGTTATGGTGTTCAGTGCTCTGCAATAGGGTGCACTAAGATTGTATGTCCTCGAGTCTACATAACACTCTCAAGAGCCCAAATCCTATCACTGTAGTGCCTTCCTATGCAACAGGCCTATTGATTACTAATTATGCCCCTATTGGGGTGCACACCTACTATTTTGTTTGAGGCTGGCCTCACTTACAGTTTGACACGTGGAAAGTGTAGCTACTACTGGCCCAGGCTTGTTTGGGGTCAAGAGCATGACTCTACCATGGTTACCCTGGTCTTTATTTTGTTTTTGATTCCAGGCCATGAGCACAGCAGGTCTTCCTACCCCTCACTAGTTACTGGTGCAGTTCTCCTGTGGCTCCTGATTATCTCCACATATCCCATTCTCTGGGGCATCTGTCTCCTGTTCCACCCTACAGTCACACCAATGCCATGACAGTACCTCCAGCTTAGGTTACAGCACCTTCCCTTTACTTGTTGTGCAGCAATAAAATTGTCGTTTTATCTGGGAGCCTCAGAAAATCTTTCAGTATTTTTTGGGTATTCTCAGTGCTATATAGCCAAACTTTGCCACAAATTTTGGTGCACACGCTAGTTTTGGCACATATTTTTGTCTACCTCCATGACATTTTAACTCTTTAGGGGTAGTCCTTCACACACCCTTAGAATACATATCACTCCCCACTGCGCCACAGTTGGCCAGAAATCCTTGAATAGAGCTTACAAGTCTATATGGTGACTCTCTAAGGATGTACTCAAATGTTGTGGTTGAAAAATGCACCAAAACTGCATCAGGAAAATCATGTGCTACTGTCTTCGATGTGGTTTTAGTAAAAAGTGCAACCGCATCAAAACTCATATAAAAATGCATGCAGTTTTCTCACAGAAGTATTTAGTCAACTGCACCTTCTGAATCAGCACCTCAGAAGCACCTAAAATTTAAGGCTTCAGCTGTTGATAAGAGATAGGAAAAACCTCAATCCTCCACACCACCAAAGTTTGCACTCTTGCACTAAACTTATTCAAGGGCATTCTCCTCTAACTAGAACCTCCTGGCCACTTACATTGCAGCGGTGGCAGAAATAGATCAGCACTATTGCTCTACATTTGCCAATACCTCCTCAAACTCCATCTACCACCGGTCAGAATCCCAGGCCGCGGCATGGCAATATCACACTGCATTGCTACTCATAAGCTCCTAAGCAGTCTGAAGATTAGTAGGGGGAGTTCTGATGCCTGGGACACTCTTCCGTATTATGGGTGCAAATAGGCATCTATAATAAGCTACTGTGAAAGTAGTCTTAGCTTACAAACACAGCAGTATGCTTTTCACAGACACATATCCATTCCCAGAAGTGAACCTTGTTTGAAAGAAAACCACCAAATTTTTAGGCAATGCCTTTTATGTTAAACCACTCCCTTTCCATCCCCTCACAGTAATAGTGCCACTCATTAATAGTATATCTGTAAATAATAGTCAGATACCTGCTCTACATAACCTAGTGATAATGATTACAGTGCAGTTACCTCCAGTTATCACAGGTGACATCATCTCTGGTGACACTCTCTCTCACTTTTCTTCTCTAATTGGGCCCACACCGCCACAAGGACTTCTCCTGGCCACAATTTGTCTCTGAAGGATTTGACACACAGAAATCTTTGGCTCCTTGATTTTTTATCACCATCTCTAAGTTTTTAATACCTCTACACAATACACAGTACCTCAGATAGTACTTAAGGCCCATTTACACAGGAGCACGGGACTGCGGAGACACAGGGATGAGTGTCGGGCATGATTTGTCCAATACTCATCCTGTGTAAATGGACCATAAGGCTACACACAGTAAGTACTGCTTTTAGTGCTCTCCACTCAGTAATAAGGCTGCCTTTTTAAGCAATAATGACCCCTTTTCTTCCCCCACAAGTTATAATGCCTTCTTTCTACCCATAATTAATTATGCAGCCTTTTCTGCCCTCATAAAAGTAAGGTGATCACATCTTCTTTCTCATGTAGCCATGCCCCCTTTCCGCAAAGCCATGCTATGACATGAAAAGTGTCCAAAAGTGTCTAAAAAATATAATAAGTGTGGTGGATGACATGTACAATGGTTTCTTGGGGCGCAATTTGCAAAGGAAAACTGGCACATTTTCATGCCCCAATGTGTCCATCCTACTATTTACATGTAATATGGGGGACCCTGGATGATATCCTCGTTTGTGACATGTCCATGAAACCTCAACTTAACAAGGCAGTCTTACCACCTTCTATTGGATTCTCTCCCCTTCCATGGGTGATCGCCAATGCAATGTAGTACAGGCCGTGTCACACCTTTCACCCTACAGTCCATCACCTTTACCACTCAGCTTCCAGTCTCTCTGCCACCCTACCACAGGGTGACAAGTTAGCTGTAGAGCGAACGGCTATCATTTTTTACAGTTCCTCAGTAGCAGGGTTACACCATCATATAATTAGTCTATACGCTTTCTGAATAGCGCCAAAATCCCTCTATTTTTTGGGTTCTTACTAGCCCCCCCCCCCCCCTTCAATAAGCATGGCAGCACAACATACCAGCATCCTAACTTGGCTGCTTACCTCTCGCTGTCACTTTCTCCCAGAAGACTCAATCCTTTGCACTGCGACCTGCCAACCAACCAACCTGTAGAATAGAATAGCATATGTACCGTGTAACACAACATACAGTATTTACACCTATGTATAGCATATAATACAAATAAGTGATATCTGAGCAATCTCTCAGCAAACAATTAGCAACCCTCAGCAATGTAGTGCTATTGATTGTCTGTAGAGAAGGGTACTTATTCAACCCTCTTAAATACATTCACTTATTTCTGTGTCCTCCTTCAGTCTGTTTGGAATTATGGTTCTTTTTATCCTGTGCTGCCCAGTTCATGAATAAATTGCAAGGACTACAGTGAATAGGATAAATGAGGGACTGACACTTTTTTATTCTACACACTCATTTTCCAATTCCTTTAAACCTGGGACATCACAGGACAGAGAATTTCACACTATCAGATAACCTAAGGACATTTGTATAACTCTTGGGACCATGAAAGACCAAGTGCAGAATTCTAGATACTGAATCCTAAGAAACCGAAATAATAATGGACTGGGAAATCAGACAGGTTGCCTCTAAATGATCAATAAACACTAGGCTTTTCCCCAGAGATAAGCGGTGCAGTCAATAATGGCCCCCTGCTCTATTCGTTATACTGATAAAACCTCTTATTGCAGCAGCGGTATAGTGAGATGCTCATAATTGTCTTTTGTATTGGCATCTAATGGCCAAAAGAAGAATTTCAATATCACCCTATAGATTTTTTGGAAATTTCTGGCAAAATCTAGCAAAAAAGGGTTAACAAAAATATTTTCAGATATTAGGGTATGGAAAGGCGCCTGTGTAGCTCCTCCTGGTAGGCATCTGTTGTGCAACAGTTTTTAAAAACTATTGGAATCCCACCCCCAATATCTCAATAGGCTTTACCTTCTGTTTGCATTCCACAGTGGAAATGTGAAATATGGATAATTACACTGAAAATGCATTAGCACTGGTGTATTAAGTGGGGGATGGGCAATGGGGGCAATCACATTCCCCTTCCATAGAAAGTATCTGTCTGGTCTGCCCCCTCACCCTGCTTGTCCTTCGTCTCACTCATAGCTCAGGATAGAGGCTCCTCCAGCAGCAGCCTTTCTCTGGTTACAGCATAGGAACTGTGAAAGAGGTGAGTCTGACTGCTGACACAAAGAACGCTGCTACAGTGCAAGTCTGAAGAAGTGAAGAGGAGACCATGAGGAGAGCTATTCTGTGTGCAGAGATGTTAACTTTGGAGAGACCTTCACAGGGTGATATTCCATCTGCAGGTAACACCGAAAATGAGAGTGGCTATTTGGGGGCAGAACACACATACAGGGCATGGATAACATATAGCAGGGCAGAGAACAAGCGAGAGAGAGTGCAAAAGAGGGAAAGTCAGAATGAGAGAGAACAAAAATGGTGGTCAATTCATCCTGTATACCTGGCTTGCCAACAATGCTTTGGCATGCTTAGTGCAACAAAGCATTATTAGAAAACATTTGCATTCTATAGAACTTTGTACCATGTAAAACTACAACTCCCCGTATGACAATAGTAAACATATAGGCTGACTGCACACAGGCATATTTGCATCGTGGAATCCAGAACAGGCATCCGCCCCTGGATTCCGTGGCAAATACCTTCCATAGCATGCTATGAAAAGCGTTTTTTTTCTGCACATGAACAGAAATCAATTGCAGCATGCTCTATTTTTGTGGGGGCTCTGAACGGACAGCTTCCAATGAAGTTAATGAAAGATGTCCGACCTGCAGCCCTTCGGCAATTAACATTGCGGACAGGTCGCGGGACCCATGTCATCACCTAGCGATGGCGCAGGAAAATCTGTACTGCGCATGTCTGGCGATGAGCTGTCCTTGACATCCACACTACAGAAGAAAGAAGATGACTGACAGGTACACAGGGTCACCGGCCGGGCACATGGTCAGATTCTGCTGCGGGATCCCTTATCCTGAATCTGACCCGATCATGTGCAGCCGGCCTTACTAAGAGTTGTAGTTTCAAAAACTCGAATGTTGTAGACCTTACATGTGATAACAATACTCATGTGATGCATGCAGGTCAGAGGCAGAATACACAGTGAACCTGAGTGAATCATGTGTGACTTTGTCTGGACTCCTTCCTTTTCTTCTCCACCTGCTCCAGACCTTCCTGACCTTTCCAGCTAATTCTTGCCTCTGCTGTGTTTGCAGTCCAGATGTATTTGAAAATAATAGCACCATACACTGTGTCATCTGAAAATAGTGCTATTCACCATGGCCCATAAATAAATAAATACACACTGTGCCTCCAAAAATACAGTTTTAATACACACTGTGCCCCCTGAAATAAATACATTGTGTTTCTGAAATTAATTATAATACACATTGTGTCTTCAGAAATATTTTTGTGAGACATTGTGCCCTCTGAAATTAATTATCCTCTTTTCTTCTATATCTGGGTCCAGACCACAATGAAGACTTTTTCCAGCCATGACTCGTCTCTACACAGACTGCCCATCTGCTGCTGCCTCTAAGTGCGGCCTACACAGTAACAGTTCACACACAAATTAATAATGCTCCCCACACCTCTAGTAATTAGTTTGCATTTGTGGCCCCAAAGTATAGTTGAGGGATGACTCTGCCAAACCCCAACTTTTCCATTGCTAAGATTAGTGCATTCGCAATGCATAGTGGAAAAGCTGGGTTACAGATCAGTGATGATATGATCAAACATCTCTGGCTCTCTAGATATGAGACACTAGGAGGGTCAACGTCATCAACAGTGAGTTGCCTGTAACCCCAATTTCCAATGGATGCTCCGGGTTCACAAGTAAAAGAAGCCATATCGGCCCCCTTCAGGGCACTTTCATTTTTCTTTACATGTAACATTCAGCAGGTGCGGGCCTTCTGTGCCCAAGACAATACGGACCAATGAAACCCTTATGATGTATCTGGGGTTTCATTAATCATGCAGATGAATGCAGCAAGGAGTGGAAACCATTTCTGAAAGCCTATAAGGTTAATGTCATCAAACTGAAGTCTCTCCCATAAACGTATCACAAAAATCACATTAAAAGCCAAATAATGCATTAAGTGACAAAGAGAAGTCATAGGTCCTGTACATTTCCATAATGTAAGAGTCTTCAGGAACATGTATTACAGGAAACCGCAGAATTGATTTACAGAAGTTGTCTTATATACCCATATTCACATAAAAACAGCCATTTACACACTGAACTCAACAGGTATGTTTAGGGGAGCACACTGACATCTGAGGGCCCACCTGTACATTGGCATATATTTACCAAGAAAAGTTTATTTTATACCAGTGAAGTTGGAGAGTGTAGTTTGTGGGTTTTACGCAAATGTAATAAAAGGTGCACTGCTCTTTATTAATTTGGCACAATTTGACTTCCCAGACAAGCTTGAAATCTTTGTAAGCCTGTTACAAGCAGATGTAGATTTGGTCATTTTTCCTTACTCCAATAAATAAATGTGGCCAATCCTATGTCTCCTTTGAGACCACACCCACAAGTTTTGTCACTTTTCAGATTTGATGAGAAAATTAACACAATTTCTGCAAGTTCTAATGTTTCAATTTACAATTCACTCCAAAAATTGTCATAAACACAATTGTATTTCATGGTATTCTCCATATATTAGAAAACTGTATGAATGGTGATTCCCTTATCCTTTCTCATACTATTGGGATCACTCCCTGTGCCAATCACTGGGCAGAGAACTCCTCCAGACCTCGTTGCCCTTAAGAAAATACAACAAGAACAGAAGATGGAACTGGGTTAGATACGATAGGCTGAATTTTGTGACAATGATCAGGGTTAACCTCATCTCCGACCCGCTTAGGTCAGTTTCAAAAAGTCATCTTATGAGCGCTGTGTACTGAAAAGTGAAAGTTGAAGTGTAACTTGATGTCATTCACTGAATGGCTGTGATTGGCTCATCGAGCGCCGGCTGTGATTGGCTGCTGGACCCTTAACATGGAGGTCTTGTCCTATCAGATAGTGGCTTAAAAAAATAGCTTATAGGTCGAAACATTGCCTATATGTCTGATATGGAGCAATAAAGAATTGTGTTGCTTGAGAAACTCTACACCATTCATGCTGACACTTTTTTCATATTCTATTACAATTTGGGGATTGTTGGTTCACAATCCCCTGGTTGGCTTGGCATTTTTTGTTTCATATACCTCTCCCACATTGGGGATTAAGGGATTTGTGCAGCTGGATACAGTATAATTGCTTTGCCGATTAGCCAATCACAGTGCTCGCTTTGCTGGAGACGGGGTATTCAAAAGCCCGTCACCAGCAGAAGCTCAGCTGTGAGATGAGGAGGACGAAGTTTACTGCAGCGCCGCCGGAGACCATCGGGACACAGCGGACCAGGTAAGTATTGTTTCTTTGGGGGAGGGGTTGGCTAGGTTCTATTTTCGGGGGAGACTTTATATTCCAAGCCTCCTCCGTAAACCTGATAGGTCTTACTATCGGGGTAGGACCTATTTTCAGGGAAACACAGTAGTAGCTGTGCTAGTGTTCCTCCATAAAATATTGTTTCATATGTAGTTTTTTTTTCCTTCTATCCTTCCATCTCTTATATATCTATTGCCATCCCATGCATTCATTTGTTTCTTTTATTTCTTACAGCTCCCTGATTCATTCAGAACGACATAGCACACGTCTCTGCTGAAGTATATGGACATCACGGCTTGTGAGATGCAATCAATGGCAGTGAAAAGGTTAAACTTCTCCCATTGTCCGGGCCCCAAAGACATGGCCTCTCTGTCTGTATCACAAACCCACATTCCCTCAAAACTGCATAAGAAGTTTGTTTTTATCAGAAAAACAGGATGTGAGCAGCAGCGCGGCTGATCATCCCAGAGAAACCTGAACCCGGGCTCCAAACCGTTCCCTCCAGCGGCGCAGACATTTCATGTTATTGTAGGACAGAGAAGGAGGCTGGAGGGGCGCTAAAATAAATAGCTTATTACAGACGTGTTTCTTCATAGGAAAACAGCAACTTCCTGAAACCCAACGCCCCAGTGTGTGCGTCCCCGCTCCCCGTCCATATAATCACTTCAGGGAGAACGCCCATCAATGCTGCCTTTTATTTCCCCTCCAATAATGCTGCTTGCTGAGAAGATTTCTGCTTGCAGCTACAATAAATACGTGATGAAACTGATCCCCACCTTGCGGACAGCAGGTCCTGACTGCTGCGGGGAGTGTTTGTTTTTGCAAAATAAACGCTTCCCTGAATTGGGACTTCTAAAGATTTATGTTCTTCCCAAAATAAGTAATACATTCATAGGACACATGCAGACATATGTACTCAACATGACTTTATTGCATGTGGTAAAGACAGGTGAGGCATTTGCACAGCGGTCATAGAAGGGGAGGCCATGACATACTAGAAAAGACAAGGGAGAGAATGACACAGCAGTAATGGTCGACAAGACAATGACACAGCTATAGTGTCAGATGAGACAATGACACAGCTATAATGGCAGGAAAGACAATGACACAGCTATAATGGCAGGAGAGACAATGACACAGCTATAACGGCAGGAAAGACAGTGACACAGCTATAATGGCAGGAAAGACAGTGACACAGCAGTAGTGGCAGGGGAGACAATGACACAGCTTTAATGGCAGGAGAGACAATGACACAGCTATAATCGCAGGAGAGACAATGACACAGCTATAATGGCAGGAAAGACAGTGACACAGCTATGATGGCAGAGGAGATAATGACATAGTTATAATGGCAGGAGAAACAGTGACATAACACACCAGTAATGGCTGAGGAGACAGTGACACAGCTATAATGGCAGGAGAGACAATGATACAGCTATAATGGCAGGAGAGACAATGACACGGCAATAGTGGCAGAGGAGACAATGACACGGCAATAGTGACAGAGGAGACAATGACACAGCAATAGTGGCAGAGGAGACAATGACACGGCAATAGTGGCAGAGGAGACAATGACACGGCAATAGTGGCAGAGGAGACAATGACACGGCAATAGTGGCAGAGGAGACAATGACACGGCAATAGTGGCAGAGGAGACAATAACACAGCAATAGTGGCAAAGGAAACAATGACACAGCAATAGTGGCAGGAGAGACAGTGACACAGCAATAGAGGAGACAATAACACAGTAAGTATTATTGTATCTTGACGCCACCGGAAGCTAGGGTTTTGACAGGGAAAATGCCCCTGTCACACCTCTAGTTCCCGTTTGGCGGAATACGTAAAGGTCCTACAAGGTGCCGCAGTGTATAAGGTACTAAAGCGGTGTCCTATGTAAGTGAGCCGCGCTCCCTCTTTCTTATCCGTCCCAGTGCTGCACCCGTTAGCCGCCTTAGTGTCACTTTCCTGCTGCTATTGGCTCCCTGCTTCAGGGAGGCGCAGTCCTTGTGACAGTCCCCCAACGCTGTTGGGTCCCTTGTCTTCTAATGCATGCAGGCAACTGCCGGCGCCGCTGTGAAATCCCTTCTGTGCTCCTGGATGGTGCGGTTGCTGGCGGTCAGTGTCTGTTCCAACAGCCCTGTGGCTTCCCTGCAGGAGGCGTGATTTCAAAGTTACATCAGGTGGTGGTTGGGGAGGGGGACTGTGTGGCCGCCGGCTCTGAGTGTCTTTCCTGTGGGTCCTGTCGCCTCCCTGCAGCGGCCGGTATGTCAAAGTAACATGGGGTGGAAGGGCCTCTTCTGGGGCGCCGGCGCAGCAAAAGCCGCTTCATGGCGCTTTTGCCTCAGTGCTTTATAGCCCGCACTGTGCTGGGTTCCGCCTTGTGGGTTGGTGGTGAGGAAGCTGGCGCTGTACGGCTGCAGTGGGGGCAGCTGTATGTCTTTTCCAGCTACTTTTAGTGCCCTTCCAAGGCCTAGAGGCCAGCCTGCTGTGCAGCCAATCAGCATCAGGGGGTGTCACCCCCTGTCAATCTTCCTTATTGTGTCAAGATACAGTGACATAACACACCAATAATGGCTGAGAAGAGAGTGACACAGCTCTAATGGCAGGACAGACAATGACACAGCTATAATGACAGGAAATATAATGACACAATTATAATGGCAGAGGAGACAATGACAGCTATAGTGGCAGAGGAGACAGTGACACAGCTATAGTGGCAGAGGAGACAATGACACAGCAATAGTGGCAAAGGAAACAATGACACTGTATAATGGCAGAGGAGACAATGACAGAGCTATAATGGAAGAGAAGACAATGACACAGCAATAGTGGCAGGAGAGACAATGACACAGCAATAGTGGCAGAGGAGACAATAATACAGTATAATGGCAAAGGACACAATGACACAGCAATAATGGCAGGATAGACAATGACATAATACACCAGTAATGGCTGAGGAGTAGAGATGAGCGAGTATATTCGCTAAGGCAAACTACTCAAGCGAGTAGTGACTTATTCGAGTACCTGCCCGCTCGTCTCCAAAGATTCGGCTGCCGGCGCGGGTGAGCGGGGAGTTGCGAGAGTGAACAGAGGGGAGCGGGGGGGGGGGGGGGGGGGAGTGAGAGAGGGATCTCCCCTCCGTTCCTCCCCGCTCTCTCCCGCCGCTCCCTGCCTCCCGCCGGCAGCCGAATCTTTAGAGACGAGCGGGCAGGTACTCGAATAAGGCACTACTCGCTCGAGTAGTTTGCCTTAGCGAGTATGCTCGCTCATCTCTACTGAGGAGACAACAAAAAGGACAGGTCGTCCCTTACAACCCTATCAATGGAAAGATAAAAAAGTTATAACTGTCAGAAGATGGTGACAGAAAAAAAAGGCTGCTCCCTTAAGAGGTAAATACTGTGGCAAAAGACAGAGTGACCCCATCTCTGGCCTTCAGCTGTAGAGGAGTACCCCTGTGCCCCGCTACAGTGGGTGAGTATTTGTGGTTGTTTTATAATGTAGTTAAAGTATGTGACCAAGTAGAGAAAATACACTTTTGTTGCTTTATTTATATGTTGTATTTCTATTGGCAGCTTTCGGTCGCAGGGGAGGTGACAGTGACGTGCATCTGATCATGCCGTATATTAGGAGATGCTGAGTTCTCACCATTAGAGAGTTCATCCAGAGTCTTCTGCATGTGAGAGGTAGCCGTGTGTCAGGCTACCTCACTGGCTGTGCTGCCTTGGTGGTTTCCACAGTTGCATTCAGAGGCTATTGAGAGAAAAACATTTTTAAGAAGTGGATTCTGAAGTAGCAACCTACAAAATCTGCATGCACTCTGCTGTTTTCCCCTGTCGCCAATACTGAAGCTCGAAAAGGCCATTAACAAGCTCTGTCTGAAACATGGACTTTCACTGATTTCTCCAGTTGCAGGCTTTCTGTGAGTAAGCTGTTAGGCCCACTTTACCCAACACCTAAGAACTCCTGAGACTTATGTGTATAGCCCTCAGTAGGGGTGTAGCTAAAGGCTCAGGGGCCCGGGTGCAAAAGTTGATCTTGGGGCCCCCCAAATTCTCTTAACCCCTTAATGCAGAGGGATAACTTGAAGCTCCTGGGCCCCAATGCAAAACATGTAACAAGGCCCCCCAACTATAATGCTTTATACATAGTACTGAGCTCCCTATATGGAGAAGAGGGGCCTTATGGGCCCCCAAAGGCTCCACAGCCCGGGTGCAACCGCATTCCCTGCATTCTCTATAGTTACGCTAGTGGCCCTCAGGATCCAGTAGCCCCCACTCCATAAGACCTCCTGCCTACAACACCCCAAAAGTCCCCACAACACCCCAGGGGCGCCCACGACACAGTAGCCAATGCATATGCCCTGCCTGCCCCCAAGCTATACTGTGGGTGGAGTGATTCCTGGACTGGGTAGATAGGTGCATGACTTCAACAGATTGGGAGACTTGGAGTAAATTCAGTGACAATGCTGCGTTTTTTATGAATTATTCAGTAATTCCCCATGTGCCTTGAGTGATACCTGTTACATTCATAGTATGATCTCCACTTCTCACAGTTCATGGATTTCCCTGAATTCTCCACATTTACTCAGAATTTTCCATGGTCTCTCTCTGTGCAGCTTTGTGAACCCAACGAGAGGAGAACAGGAAATCATGGAGCAGTTTTCCCAGTTTGGGTTTGGCCAGTGGTCATTCTATCCTTCAGTTCCAAATCTTTCACATACAATTAAGCGATACAGAGCTGATAACATATTTTCATGGTCCCAAGATAAAAATGTAACCGAGACCAGAATCTCTCGTCTTGGTTTGGCAGAGCTTGCTGAAGACATTGTTATGAATTGAGTCCTGGCCAATTTCTCCTCAGCGCTGCTTGGCCTCCTATCTGAAATCAGTCCACGCTCTGGTTTAAATTTAGAAACCATCCAGGCTGCCCCGGGCTCTGGTGAGCGCAGGAGTAACAAGAACGTGGTCAGAGTATCATGCTGCATCAGGGCGACTTGTAGGCCGGCTCCAGCCTAGTGCAAGCTTCAAGAACACCTCAAGGAGCTACAAGAACTTTCTCTCGTGTTTTCAGTGGTTTGCAGATATTGATGTGCTTAAAGAATTAAAAAGTCTATTTATTATTTATAGATCTTCGGTGTTTATTCACCAATTCCCAAAAAGGCATTTTAACATCAAGCTAAGACAACAGTAAATGTGGAGGGACTGAAGGGGGTGTTATGGCTCTAATGCAGCTAAAAATGTGAAATTATTCTAGCAATGGCTGCATTGTGTGAAGGCTGGAGACGAAGAGCTGTAAAGAGTCTCTGAAGATCTCAAGTTCTGCTGCAGGTCAACAGTTTATAGTATTAGTATATTTATTGCATTGCTAGGCAGTCTACCTGTATTCTGCTTGGGCAGAAAGCAGCAAGATAGCAGCATACCCACACCAGAACAGCTCAGTAAATAAAATTGTGTACCATAACCAAGCTCATAACATAAATGCAACACCAGAACCAAGCTTAGTGCATAAATACAGCACAAGAACCAAACTCATATCATAAATACAGCATGAACCAACATCAGTACACAGATACAACACCAGAAGTAAGCTAATAACATAAATACAGAAGAAGAACTGGGCCTCTAGAAGGATAAAAGTGTAGAGAAAAACAATCCTTTCTTCTACCATTATTCCACTCATCTATGCACTGGAGAATACAAAGCTCACAGTACAGTGCTGTCCGCTCTCCAACTGGACTCTTCCCATTGCTCACCTGTATAATGTTCAGACCAAAGTGTTTACACTTGCGCTCCAGTCAGCAGCTCTCTCCCCTGGGCTATCCAGGATTTGGAGAATCCCTTGCTGAAACCCAGCCTTATTGTAGATTTCCTTGCTCCTGCTAAGTTCACTTCCTATCTCCCTGTTCTGGCTCCACCCTGCTCCTAATTAGGACTTCCTATAAAACCCTAACTGTGCCTCAGATCCAGTGCATTATTATTGTGCTCCATCACCCTAATCAAGCTCCTCTTCCTCCTGCTCCTCTGCGATTGTACCGATACCTCCTGCTGCTGACCTCTGGATTCCATTTGATTATGCTTCCATCTCCTCCCATTTCACTGCATACTGATACCCCTTCTGCTGACCTTTGGCTTCCATTTGACTACACTTCCATCTCATCCTATTGTACTGTATACCATGACTTCCCGATAACAACTCCCAGCTATCTTGACTATTCTCCAGTGACCGGCACGGCTACTACACCTGCAGCTCCAATCCAGCGTTGGTAAGACATAACGTGCTTTTCTTTACTTGCCTATCTACTTGACTGTTTACTCAACTATTGTAAACCGAGCACAATCCATTGTGTTACGAGGATGGAGATAGGCTGACAGTGGTGCCTTGCAAGATCAGAAAGGAAGAGACAAAGCCAGGAGGATGATTATTCATGTAGATCCACAAGACACGGTCACACAGAGGAAGAAGATCATCTACCTGGGAAGACCTAAGAGGGGTGATCGCCCCAATCTATATCTGTTTGGTGTCCTACTACAAGAAAGTGGCCAGCACCCTGCAAACCACGTGGATCAAACATAGCTACGGCTGGCCACGATTAGAAGTGCCATATATCTTTATATTCCCCCCCACCCCACCCCTTTATAACTTATGGGGCCACTTAGTCAGAGCAGTTTTTCCCTAGTTTTACAAGAATAGAATATCTAATGTGGATTTTATTCATTTTTTCTTTCTGATTTTCTATATCTGTGGTTATCTCCCTGTGTATGTTCTTTGCTGTTCATTAGATTAGATGCATTCAGTCATGGAGGTGACATTCGGGCTCCCTGACTTCTGTGCAGTTTATTAGGTTATTTTTCAGTATTTGCTCCGCTCTTCAGAATGCTTCGGCACTTTACATACACATTAACACAGTAATTTAAATGGTGTCTTTTAATGCTTGCTCTATAGCAGGTGGCAGGTAATGTGGAGCTTTGCATAGACATGAATTGAAAATTAAGTTGAAAAAAAGGCAATTGTTAAACAAAAAGAAATTGGCCAAGCTTTAAATTTCCAAGCGCTTATTTTACTGTAATTTCTGCTTTTCATCTGAGAAAAAAAGCGAAAACACATTGAAACCTGTATAATTAAATAAGAAGTGCTAATTGAAGATCTTTCAGCTTAAAAGCCTTCAGTGGAAGGGGAGAAGCTTTCCTCGGCTCTAGCTCTTGGCACTTGAAATCCACTTTTGGCAGGAATGAGATAAAAGGTATTTGTGCCGTCACAACCAGATCTATCCAGGCAATATCTGAGACAATGAGCTGTGACAGCGACTGCTGCCTGTGGAGAGCTCTCAGTGGATGGCCGAGGCTTGGGGGATGAACTCTCATCATCCACTGGCTACATTCAAAGAGATAATTGCTTCTGATGATGCAACTAAAATAGAAATGATTTCCCCTCAATGGAAACCACATTACATTATCACTCTGCTTATAGCACTATGCAAGCACCAAGAGTCATCAGAACATTGGTTTGTATGGAAAGTGCTGTAGGGAATATGGATTGAGGATTAGTGTGTACATACCTCTAGGCAGGTAGGTGATGTAGAGGTAGCTGTTGCACCTGAACCTTCTATCACTTCATAGATAGGGCACATTTTGTATTAGGTATAGGAGCTTCAAGGTATGCTTGCAAGAGGGTTGGGAATTGATGAGGAGAGTCAGTAAGCCCAAGTCCCTATTACTGTATCCTCAATAGTTAAAGGGGTTGTACCAGAATCACCACTGAGACCCCTGTTGATCTCAAGCATGGGGGTCCTGTGTCCTCCTCCGCCTGTCACTGCGGGGTCATTTCTCCGTCAATGATGTCAGAACGAATGAAGCGCTGGCCGAGCATGTGCGGTCGTCTCTCCATTAATTTCTAGGGGCTGATGGAAATACCCAGGCGCTTGTCACTCAGCTATCTCTGCAGTCTCATTGAACGACTAGCACTCCATCCTCTACACTGTGGGGTGATGGGGGTGGGGTGGGGGTGCTGTAAACCTGCAGGGAGAAGGATGGGGGATGTTTTCAGGATCAATGGAGGTTTCAGAGGTGAGACCTGGGTACCCGAGTACCCACTAGCTGCTTATTCATGATTTTTCTCTTGTTTGTCTAAAGATTTCTTCAAGCGGCTTTAGATACTTACGATTTGACCTTTTTTTTTTAATGGAAATATCGTTTTACTAAAATTTTTAATGCATGTAATCATTTAAAAAATAGAGTTAAAAATGAGGCTCCCCAGTCGCACCCCGGGTACCCATGCGTATTTTTATATTATGAATGAATTTTTAGTTTTCTAAAATGGTAAGAATATTAAAATAAACATTTATAAACATTCTTTAATGATAATATATAACTTTTATTTCAATTATTTAATTATAATGACTAATTACATGCTTATTGAGTAACAACATTTTCGCAGAGGATACATTTTGTCGTAGTTACGGTGTGTTCGTCGCACACGCATTTACTACAATTCACACAAGATTTTCTTGTTTTTCGTCGTTTTCTGATAGTTTGCTGATAGCAGACGAGGCAAGGACCAACCACAACTTTTCAACCAGTTCGGTCAAACTGTGACTGACATGTCGAAGGTAGTGAAACTGTGGAATTTGGTTTCATAATTTCTGATAACTTGCTAATTTTCAGAACGATCTTCAATTATTGATACTGCAAGCTCTTCACTCAACTGTCTCAAGAAAAGTACACGGCTGAATCCACAATGTCGACAACATGCTCGTTTCAGTAAAACAGGAAAAACTATTACAATAAATACCTGTATTTCTGTCAGAGAACATGTGTTTACGCACAAAAATTTGAAATACAATGAACGACCATTACTCACAGTCCTCTCCAAGCGAGAGTGTATGTGTGACCCCCAAATTCTATCTGTTTACATGTTCTAGAGCAGCTGTACCGTGCGTGGCTACCCCAGGTGCAAAATCATGTTGATGAGTCCAGGTACGTACATAAGGGCTAATGATGTCCTAATGCAGCATATTGTACACTATGATAATGGCTATGGGGGCCTCAATGGGGTGCTATATTGCCATGTGCCAATAGTAACTCCAGCATGTAGCTCAATGGGTTATCGAGCCATATCCTAGAAGCAGAAAACCGGTAGGTTAGCTCATAGAGTCGCTCATTGTTCATTTTATGCAGGTATAGAAATCATTGTTGACTCGTTCACTTATTGTCCGGTTTAAACAGCGATCATTCAGTCCTTCCCATTCACTTATGGGACAGAACGATTCTCGTTTCAACGAGCCAACGATGCATCTACCTGTCCAAACAGTAAGGCCTCATGTCCACAGGGAAAATCAGGCCCGCTACGGATTCTCCATGGAGAATCCCTAGCGGGTCGTTCCTGCCCCGCGGACATGAGGGCTGAAAATAAGAATAAACTCACCTGCTGCGGGCCGTACGTGTCTTCCTTCCGTCGCAGCCGGACCTTCTTTCTTGGGCCCGGCGGATGTGCTCGGCACGCCGGCAGCGTGCCGCGCACATGTGTCGGGCACATCCGCTGGGCCGAAGAAAGAAGTTTCTGGCCGCGAAGGAAGGAAGACACACATCACCCGGAGCAGGTGAGTTTAATTCAGGCGCGGGTCTCCTGCAGATTGGGACGGCTTCCATAGGCTTCAATAGAAGCCTGCGGGAGCCGTCCCCGTGGGAGACCCGCGCCTAAATGGAGCATGTCCGGATTTTTTCCTGCACGCGGGACCCGCGCCTCACGGGAAAAATGACATCCGCAGGTATTTAACTACCTGCGAGTGTCTAATGCATCCCTATGGGGCGCAGATCTGCGTGCGGGAAAAACGCTGCGGATTTAAAATCTTAATTTGCAAGTGGACATGAGGCCTAAATGAGCTAGCAGTGACGTCACTTGCTCGTTCTAACGAGGATCTGTCCTTCTAAAAGGACCCTTAGCTCAGGACAGATTTTAAGCCTCTGGATGTAATCAAGAATGTACTTATTCACTGATAGCAAGCAGACATCTTGAAAATTGTTAGGAACTAAAAGTATGTTAGAAAGTTGCAGAAGTTTGCATTTTAGAATGCTGCAGCTTTCCTTCATATAGTAGAACATAACAGTTGACCACTCACATTGATGAATTAACCCTATATCCCCCATGATGTGGACAACTATCATATCCCGCATGATGCTGACAACTATCATCTATAGCGTTCTATCATCTTGTATTTTTCTGGGAACAATAGGCACAACCTAACCACTGGATGTGGTCACCATGATTCCATGTGTCTTGTGCCGGAGCGAGGTCAGAGACGATGCCATATCCTGATCATGTAGGTTCTGACCTAGGAGCAGTGACAACATTTACAAACACTGAAGCAGCAGAGCTGAGCTGCGCAGAGTCAGCAAAGTGGAGGAGGGGGGGCTCTACTTTACAAGAGCAAGAACAAGTTAGATCTGACAGGGGACTAATTACCTTCCCCTATCTGCCACTGATCTTTTGCAGTGCAATTAAATCATCTGTCGTTCTGCAGTCTGGAAGAAGAAATATGTTTATTGAGATGTTTGCAAGAAGCGATGTGTCATGGCTGCCATATATGTGCACGGGACGGGTCGGCGTGTTATTTACAGACATCTGTGTTCTCTTGTTCTTTATTAGGATTGTTCATTCCTAATATTTATCATTTCTCTATGATGTTCCTTCTCGTTAAATCTTCCTCTTCTTTATGCTTCTTCCACCTCATTATAAAACTCGGTGCGGCGTGTGCTCTAACCAAACTTCAACAAATGTCACAGGCACTTAAACTTGTGATAAAATTTTGTCTGCGGAAAATTAGATTTTGTAATTTTATTTTCAAAGTGAAAGGAATCGTAAGAAGAAGGTAATAAGAAAAACAGACAAAACAACATCAGATATGGTGCCACACATGACATCATCAGATAGGAAACCGCACATGAATCATCGCACACAAAACCATATAGATGCCATCATACTGTACATAAACCAACACAAGAAAACAACTGACATGAAGCTACACGTGATGTAATCAAATACAGAGCCGTACACATCACGGAACATAAAGCCACACAGACATGATGCTATACATGATGTGGTCAGACAGAGCCACATAGGATGTCATCAGACATGAATCCACGTATGATGTCATCATGCATGGCGACACTTATGAACTCATTTGTCATAAAGCTACAAATGATGTAATCAGACATGAAGCAACACATAATGTCATTGGACATGAAGCCGCATATGATGTCATTAGAAATGACAATACCTGTGAAAGCAGACAGTCATAAAGCTACAGGTGATGTCATCAGATATGATGCCACACATGATGTAATCAAACACAGAGCCACACATGATATCATCAGCGAGACACTCGTCACATCATCAGACATGAAGCCACGTATGTAGTCTTCAGACAGCAAACTACACATGACATCATCAGACATGAAGCCACACGCAATGTCATCAGACTTGAATCAACACATGAAACCAACAAACATTAATCTATACATGATGTCATCAGAGACAGAGCAATGCATGACATCATAAGACTTGGAGCCAGATATAAAGTCATCAGGCACAGAATGACACAAGATAACACCAGTAGACATGAGTGATTATTGGAGTAATTGCTTTGGACCAGTATTGGGCCAATTTCAACAAAATCATGGTAAATCGGGACAGCTGATTCCAACTACCATTAAAGACAATGGGAGTAAAATTCAGACTCATCTATGTGCCCTCCAAAAGCTCCGCAGTGCAGCCAATGCACCCCCAAATTGAATGGGAATACAGCCACATATCTGTTGAACACTGTGCTCCTCCCAAAAATTGGAAAAATAGTGTACAGTGGTGTAGGGGTCACTGGTAGCACGGAGATGTCACTAGAAACAAAAGAAGACCAACATAGGGTCTCTTAAATCAAAAATTACACCAAAGAAGACAGCAAGTGTGATGCTTGTTTGAAAAGCAATGTCACCTAAGCACGGGCCTTCTGCAAGGAAAAGCAGTAGAACATTCAAAAATTAAGCCAAGCAAGACATCAGGTTTACTGCTTCTCTTAAAAGCAATGTCAATAAATTTTGCAAAGGACAAATTCTCCCAGGTAAACACAACACACAAGCATAGGTCTCCTCAAAAAAAAAAAAAATGTAGAGCTACCAAAAATTATGCCAAGCAAGACAACAGTTGAGATGCTTGTTTTAAAAAAAACAATGTCATAAGTCTTGCAAAGGACAAATTCTACCAGGTGAGCAGAAAACTCAAGCACGGACCTTCTCCAAAGAAAAGCTGTAGAGCTAAAGATCTTTCTTGTGCTTTAGAAAAAAAAAATATGTTGTGGGGGAATGAGAAAGAGGAGGAAATATGGTAGAAGCAGGAGACCAGCACCACCACCACAAGCAACAGCACCTTGCCGGCAGAATGTGCTCCTCATCAAAACTTCAGAGCTATAGCTGTGTGTTTCTTTTTTGACATATTTTTGATTTGGTGGGGGAAGTAGTAGGAGGAAACAGCAGAAACAGAAGAAGGAGAGAAGAAGCAGTTCCACCACTAGCAGCAGCAACTGTACATTGAGGGCACAATATGCTCCTTGTTGAAAACAGAGCTGTAGATCTGCATTTCTATTTTGACATGTTATTGATTTTGGGAGGGAGCAGGTGAAGGGAACATGGCAAAAGCAGGAGAAATACAGCAGAAGCATCATCATCATCAGGAACATTACCTTGAGGGCACAGTGTGGTCTTTGATATAAATCTATGTTCATTGCTCAGTCATATGTGAGTAACAATTGCCAATGTGCTAATTAATCAGTAGAATTTCCCATGGGAGTGCAGAAGTCAGATGAAATCCATGACTGCTTCATTTTTACAAAACATCAGGAGAGTCCTACCCTATGCTGTTGCTTCAGATTTGTCATTTTGGCCTTGTAATGGAGATCAAGGAGGGTGGCCATCTAGTAATGATCTAATGTTTTGATGTGGGCTATGCAACGGTCCTTCTGCAAGCACTTCTGCATAGAAGTACTCATATTCCTCAAAGGGCCCTAGGGTAATGCCCACATTACTCAGGCCTAAGCATGTCCTCTGGCTAGTTTCACTATCCACAGAAAATAGCTGGGGTCAGTGATGGGTGGAAGTAACTATACATACCCCCTTCTTCTGCCTCTGGTCCTATATTATCCCTTTCCTACTCTTTGTCCTTTTTTTTCTTCCTTCTCCTTTCTTCTTTTTTTATATTTCTCTCATGGATGAAGAAACATTTTGAAGAAGATGCCCCCCCCCCTTTCTTGCCTAAAGCCACACTCCCTGCGATGTTGAGTAATGACAGACTGGCCAGATATTTGAAAGAACGGTATCCTTTCCTCCTATGATAACACTTAATTTTCTCTGAGGCCCTGTAGTGTCTGTTCCAGCAGACAACAGAAATAGTAACATAGTAACATCTATAGTAACATAGTATGTAAGGCTGAAAAAAGACATATGTCCGTCCAGCTTAGGCTATTACCCCCCAATGTTTGTCCAGAGTAAAGCAAAAACCCCAATGAAGTAGAAGCCAATTTTCACCATTTAAGGGGAGAAAAATCATTCCTGACTCCGATCTGGCAATCAGAATCCCTAGATCAACAATTGTTCTGATGTTATTAGTGATTATAACATTGTATCACTCAAGAAAGGCATCCAGGCCCCTCTTGAACTCTTTAAATGAATTTTCCTTCATCACATCCTCAGGCAGAGAGTTCCATAGTCTCACTGCTCTTACAGTAAGGCACCCCATTCTATGTCTGTGAAGAAACCTTCTTTCCTGCAGACATGTAGGATACCCTCTTGTTATAGTCACAGTCCTGGGTATAATTATATGATGGGAGAGCTCTCTGTATTGTCCCCTGATATATTTATACATCGTTATTAGAGCGCCTCCTTGTTACAGTCCTGGATATAAACAGATGATGGGAGAGATCTCTGTATTTACCCCTGATATATTTATACATAGTTTTTAGAGCTCCCCCTTGTTACAATCCTGGGTATAAATAGATGATAGGAGAGATCTCTGCATTGTTCCCCTGACATATTTATATATAGTTATTAGGTCATCCCTCAGCTGTCTTTTTTCTAAATAACCTATAGAGGTGCACTACATAGGATGGCCTGTAGGGGGCAACAGACAGGCATTCTGGTGCCTGAGAAAAGGGAAAATGCCCATAGGTGTGGTCAGGAAGTTGGATATAAGAGTACATTCCTGCTACACCCAGGGAGATGTTGGCTGAGAGAGCCAGGGAGACAGCTCAGTGGAGCTGGGAGGGCTGCTAGCCCCAGGGTCTAGTGCAGACCAGGAAGGCAGGAGGTTGACAGGGTTGACCACCCTAACCTCAACACCCAGATGGGGTGTGGATATGGACTTTCTGTTTTACTGAAGTATGTTATGTGGGCTCTGTTTACGTTGTTTGTGCTATGAATAAAGACTGGCAGGAGCCAGGTTTAAAGAAAATCCACTTCTCCAGAGAGTCTTTCGACACGGCTGGTGCCCATTCTGGTCTGGAAGTTGGCGATCCGCAGGCAAGGAGACCCCAGCTTGCCACAAACCCCAATTTTGAAGCCTTTTTGGAGGACAGAAATGGTTGGGCATCAGTGCATTCAATGTCTTGTTCTTCACCTTCTGGTTGCTTGGTCTGCCTAGTTGACATCCATGACACTGAATGATCAAACAGCTCCTGGTTAGTGTAGGGACTAGCAGTATAGCCAGGAGCCATGATGTGTCCTGCTAGCTTCCATATTTTGGTCAAAATGTCAACAAAAACTGACATTTATAGTATTAACATCTGCTACTAATGTTTGCGTATTGGCTGCTGTATGGTGTGATTATGGCTCTGTGAGTCTTCTTATCCTGTCCAGTTGTCCCTGTCAGTGGTGGCATGTGTATGCGTCCAAGCCTGGATACGTGGGTTCCTAGGGGCAGCAAGAGCCCAGATCCAGAGACTGCTGGGCCACCCCATTTTAGGGCGGTGTCTCCGCTCAGGTAGGTCCTTGGTCATTTTCTGTCGTAGAAAATAGGGAGAGGTGTTAATCGGTGGTTGTTTCACCTGGTGTTCCCTATCTTTGGTAACGTTCATGTGGGCCCAATGCTCGCTTGCCCTCACAAACGTAACAGACACAATATGTGAGAAGAGAAGTCCAGAGAGTATATATTGTATATTCTGGACTTTCCCTGTTTTGCAGTGCTTCAGTTAGTTCACCACAGCTAGCTGCGTCATGCATACAAATAATTTGATAATTTGTGTTGGACAGTCTCGTGACTTTGAAAAACATTTGAGGCTGCAAACAGAGTACTGCAATATTCCCACGCAACAGCATAGTTTGTCTCTCTGCTGCTATAAACTGTGACAGAAGCAGAAATATACGCTCTGCAGAGTACCTCTCCCAAACCCCATGGCACATTTTGCATAGGCAAATAAAGCTTATGCAACCTCTCTGGTCCCTCAAATACAACCCAATTTATCTTCTGTGCTGCTATACAATTTTTCATACCAGCAGCAATATATCTTCTGCAAACTATCTCTGTAAGTATAGAACATATTTTGTATAGGCATATAAGTATGTTACAGCTTCTCTGTCCTGTGCTGAACTGTAAATCGCTGCTGCTAACACAGTGTCTATATTATATATAGCTGGGTCATGTGATGCAGGCATCCGATGAAAGTGCTGCCCATATGCAAGATGGAGAACACATTTGGTGACATCATCAAGCTGCTGATTCTCTGTACAGTGACCTCTGTACTAGGCATTATGGGAAATTTGATTATCCTAAGAGTTTCATGAAAAATCAGGTCGGACACACCCAATCCGATTTGGCTAAAATTGGGGTAATTGCCCCCGGGCGATTTAAACAAGCTACACCAGACATGAAGCCATACACGATGTCATCAGTGAGCCACTCATTACATCATCCAACATGAAGCCATACTTTAAATCATCAGACAGGAAGCCACACACGAAGTCCTAAAACACAGAAAGACACTGCTTACATATAAAAGGCAAGGCATATTGGTGATGACTCACTTCTTATGTTCAAACGGGAAATTCACGTCAGAAAAATAAGATGCAGATTTCAAAAGAAAATAGCAGCAGAAATCTGTGTGATTCTGTGCAAATATTTGCAGTTTATTTGCACTAAACTTTTCTGAAGATCTGCCACAAAATCTGTAGTAAATTAGCTACATGTGAATGCACCCTCACTAAGTAAGGGCACTGAGGGGCACTGTTGTTGAATGCGAGCACTTAATGAGGATCAGATGCTGAGTGTGGGAGTGCCATAAACAACTGGAGGCACTAAGGTACAAATACTAGGTTTAGGATACTAAGGGGCACCAATACTGAATGGAGCACTAGGTAGACATTATTGTAGTCAAAGGGGCACACTACTTGTTTAAAAAAAAAAAAAGAATATATATATAGATTTATTTTGTTGTTTGTTTTTGTTTTTTTTTTAACACAAGCTAGGGATGATTTTCAGGGAAGGACTAATATTTAAAGCCCTTCCCCGAAAATCACTGCAGTGGTTGCCTGCAGCCCATTGCTTTATCCATTATTTGTTACTTTTAACAAATCAGTTTTTCTTTTGCGTACGTTACAGTAAAAAGGAGACTAGAAAGAAAATTATTCACGTTAAAAAAGGCTCCATTAAAATGCATACAAATGGATGACAAACTGATACAAACGGAGGCTAATGTTTCCAATGTTGAGCAGATTCATCTAACTGAAAAAAAAACACAAAAAAATGGAAACCCTAGTTTCTGTCTTATTCAGTTTTGCACTCATATATAGGAATGTAGACAGCTCTGTTAAAAAAAAGAAACCCAAACACAGATGTGAACAGAGCCTTAAAAGAATTTATAAGAAACTTGACAGAAAAGGACTAGAGATGAGTGAGTATACTCCCCGCTCGAGACGGTAGGTTCGGCTGCCGGCGCGGGGGAGCGGTGAGTAGCGGCAGTCAGCAGGAGGGAGCGGGGGGGAGAGAGGGAGAGAGAGATCTCCCCTCCATTCCGCCCCGCTCTCCCCCGCAGCTCTCTGCCCGCCGCCGGCACCCGAACCTTTTGCCTCTAGCGGGCAGGTACTCGCTAAAGGCAATGCTCGCTCGAGCAATTGCCTTTAGCAAGTATACTCGCTCATCTCTAAAAAGGACAAATATTTATTAGAATTAATTTTTTTGGCAGGAATTTTAGTTCCCTTTTTCTTTTTCAAGTAAAGCTGAATGAAGGCTGCACTTAGTATGAATTGTGAGAATTTATATAATTTATATATTAATGAAATATATTCTAAATAAGTGCATAATATCAACCTGTACAGTGGAATAAGAAAATACATGTTGATTCCTCTTTGCCAGTCTTAGAGACGGAATTGGTCCACGCAGACATTTCTGCATCATAATGTTATCCCTATGGGGTTTGTATTCTGCACCTGTTAAAATCCTCCCATCTTTACTTCAAAACCCCAATATTCAATTATGTAGCGGAAAAGCTTTCTGCTGCAGAATTGAGGACATCTTACGGAATAGTTTTTGTCGATTTCTAACATATAAAAGATGTAATTCCGCAATTAAAGTCTGCAGGAAAAAATGCAATAAATTCAGAAAAATGTTATGCAGAACGCTTTCCACAGTTAAAACCGCAACAAAGTCGACACTAATTGACAAGATCTGCGCTGCGACCTGTGGACCATTCTTCCAGTGAGAAAGGTCCCTTATAACTGGAGGTGATGTGCAGCATTGTCTGGCAGGGTAAAGGTTAACTTTATATTGAAACGGCATATACAAGAGCAAGTCTGGAAAAGTAGGAAAAAATGGAAAGCAAGTTCAATAAGTCATTTCATTAATTAAGCAGCGGACGGGTCTTTGTGTTGCGCAGTGATTACTGATCGGTTCCTTGCCTTTTGTTATTGTCAACTGCACAGCAAAATGAAACAATTTGTAGAGATGATCTGCAGAGAATTAAAAACCTTGTCAAGTGGAGTGGAAGAGCGGCGAGCAGCATGAATCATGGCGGAGAAGACAGAGATTTACGGGCAGCCTGGTGGTGGTGTCAGCACAGCCCCAGCCGCGGGCCTGGCCCACAGATCATCATCCATAATGCTAAGATGCGACTTTGCCTACACAGAAAAACCAAACTAGCTGCTGTGTGAATTACGAGCACTAAATTACGCCCAGTTTGGCACTCCCTGCAATTTACTGGGGGAATAAATCCTAGAAGTAAATGAAAGTTTGGGTAAAGTGGTCACTGAAGTGTGAAAGACACAGGGTACTGCTAAGGAAATAAACTGTAATTCCATTGTAAGGAACAGCAGCAGGAAAACATTAACATTGTAACACAATCCTTAAAGGGATTAATGTGCCTTTACATGGGGCAGTTATTGCCTGAATAGTCATTGGAAACAGCTAATTCGGACAATAGTCACCCCGTGTACAAGCGACTGCTGAAAGGGCACTGAGTGACAAATCACTCGTTTGTTGGAGACACTTGGTTTTTAGCACACCTAAAAACTAAGTAACTGTTGGTTCGTGTAAACAGGAGTCACTCAATCTTTGAGAAACTGCTTATTTACTGTGAATGAAGGTGGATAGGATCTCCGGCCCACTCCACCACCATTCTCAGAACGATTCGCTCATGTGTAAAAGCGCAGGAGTCATAGTTGTTAGAGCGCCTTGTGGTAGCTGGGATTTGGATAAGAAAGAATTAATGCAAGTAAGACGGTGGACGTTGTAAAAAGGAGGGCGGAAGTATGCCTATTTTAAGGCAGGAGATGAGACAGCAATTGTAGGGTTAAAGAGTTACTGTGTCTGTGTAAGACTGTAGTGAAATGTAACCAATCTGTTTGCTTATAGATAATGAAAGAATGTCTTTGTATAAGAGAGTCTGTTGCGTTTGGTTGTTGGTTCAGTCTGGGTAAATTAGTCCACTGAGCACATATGTACTGATACAATAAAGTGTCTATGCTTTCTGAAGAAGCAGCCTGGGTATCATTGGACTCTACAACAGCCTGTCTAGCGCTTTTACACCTGACAGTCATCCTGTGCCTTTATCCAGATTAGATGACCATCTTACCAGAGATACGAATGTAGTGCCACCTGCAATAAGATGTTACAACCAAAGGTGGTAATAATGATGGATATGCTCAATTACCCTGCAGTTTTGTCATGTTCCCATAGGCATGAATATATCGATTTAAATACTGCCCCCTATAATCTGACATATGAAATAGTAGCTTGTTTCTTGCTTTGCTTATCACTAGAGATGAGCGAGCTTACTCGGTAAGGACAGATACTCAAGCGAGTATCGTCTTTACCGAGTACCTGCCTGCTCGCCCACAATGATTCGGTTGTCGGCGGGGGGCCGGGAGCACTCCCTCCTGCTCACTCCCGTCACATAGCGCTCACCCCCGCCGGTAATATCTGCGCCGTACATGAGTGACGTATGGACTGTGAGCAGAGTGCATGTTATACGTGTGCAGTTTGTTCTATGCATGTCTAAGTGTGCTGCAAGTGTCCAATATGTGCGCTGTGCTTGTCGGATGCATTTGTAGCATGTCAGTTATGTTTACAACTTGTGTCCAATGTATGCAAACCATGTGTATTATGTATGACGTGTCACTGAATGGAAGGGGTCCACACACAGTTTTTACATAGGGTCCCTTTACTGTCAGTGTCCACCCCTGTTCTATCTGGACAACTTGTTTCTGAATGAGGAGGACCTATGGTGGTTAGAAGTGTTTGTCGGGCGATTACAGCTGAACATGGTTCTCTTTCCAATATTACATGGTACACAGGGTGGACATAGACTACTCGAGGCCCCTATGCAAAAACAACATGTTGACCTGTGAGAGGGTCACAAACTATGGCGCAGTCTGTGACCCTTTACACTTGAGGCTGGTGTAGTGACTCACATGAACTGGGCAAGGTTTAATTTAGATACACAAGGACTGGAATGCTACCTGCTCACTGCATAGGTATTGCCACAGTTTAGGCATCAGTCTCCACTTAAATGACCACATATGTAGCAACAGCTCCTCACCGATGTGGTCAGCTTGCACAACCCTGCACACTTTTCCCAGAAGGCACACTAATCCCTTGTCTACAACATCACCTTATTCTTGGTTGTTGTTTGGCAGCCACTCTCAGGCTAGGGTGAGTTTCCCATAGCCCTGGTCTCACTAGGCTTTCCTTAGTCACATGCTGTCCAGGGTCTGCCCGGTTTTGTATGAAGTCCCCCTCATTGCCCCAGCACCTCCAGTGATCCACCCTTAGGTTAGAATCCTGCCAAGTGTAGGGGAGCCTGAGCGAGTGAGTGCGACCCTGACTGTTACACACTCCAACACTTGCAGATCGTGACTCACACGGACTCAGCAAGGTTTAACTTGAACAGCAGTTTACTCATGGTTGAGATGACAGACATATGGCTATAGTGTCTCATAGAGGGCACAGTATTGGGACACGGAGCTTCGCAGTTAAATACAGATATTTTGGTGAAGAGTGGGCCGCTATCAATAGCAACAGTCTCTAAATACAGTTTGCAAGGTAACATCAGCAGGCGGTGGTGAACGAGCGTTATTCTTGGTACATAGTGCAGCTCACAGTATACTCATAGGAATACACAGGACTAGGTGATATACCCGTGCATTGCACAGCGATTTTATGAGTATGAGTCCCGGAATATACAAAGTGCACCTCAAAAATGAGCTCCGCACCACACTCTTAGGCCTCATGCACACGGGCTAGTGGCACCCGCACAGGAGATCTGCTGTACTAGTAGTCCATAGGAAAGCATTTAGCTTCCTCTGCTCCTCTCACACATGTGGACTTGATCTGCGGATTCCACGCACGGAAAAGAAATAGCAGCATGCTCTATTTTACCGCGGATTCCACGCGGATGGGCTCCATTGATCTCTATGGAAGCGAGCAATCCACAATGCATCCGCAATTCAATTGCGGATGCATTGCGGATTTGTAGGTAGATACTCTCTGGTTGCTTGGAGACAAAACAGGGAGGTCAGCAGGAGGGGGAAAGCAGTCATTTTGGGCTTGCTATTTATTAATTTTTTTCTTTGTACATCCACGTGGAAAAATAATTGCATCCACGATCGTCGGCAAGCATTTAAAAATCATTTCCGCACTGACTTGCAGGTCTTCTGCGTGTGGAATCCGCGTGTGCATGAGGCCTTATGAAAGCTGTCCAAAAGAAAATCTGTATTGCCCATAGCAACCAATCACAGCACAGCTTTCATTTTACCTTAGCAGTATAAGAAATGAAAGCTGAGCTGTAATTGGCTACTATTGGCAACAAAAATTACAAGGGAAATTGTGGAGTTTTTGATTTTTAATCCTGCCAGTATTCGTCGCCGGTTGCTAAAGAACGCTCATGCAAAATTTCACTCAAATCAGACCAGAACTGTGGATTTGTATATGACACAAACAAACACACAGATTTTGCGTTTCGTATATAAGTTAACGTTCATATCTGACTGGAACTGTACTTTAAACAGTTTGACTTTTTATGTGACTTGTCTCCATCTTGGGGTAGGGTCCTGGGGTGGAGTGAAGGGTGTTATGAGTCTGTCATTGCATTTCCCATTTCTCCATAGGGCTCCCTGTCGTATATTACTCGCGGTCGGACGGCGCTGTGGCGCACTGTGTATAATTTCATCTCATCACACACCTCAGTGATTACTTTGTATCTGACTTTGTGTTGTACAGAGATCCTCCGAGTAACACAGAGACGTCTGTGCGGTGATGGGACTGAATGCTGATTCCACAGGTCAGTCATACAGAGAACCCATGAATTGCAGACTCTCATCCTTGGCACAAAATCAAAGCAGAGCGAGTAAATCGTGAGCGGGCAGTGGCGGCTTCAGTTGGCTCTTATTGAAATTATCAGTGTAATACTGATGTGCGCTGTGTCAGGTTCATGCTTCATTTGTGCCCTTTACAGAAACATAGATAAAAGCTCCATCATCAGTACATCTCGTTACCCCACTAATCAGGAGACTCTGCACAGAGGACACATTAATGATAATATCACTGGAACAAGTCTGATGCCGGAGCTTAATGATTGTGTGCCTATATCACGGCTCTACGTTCTGTGCTTACAGGGCTGTCCCGGTAGGATGTCCCCTGTGTATGGGCCTTTTTTGGAGTGTATGGATACTACTGAGGGAGAGCCCTCTCATTGGGACCTCTAACAGCAAAACGTTTATTTGTTTTACAGCCATTATTCATAGGATATGATATAAGCTGCAGATTCATTGGTTGAAGGGAGCCTGTAAGGGGTGCACCGATGAGGGGTGTCAGAGCACATAGCCCCCCCCCTTCCAACAAACGGTATCCCTGAAATGTAACCGGCTGTGAAGTAACTGGTAATAAATAGAGATGAGCGAGCATACTCGCTAAGGACAATTGCTCGATCGAGCATTGTCCTTAGCGAGTATCTCCCCGCTTGAGAGAAAAGGTTCGGCTGCCGGCACGGGTGACAGGTGAGTTGCGGCAGTCAGCAGGGGGAGCGGGGAGGAGAGAGGGAGAGAGAGATCTCCCCTCCGTTCCTCCCCGCCCGCCGACGGCAGCCGAATCTTTGCTCCCGAGCGGGCAGGTACTCGCTAAGGGCAATGCTCGATCGAGCAATTGCCCTTAGCGAGTATACTCGCTCATCTCTAGTGATAAATGTAACCTTACGTTATACTATATGATACCATAATATGAAACGAAAAACAAGGTTTAGTACCGTGTTATCCAGTAGAGCAAAATGGATCCTCTGCAGTGAATGTCCTGTTGGGGGGCTTTATATCGGGGAAACAGGACAAAAACTGAGAGCCAGGGTGAGCTCTCATCGCCACTCAATTAGAGAGGGAAAGACAGAATTACCTGTAGCAAAACATTTTTCTAGGCACGGACACAACAGGAACAGATGAGAGTTATCATACTGAAGGGCAACTGCAAGTCACAGCGTCACAGAAGAATTTGGGAGTATAAATTTATGACAATTTTTGATACCCTCAAGAATGGAATGAATCTTGGAGTGGGGTTTTTGCATCCGTGGAGAATAAGAAAAGTTTGAAGGAGGTTGGGAGGGATATCCTTGGGGAGGATGCCCCGAGGGGTGTGTGGGGATGCCTGAGGGGTGGGGGTTGGTCAGGAGATGGCCTAATATCACCCTCGCAATTATTCTGAAACCCCCTGGATGCGAGGTATTTTCACATGGAAACAGACTTGCATGCCTGCAGGGGTTCCCTTCATCCCCAATGCTGCAGGAGATCGCAATATTCACTCACTGTTTTCAATGGGGCTACCGGCCCCATTGAAGACATGTAGAAACCCCTGGATGCGACAGTTTCGCAACCCTGCAAGGCTAAAGGAATCCCCTGCTACAGCTTTTACAGCCGCGGCAGGGGATTGCAATGTTCTTACATTGTTTTGAATAGGGCAGACACTACTCCATTGTCATCAATGGGTGATATCACAAAAAAAAAGGAGATGCTGTGATATTATTTTCCCATGCAGCAATGCAGAAGTGAAAACATCGCAAATGAGAATGAAACCATTGAAAATCATTGATTTCATAATTATTAGAGATGAGCGAGCACCAAAATGCTCGGGTGCTCGTTACTCGAGACAAACTTTTCGCGATGCTCGAGGGTTAGTTTCGAGTAACGAACCCCATTGAAGTCAATGGGCGACCCGAGCATTTTTGTATATCGCCGATGCTCGCTAAGGTTTTCATTTGTGAAAATCGGGGCAATTCAAGAAAGTGATGGGAACGACACAGCAACGGATAGGGCAGGCGAGGGGCTACATGCTGGGCTGCATCTCAAGTTCACAGGTCCCACTATTAAGCCACAATAGTGGCAAGAGTGGGCCCCCCCCCAACCAATTTTACTTCTGAAAAGCCCTCATTAGCAATGGATACCTTAGCTAAGCACCACACTACCTCCAACAAAGCACAATCACTGCCTGCATGACACTCCGCTGCCACTTCTCCTGGGTTACATGCTGCCCAACCCCCCCTGCACGACCCAGTGTCCACAGCGCACACCAAAGTGTCCCTGCGCAGCCTTCAGCTGCCCTCATGCCACGCCACACTCATGTCTATCTATAAGTGCGTCTGCCAGAGGAACCGCAGGCACACACTGCAGAGGGTTGGCACGGCAAGGCAGCGACCCTCTTTAAAAGGGGCGGGGCGATAGTCCACAATGCTGTACAGAAGCAATGAGAAATCCAATCCTGTGCCACCTCCATCTGGAGCTGCACACGTGGGCATAGCAATGGGGAACCTATGTGCCACACACTATTCATTCTGTCAAGGTGTCTGCATGCCCCAGTCAGACCGCGTTTTTTTTTATAAATAGTCACAGGCAGGTACAACTCCGCAATGGGAATTCCGTGTGCACCCACAGCATGGGTGGCTCCCTGGAACCCACCGGCTGTACATTAATATATCCCATTGCATTGCCCATCACAGCTGAGGTAATAATGTCATGTTTAATGCAGTTGGTCTTCGGCCCACACTGCATGCCCAGTCAGACTGGGGTTCTTTAGAAGTGGACACAGATGCATTTACAGCTCCCTGTGGACCCACAGCATGGGTGGGTGCCAGGAAACCACCGGCGGTACATAAAAATATCCCATTGCATTGCCCATCACAGCTGAGGTAGTAATGTCATGTTTAATGCAGGTGGGCTTCGGCCCACACTGCATGCCCAGTCAGACTGGGGTTCTTTAGAAGTGGACACAGATGCATTTACAACTCCCTGTGGACCCACAGCATGGGTGGCTCCCTGGAACCCACCGGCTGTACATTAATATATCCCATTGCATTGCCCATCACAGCTGAGGTAATAATGTCATGTTTAATGCAGGTGGTCTTCGGCCCACACTGCATGCCCAGTCAGACTGGGGTTCTTTAGAAGTGGACACAGATGCATTTACAACTCCCTGTGGACCCACAGCATGGGTGGCTCCCTGGAACCCACCGGCGGTACATAAAAATATCCCATTGCATTGCCCATCACAGCTGAGGTAGTAATGTCATGTTTAATGCAGGTGGGCTTCGGCCCACACTGCATGCCCAGTCAGACTGAGGTTCTTTAGAAGTGGACACAGATGCATTTACAACTCCCTGTGGACCCACAGCATGGGTGGGTGCCAGGAAGCCACCGGCGGTACATAAAAATATCCCATTGCAGTGCCCAACACAGCTGATGTAACGTCAGCTGTAATGCAGGTGGGCTAAAAATTAATTTGATTACACTGTAGGCGAGGGCCCACAAAAATTGCTGTATCAACAGTACTAATGTACCTCAGAAAAATTGCCCATGCCCAACCAAGAGGGCAGGTGAAACCCATTAATCGCTTTGGTTAATGTGGCTTAATTGGTAACTAGGCCAGGAGGCAGCCCAGTTAAAATAAAAATTGGTTGAGGTGAAAGTTTCAACGCTTTAATGAGCATTGAAACGTATAAAAATTGTTTAGAAAAATTATATGACTGAGCCTTGTGGGCCTAAGAAAAATTGCCCGTTCGGCGTGATTATGTGAGGTTTCAGGAGGAGGAGCAGGAGGAGGATGAGGAATATTATACACAGATTGATGAAGCGAAAAGGTCCCCGTTTTTGATGGGGATACAGAACGATGCTTCCATCCGCGGGTGCAGCCTACGTATTGCTTAGGTATCGCTGCTGTCCGCTGGTGGAGAAGAGAAGTCTGGGGAAATCCAGGCTTTGTTCATCTTGATGAGTGTTAGCCTGTCGGCACTGTCGGATGACAGGCGGGTACGCTTATCTGTGATGATTCCCCCAGCCACACTAAACACCCTCTCTGACAAGACGCTAGCCGCAGGACAAGCAAGCACCTCCAGGGCATACAGCGCGAGTTCAGGCCACGTGTCCAGCTTCGACACCCAGTAGTTGTAGGGGGCAGAGGCGTCACGGAGGACGGTCGTGCGATCGGCTACGTACTCCCTCACCATCCTTTTACAGTGCTCCCGCCGACTCAGCCGTGACTGGGGAGCGGTGACACAGTCTTGCTGGGGAGCCATAAAGCAGTCAAGGGCCTTAAAGAGTGTTGCCCTACCTGTGCTGTACATGCTGCCTGATCTCCGCGCCTCCCCTGCTACCTGGCCCTCGGAACTGCGCCTTCGGCCACTAGCGCTGTCGTATGGGAATTTTACCATCAGTTTGTCCGCCAGGGTCCTGTGGTATAGCAACATTCTCGAACCCCTTTCCTCTTTGGGTATGAGAGTGGAAAGGTTCTCCTTATACCGTGGGTCGAGCAGTGTGTACACCCAGTAATCCGTAGTGGCCAGAATGCGTGTAACACGAGGGTCACGAGAAAGGCATCCCAACATGAAGTCAGCCATGTGTGCCAGGGTACCTGTACGCAACACATGGCTGTCCTCACTAGGAAGATCACTTTCAGGATCCTCCTCCTCCTCCTCCTCCTCCTCCTCCTCAGGCCATACACGCTGAAAGGATGACAGGCCAGCAGCATGGGTACCCTCACCAGTGGGCCAAGCTGTCTCTTCCCCCTCCTCCTCATCTTCCTCCTCCTCCTCCTCCTCCTCCTTACCGCGCTGAGATATAGACAGGAGGGTGCTCTGACTATCCAGCGACATACTGTCTTCCCCCGGCTCTGTTTCCGAGTGCAAACTGTCTGCCTTTATGCTTTGCAGGGAACTTCTCAAGAGGCATAGCAGAGGAATGGTGACGCTAATGATTGCAGCATCGCCGCTCACCACCTGGGTAGACTCCTCAAACTTTCCAAAGACCTGGCAGATGTCTGCCAACCAGGCCCACTCTTCTGAAAATAATTGAGGAGGCTGACTCCCACTGTGCCGCCCATGTTGGAGTTGGTATTCCACTATAGCTCTACACTGCTCATAGAGCCTGGCCAACATGTGGAGCGTAGAGTTCCACCGTGTGGGCACGTCGCACAGCAGTCGGTGCACTGGCAGATTAAACCGATGTTGCAGGGTGCGCAGGGTGGCAGCGTCCGTGTGGGACTTGCGGAAATGTGCGCAGAGCCAGCGCACCTTTCCGAGCAGGTCTGACAAGCGTGGGTAGCTTTTCAGAAAGCGCTGAACCACCAAATTAAAGACGTGGGCCAGGCATGGCACGTGCGTGAGGCTGCCGAGCTGCAGAGCCGCCACCAGGTTACGGCCATTGTCACACACGACCATGCCCGGTTGGAGGCTCAGCGGCGCAAGCCAGCGGTCGGTCTGCTCTGTCAGACCCTGCAGCAGTTCGTGGGCCGTGTGCCTCTTATCTCCTAAGCTGAGTAGTTTCAGCACGGCCTGCTGACGCTTGCCCACCGCTGTGCTGCCACGCCACGCGACACCGACTGCTGGCGACGTGCTGCTGCTGACACATCTTGATTGCGAGACAGAGGTTGCGTTGGAGGAGGAGGAGGGTGGTTTAGTGGAGGAAGCATACACCGCCGCAGATACCACCACCGAGCTGTGGCCCGCAATTCTGGGGGTGGGTAGGACGTGAGCGGTCCCAGGCTCTGGCTCTGTCCCAGCCTCCACTAAATTCACCCAATGTGCCGTCAGGGAGATATAGTGGCCCTGCCCGCCTGTGCTTGTCCACGTGTCCGTTGTTAAGTGGACCTTGGCAGTAACCGCGTTGGTGAGGGCGCGTACAATGTTGTGGGAGACGTGGTACGTGGTCGTGCAGGGCTGGGACGGCACATCGGGAAAAGTAGTGGCGACTGGGAACTGAGTAGCGCGGGGCCGCCGCCGCCATCATACTTTTGAAGGACTCCGTTTCCACAACCCTATACGGCAGCATCTCCAGGCTGATAAATTTGGCTACGTGCACGTTTAACGCTTGAGCGTGTGGGTGCGTGGCGGCGTACTTGCGCTTGCGCTCAAACACTTGCGCTAGCGACGGCTGGACGCTGCACTGACAGACATTGCTGGATGGGGCCGAGGACAGCGGAGGTGAGGGTGTGGGTGCAGGCCAGGAGACGGTAGTGCCTGTGTCCTCAGAGCGGGCTTGGATCTCAGTGGCAGGTTGGGGCACAGGGGGAGGGGCAGCGGTGCAAACCGGAGGCGGTGAACGGCCTTCGTCCCACCTTGTGGGGTGCTTGGCCATCATATGTCTGCGCATGCTGGTGGTGGTGAGGCTGGTGGTGGTGGCTCCCCGGCTGATCTTGGCGCGACAAAGGTTGCACACCACTGTTCGTCGGTCGTCTGCACTCTCAGTGAAAAACTGCCAGACCTTTGAGCACCTCGGCCTCTGCAGGGTGGCATGGCGCAAGGGGGCGCTTTGGGAAACAGTTGGTGGATTATTCGGTCTGGCCCTGCCTCTACCCCTGGCCACCGCACTGCCTCTTGCAACCTGCCATGCTGCTGCCCTTGCCTCCCCCTCTGAAGACCTGTCCTCAGTAGGCGTAGCAAACCAGGTGGGGTCAGTCACCTCATTGTCCTGCTGCTCTTCCTCAGAATCCTCGGTGCGCTCCTCCCTCGGACTTAATGCCCTTACTACTACCTCACTGATAGACAACTGTGTCTCATCGTCATCGGCCTCCTCACCCACTGAAAGGTCTTGAGACAGTTGCCGGAAGTCCCCAGCCTCATCCCCCGGACCCCGGGAACTTTGCAATGGTTGGGCATCAGTCACGATAAACTCCTCTGCTGGGAGAGGAACTACTGCTGCCCAATCTGAGCAGGGGCCCGAGAACAGTTCCTGGGAGTCTGCCCGCTCCTCAGAATGTCTCATTTTCATGGAGTGAGGAGGCTGGGAGGAAGGAGGAGCAGCAGCCAGAGGATTCTGAGTTTCAGCAGTGGACGGCGCAGAACTCTGGGTGGACGATAGGTTGCTGGAAGCACTTTCTGCCATCCACGACAGGACCTGCTCACACTGCTCATTTTCTAATAAAGGTCTACCGCGTGGACCCATTAAATATGCTATGAATGTGGGGACGCCAGAAACGTGTCTCTCTCCTAATCCCGCAGCAGTCGGCTGCGATACACCTGGATCCGGAGCTCGGCCTGTGCCACACCCGGACTAGGGCCTCCACGTCCTCGGCCGCGCCCACGTCCTCTAGGCCTACCCCTACCCCTCAGCATGCTGTATTACCAGGAATGCAGAAACACAACGCTGTAATTAAATGTGCCGCTTATTGGCCTGTGGTTGGAGGCTGACTTCGTTTACGGAACCCCAGGAAATAATTTGGCGCACGCCTGCTGTAACACTTAGCTGGCTGCGTATTTATTTGGAGAACTACTACCCCCAGCAGACATGGACCCAGAACACTGAGCATAGTGACAGGCAGGCCAAATAGATTTTTTTCCAATATTTTTTTGAAAAGGACCACTGCGTATATTCAATCTATAATATATGTCTTCTGGCCCTGCCTACACAATTCTGTCCCTGCAGTGTGTCACGGAACTGCAGTGTTGCACTGTTATTAACTGCAACAGACCGGTGATTTCAGAGCCAGGAAATAATTTGGCGCAAGCCTGCTGTAACACTTAGCTGGCTGCGTATTTATTTGGAGAACTACTACCCCCAGCAGACACGGACCCAGAACACTGAGCACAGTGACAGGCAGGCCAAATAGATTTTTTTTAAATATTTTTTTCAAAAGGACCACTGCGTATATTCAATCAATAATATATGTCTTCTGGCCCTGCCTACACAATTCTGTCCCTGGACTGTGTCACGGAACTGCAGTGTTGCACTGTTATTAACTGCAACAGACCGGTGATTTCAGAGCCAGGAAATAATTTGGCGCAAGCCTGCTGTAACACTTAGATGGCTGCGTATTTATTTGGAGAACTACTACCCCCAGCAGACACGGACCCAGAACACTGAGCACAGTGACAGGCAGGCCAAATAGATTTTTTTTAAATATTTTTTTCAAAAGGACCACTGCGTATATTCAATCAATAATATATGTCTTCTGGCCCTGCCTACACAATTCTGTCCCTGGACTGTGTCACGGAACTGCAGTGTTGCACTGTTATTAACTGCAACAGACCGGTGATTTCAGAGCCAGGAAATAATTTGGCGCAAGCCTGCTGTAACACTTAGCTGGCTGCGTATTTATTTGGAGAACTACTACCCCCAGCAGACACGGACCCAGAACACTGAGCACAGTGACAGGCAGGCCAAATAGATTTTTTTCCAATATTTTTTTGAAAAGGACCACTGCGTATATTCAATCTATAATATATGTCTTCTGGCCCTGCCCACACAATTCTGTCCCTGGAGTGTGTCACGGAACTGCAGTGTTGCACTGTTATTAACTGCAACAGACCAACAGACCGGTGATTTCAGAGCCAGGAAATAATTTGGCGCAAGCCTGCTGTAACACTTAGCTGGCTGCGTATTTATTTGGAGAACTACTACCCCCAGCAGACACGGACCCAGAACACTGAGCACAGTGACAGGCAGGCCAAATAGATTTTTTTCCAATATTTTTTTGAAAAGGACCACTGCGTATATTCAATCAATAATATATGTCTTCTGGCCCTGCCTACACAATTCTGTCCCTGATGTGTGTGTCACGGAACTGCAGTGTTGCACTGTTATTAACTGCAACAGACCGGTGATTTCAGAGCCAGGAAATAATTTGGCGCAAGCCTGCTGTAACACTTAGCTGGCTGCGTATTTATTTGGAGAACTACTACCCCCAGCAGACACGGACCCAGAACACTGAGCACAGTGACAGGCAGGCCAAATAGATTTTTTTTAAATATTTTTTTCAAAAGGACCACTGCGTAGATTCAATCAATAATATATGTCTTCTGGCCCTGCCTACACAATTCTGTCCCTGGACTGTGTCACGGAACTGCAGTGTTGCACTGTTATTAACTGCAACAGACCGGTGATTTCAGAGCCAGGAAATAATTTGGCGCAAGCCTGCTGTAACACTTAGCTGGCTGCGTATTTATTTGGAGAACTACTACCCCCAGCAGACACGGACCCAGAACACTGAGCACAGTGACAGGCAGGCCAAATAGATTTTATTCCAATATTTTTTTGAAAAGGACCACTGCGTATATTCAATCTATAATATATGTCTTCTGGCCCTGCCTACACAATTCTGTCCCTGGAGTATTACTGCAGGGCGCAATGCTCTGCACGGCCGATATACCAAAAAAAAAAAAAAGTGCAACACTGCTAAAAGCAGCCTCCACAGTACTGCACACGGTTAGATGTGGCCCTAAGAAGGACCGTTGGGGTTCTTGAAGCCTACACTAACTCCTAACACTCTCCCTATAGCAGCTCCGGCACCAACAGCACTGTCTCTCAGCTATCTCACAACGCATCTGAGGCGAGCCGCGGGAGGGGCCGATTTTTATACTCGGGTGACACCTGATCTCCCCAGCCACTCACTGCAGGGGGGTGGTATAGGGCTTGAACGTCGCAGGGGGAAGTTGTAATGCCTTCCCTGTCTTTCAATTGGCCAGAAAAGCGCGCTAACGTCTCAGAGATGAAAATAAAAGTAACCCGAACATCGCGTGGTACTCGTTACGAGTAACGAGCATCCCGAACACGCTAATACTCGAACGAGTATCAAGCTCGGACGAGTACGTTCGCTCATCTCTAATAATTATGCATTTTCACTCACTCTCGCAACGCAACAAAAATCGCACGATTTTCTCACCAGTATGAAGAAGCCCTTAAGTTGCATTCTATGAGAGGCCAGATTATACAAAGGAAGAGCCTAAAGCAATATGTGGTTAGTCAAAGACTGCTAGGACAAAGTGCTGCTGACCTAAGACATACATCTTGTTAGTGGTTGGAGCTGGGCCTGCTGAAAGCAGTAGTGACACTGATAGAGTGCATTCGGATTGCGTCTACCCTACCTGCCTGCTCTGAACTGATGTTGCTGATTGGGTCTGTTGAAGTACGTCACAGAAGGGGAAATAGAAAAACAATCACAGAAAATGGCCATATACTTACCGACTAAGGAGGGCAGATAGCTGCATCCCCTCAGCATGCAGGTAGCAGACTACCAAATAAGGGAGCTAATTACACCTGTGAGGGACATCGATGAGACAGCCACTCACACAGCCTCTTAATATAGAGGGTGGTAGCAGCTTGGTGTATACTCCCACACAGAGTAGATACAAACTGGCAGACCTTCTGATACATGTAGTCCACCATGCAGACCAGCAACCTATCAATGATGCCATAATAGTTTGGCGGGTTTCCCTACACCTCAAAAAGTGAACGACATTGATATTGCCACCCTGGCCTTCCCCGGCGTTTTAAAGCCGCACTGCATGTGAAAACATTTCCCCTTCTGTGATGTATTTATATTAGTGTAGGGACTCACTACAAGCAAGGAACCTTGAGGCGGTTAGTGAGCTGATGTATCTTGGCCAAAATCCAACTAATGCCTTGCATTTATTGTCTATCATTCACATTCAACGTGGCTTTAAAACGCCAGGGGGAACCCAGGGTGGCAGTACCAATGTGGTTCACTTTTTGAGGTGCAGGGCAAAGCAAAATACACAGGATTTGTTTGGTGACTGTGGCCCAGTCAAGCTGCTAAGCCCTGCAACCGCCAGCTGCTGCCCGCCCACAAGGGGAGTATTACAGTAATTGTTTTCTTTTACATAGAGGAAAGTATACTATTTACATGGGGACAGTATAATAGGAGTTATATTCGTGTACATGGATGATAGTATTATAGTCCTATACCTAGTGGATAATATTATAGTAGTTCTATTTTTGTACATAGAGGGCAGTATTATTGTAGTAGTTTGTCCATAGGGGCAAATGTCACTCTCCTACTCCCACTGCTGGCAGCTCCTGTAAAGTGCATTAGTTAGCAGGGGATAATACTAAACTGTACAATAATTTATCTATAACATTTTACACCTGGCTCCATATTTTTATTGCTTATGGCCTCTGTAAATAAATATTTTCCATTTTCTTTAAGCACTTTCCCCATTACCTGCTTTATTCTCTGAGCTTCTCCAATGTTCACATTTCAAAATGTTAATAAAATCTGTACTCATGTACAGACCAGCTCATTCATTAGTCAAACTGAATCACAAGACCCTGTTTGACACGACCTCTTTGTAAACCCGCAAGTGGAATAGATTACTGTCTCAGTTTCCATCCTAGATAGTTCAGCAGCTGACAGATCTGTCTTTTTTTTTGCACCATGAAGACGTAATATTGTTGTAGCATTGGCAGGAAAAATCGAACTGACCATATTGTCCTTTTGTTCCTTAAATTACAAATAAATCCAGAAACCTCATTATAGTCTAAGACAAGAATCATGTTCGCTGTTACCACATTCTGATGTCTGGGAGATTTGGCTGCACTGAAGTCTCTTTATATAGAAGTACTCAGAAGATCAGGCTTAATATGAGAATTGTATGTTGGACTCTGGCACTGATACTGGACGTGCTAGGATCATGACGAATGGCAAGTAAAGATGTAGCAGAACAGTCTGCAGATATGCTAGATTCGGTATAGATGGCCGCTTGGCTAGATTTATAAACTTTTTTGGGTTATGGAAAAGTTTGCAACTGAGATTATAATTAGAGATGAGCGAGCGTTCTCGGTAAGGACAGATACTCGGGGGAGTATCATCCTTACTGAGTACCTGCCTGCTCGCCCGCAAAGATTCGGGTGCCGGCGGGGGTGAGCGCTGTGTTGTGGGAGTGAGCAGGAAGCAGCGGGCAGGCGGGTGGGGGGAAGAGAGAGATCACCCCCCCCCCCCCATTCTCCCCTGCCGCTCCCCGCCCCCTGCTGGCATCCGAATCTTTGCGGGCGACCAGGCAGGTACTCGGTAAGGACGATACTCGCTCGAGTATCTGTCCTTACCGAGTACGCTTGCTCAACTCTAATTATAATGTAATCTTCCTAATTTACCACTTTCTACTCCAATAGGCATGTGGAGATTTATGAAGGCAACAAATTCTCTATGTTTTGACATGAAGCAGCCACAAACATGGACACTAATCTGATCTTGGAGGGGGGAAACTTGAAGCTCATCGACCCGAACTGTTCTTGGAGTCCAGCCGGTGGAGCTATCATTATAACACAAAGCACCGATCTGACCTCCGATGGCCTTTACAGTGAATCATGACTCTCTTACCTTACATGTCAAGACAGTTGCCAAAAGAAACAAAGACTTAAAAGTTTGTACCAGGGAGTGGAGGACACCTGGCTGTAGGAAGATTTATTCTCCATACATCTACCAGACAATGCTGGCATCTGCAGTACCATCTCAGTAATCAAAGGCAATGAGAACATGGACTGACGTCTCTGCAGTCCTCGCTATGAGGTCATGTGCACTGAAGGATACTCAAGATAACATTCTATTGATATGTTACAATTGATTGATAATGTAGGTTTTTTTTTTTCAATTGTTTTGCCAGTTTTCTTCATAATTGATGAAAAGTATGCTGGAATGGGTTGATATGCACCAATACAATTTGTAGCACTGTACATACATTGTATTTACTCACAGCAGTCATTCATCGTTTCTCAGAAAATTGGATCTGAATGCCATGACATGAACAAACTAACAGCTATGACCACAGTCCTAAGCAAGACCGGAGTTATGTTGAACGATGCCCTAAGCGGTATCTTTGGTTGGTGGACCCTCCCCGCCATCCTAAATTCTCAAAATGTACAAATGACCATAACACAATGCGCCTAGTTATAAATACAATACAGTATCGTGTCTAAATAAGAGTGCCATAAATTGCCTTACATAGACCTGTCTAATTAACAAGGCTATGAAGTGTTGTCACCACCATATACTGCGCAAATAGGTAAATACCCTTCACGGTGCAGAAGTCATACTGCCATATAGCAAATAAATAAAAGCTTCATGCATTGAGTAATCTAATAGTGCTATCTATATCCTCAGCAAATGCATCTAATACCCCCTGTGCAGCTGTACATCTCTAAGAATTGCTCTAGTTCTGAGGATTTAACCATGCTGCCCACATTGTTGTTTGCCCACTCTATGAATAGGTGCAATACTGTAGCAATGGTAATAACATAGATGTTAGGTTGTGCATCTGAGATCTGTGGTTACACAGGTTTCCATGAGCACAGCTTCACAGGTGAGGGTTAATTGGCTGGAGAAACACCACACGTAGCCAGCTCAATCCCCTCTGGTCTGCTGTACTTAAATACCATCATCTCTGGGTATAAAATGCTGGTCATTTTACTCTGTTGATGCACTCTGTGTTAATCCCACTCAGAGCTGGTGTTATGCATGCTTGTCTGAAGTGTCTCTCTTATCCTCCCTGAGTACGGTCTGGACACCTGTTGTCCTTCCCCTCCTTGCTTTCTTGGGTGCGTGCATCGAGCAGTGTGTGGTACGGTGACTGCACAGGTACATACACTTACAGGTTTTTCACTATCCTTTTACAGGTTTGGCCTCCAGACGTCTGATGTCTTATGAGTGTGTCAGATGGGTGATGACTGACACTGTTCTCTGCATGTCAGCACGGTGGCTGACTCTCTTTCCCCTTGGTGTGAGGTCACTTGGACTAGCTATAGTTTGCTATCTGTATGCATGTGAGTTCTGGGTGGGGTTCCTGTTCTGTGTGGTATGCATGAACTTGTGTGTTGGTGTGAACAGTGACTTGTTTTGTATGTCTATGCAGGTGGCCAGACATGAGGGGTGAACAGATGCGTCCTGTGTTCAGTGTGTGTGAACAGTGTCATGTCCTGCATTTTGTAGTTACCTCCAGGTTCCTAATCAGGGATACCCAGGTCCCACATGAAAACAGTGGGGCTGTCCTTATCGGAATAATCACCCTGCTTTTAGGCAAGGATTCCCCACTCTCCCTGATTAGTAAGGGACAGGGGTCCTTCCATCTTTACCTGTAGAGGTGTAATTGGTCCCTGCGAATGCTGTGAGAGTGTTGCAGTTTTATTAGGCACCATCTTGCGTCCATGCTGAGGTGTGGCACTTAAGTGTGCTGCATGGACGTAACAATGGACATGTACGTCTGTGCCAATGCTTAGAAGGGCTTTCCAATAGACGGTAATGGCATATTGACTCAAAATTCCATAAAAGTATCCTTGATGGTGGACTGACCACTGTAGCCCACATTTTAGGGGTACTCAGCCCCTTATCCCAGCAGAGAACTGGCCACGTGGTCAATAAGAGATACAGACACAACCATGTGAATACGCTACTTCATCACAGAAATGGGGAACTCCTTCTCAGAATTATGGGTGTCCCAGTGGTCGGATCCCCTACCCTGATCAGAATTTTATAGCATATACAGTTGTTATGCCATGAAGGTTCTGTGATGGAAAACCAATTGCAGTAAGTGCGTAATAGAATTATTATTATGGCATACCTTTACCAAACCCACGTCCATTCTTTTATTTCTGCTGCTTTGTTTTAATTATGTGTTGTTGCAGCTGCTTCTTGTGCTCCCAGGAAGTCCTTTCTGCTGTACAAGAGACTGCTTTTCTGCATTGCACAGATTTGAATCAGTCCCCTCCTATATGCATCACGAAGTAAGAGGAGACTGCATGATAAATACTGCAAAGACGAAACCTGATGTTAATCGTTAGGCCGTTTGAAACGCCCACTAAAAATGCTGTAAAACGCCCCATTGATTTCAATGGGGCTTCTAATAGAACGTTGTCTGTTTTATTTTAGTGCATTTCAGCAATTTTTAATGCACCACATCACCCATTACAATGATGGGGTGCATTAAAAACACTGTTTTTGAAAATGCTGTAAAATGCCATGTTTAAAAATGCCACGTTTTTACTAACAGCTGTGTGAGAGCAGCCTTACCAGGGAATTGATAAGGAAGCTTATGGCCCATTTAGACGGTATGTGCTGTCAGGCAAACAGTGAGATCTCTCCTATGATCAGTTTATGCCCAGGACTGTAGGGCATCCTCTAGAGGAATAAGATTTCTACACTGACACAGAAGGGGGTTCTTTACTGTAAGAGCAGTGAGACTATGGAAGGCTTTGCCTGAGGACGTGGTGGTGATGACAAATTTGATAAGTTCAAGAAGGATCTTGACGTCTTTCTTGAGCGATACAATATTAATTGGTATAATCGTTAACAACTTCAGAAGGGTCGGTGACCCGGGATTATTCCGATTGCCAGATTGGAGTCAGGAAGGAATTTTTTCCCTTAAATGGGGAAAATTGGCTTCTACCTCATTAGGGTTTTTTTTTGCCTTCCTCTGGATCAACATTGGGGGAGAAATAGGCTGAACTGGATGGACATATGTCTTTTTTCGGCCTTACATGCTACGATACATCCAGTGATGCTCACTCTTGTGCTGTTACAGAGGAGCGAGTATCGCTGGAATTGCCAGCATGGAGTTGGATCGGGCCGGAGAGCATTCTCTCTCCACCCACGTCCATTCACTGTAAGCAGACAGTCATTCAGAAGTGAACGACTGCTGTTTACACTGAACGGCACATCATTCAGTTTTCTGCATGCAGAAACTGAATGACCGCTCAATTCTCATTCAGTCGCTCCATGCGTTTAAACAGGACAATCATCATTCAGATTCCTGTGGGAGCGCGGTAATCTGAATGAATCTGATTGATAATCGTCCCGTGTAAATGGGCCATTAGGGAACACATAGTTAAAGGGAATGAATGTGTTACTCAAAAATGATCTGTTGTTTAAATCAGGTTTTTATGTGAAACATTTTTTTTTTCATTTTTTTGATGACTTTTCATTATTTTACCACATGTATCAAAAAAATCCTTTCAATCTTCAGTTTTCACTAAGAATATTATTAGGCTGACGCTTCCTGTTTTGTACAGTAGCCTTAGGGACCAGATCTACAGTATATGGGAGGGAACACCTTGTCTTCTATAGGAGAGTGTTGAGGGTATCCTCTGCGAGCTGTGCAGATGTCATTGTGCAGGCAGGGGGTAGAGGTCAGCTGTGATCATCACCTATTGTGGAAGGTGGATCGTGTGCTGTCTAGTTATAGGTGCCATCTTTCACTGTAATTCTGCCTGTGATGATAACGAGATGACTGCTGAAACATTTTCTCTACAGAACTTAGTGGCTAGTGTGAAAACTGCCGGATTATAGGATTCTTTTAAATATATGTAATGGCATATTGACATAGAATTATTATAATTTTTTTAATCCAAAGTTAAAAAAATGTATAAAATATATATTTAACATATAAACATGATTTAAACAATTACTGATCTATAGGCTCAGATGTAGCTTCAGAGGGAGATGTAGCATGAAGGGTCCTGCAGTTCTTACTGCAGAGCAACAAAGTAGACAAGTAATCTGCGCCAACCTACCTCTGACATTAAGCTTTTCTACATGCGCTAAGAAGTTGACTGTACACAGATCTCATTGTCAGTAAGAGTTTTCTTTTCCATACTTGCTGATGGAAAGCAGAAAGTTATTTGTAACATCCCCACCAATGTCAACTCTACAGTACAGGCTCACTCATTCATGTAACACGCGGCGTTTGCACACAAATCTCCTCATGGACTCGCTGAGGACACTCGGGGTCCCTAACAGACCTGCTATTCACACAGGACTTGGCTGGGACCTAGAAACTTAATATCAGTGGCCGCAGTGCAACAGAATATTGCTGATTAGGTGAATGCATTTCCCTACAGTCCAATCACCTTTTCTATATTCTGGCTGTGCTGTTCTGTGAGTACGAGTTAGACAAGCTGAGAGACCTTTAATGTTGCTCCATCTGCAGGCCACTGGGTCCAATAAGAAATAGTGGTTAAATATTCAAAGCTCAGACTTCATTAAGCCAGTCATACACCGTTATATATACATCCTATATACACATATGTACACTACACACACCCACACTGTGCAAAAGTTTTAGGCAGGTGAGGAAAAAGTTCAGCAAAATAAAAAAAAAGTTAAATCAAATCAATATTTGGTGTGACCACTTTTTGCTGTCAAAACAGCATAAATTCTTCTAGGTGCACTTACACAGTCAATAAGTGGGACCCAAAAACTATGTGTAAATATATCAGGGGACAATACAGAGATCTCTCCCATCATCTGTTTATACCCAGGACTGTGACTATAACAAGGGTGCACTCTCTACATCTAGAAGAAAGGTGGTTTCTACACCAACATAGAAGAGGGTTCTTTACTGTAAGAGCAGTGAGACTATGGAACTCTTTGCCTGAGGATGTGGTGATGGCAAAATCCATAGGGGAGTTTAAGTGGGGACTAGATGTCTTTCTTGAGTGACACAATATAACATATTATAATCACCAATTACTTCAGAAGCGTTGTTGATCCTGGGATTATTCCGATTGCCAGATTGGAGTCGGGAAGAAATTGGTTTCCCTTAAATGAGGAAAATTGGCTTCTACTTCTTTGTTTTTTTTTTCATCCTCTGGATCAACATTGAGGGGGGTGGGGGTGTAGGGGGGTAATAGGCTGGATGGACATATGCCTTTTTTGACCTTACATACTATTTTACTATGGATGTTACTATGTTACTATCCCTGTTGTCTGCCTGCTGGAACAGACTCTACAGGGCCTCAGAGAAAATTACATGTCATAGGCGGAGGAAGGGATACTGATCTCCCAAATGTCAGGCCAGTCCGCCATTACTCTTCTGCCTCATTGGGGTTTTTTTGCCTTTCTCTCAACATTGGGGGATAGTAGGCTGAAATGGATGGACATATGTCTTTTTCAGCCTTAAATACTATGTTACTATGTTGACACAAGGTAGTTTTGCTGCATTAGCAAGGTCTCTCCCAGACAAAGAATTCAAAGCAGACTGGGGATTCAAGAAGCGCTCTTCAAGCTCATTTGTAGAGGCACAAAGAAATGGGCAATGTTAAAGATCACAGACTCAGGCGATATTCTGTACTTTGTCTCTAGTCTGGTTCTGTAGTCACACTGGTATTGGTCACTGATGAGGCTTGCTGTATCAGGCCAGCCAACTGCCTGCAGTACTGCCATGTGCCATTACTACTCTGGGCACTGGTGGCTCTTTTGCTGGTGACATGGCCCCTGCGCTTTTGACTGAATGATGGAGGGTAAACTAAATGGTAGGATCATCCCATCCCATCACTCTTTACAAGCCCTGGTGCTTTTCTTTCTGTTCTGCACACACCAGTTTCAACCAGAAGCACACTTCCGAACCATAATATCATTATATTGTGAGGAGCATAAAGAGGAATTGTTGGTGTTGGACACAAAGGAGGCATTATTTCCTTGTTAATTGGCTTGTGTAAAGGCCAGGTAGACAACAAGCGCCTTGATCGGCACTCAACATTGGGACCATATCTATAAATGAAAAAGGATCCTTATTGTCTAGTTATATCCACGGCAGAAATCACAGTTCTGCTGGTGGTTACAGTCAACAGAGAGATAGTCCTAACAGCCTAAACGAGACCCTGTTTTGAACCACAGCCCATTGCAAACACTGAACTGATGGGACGTCTAAGGCTAAAGGAGCTCAATGCTAAGGAACAGCAAGCAGAATTGTGCATGTAGCTCTGGAGGTGATTGAAATGTAACAGCAAAACCAAGAAACATTTTATGCAGATTACATCTAGATGCAACCTGTAGGATGTCCAAAAGTGAACACGTACGTTAATGTGATTATTTGGCAGTTGTCCGTTAAAGTATACCCCTGGCTGACCCCCTTCTGATACTTACAAGCATTAGGAGAGCCTTGTCCTGAGTTTAGGAAAATGTCCTTCTTGTTAATACCTAAAGCTTCAGGAAATTGTAACTTGAAGAAATAATGAATACTTGTACGCTGCTGTTAACTAGTCCACTAACGAATCTACTGCAAAAAGCTTTGAAATACAACGTTACTTGTTGATGCCAGAATTCAGCATCTGGTAAAATGCGCTGGAAGCAGCGCTGGGAGGCGGGGGATCAAATTTACGATTTTGACACAGTTTCCCAACTAGCTGTTAACCTTCTATTATTTTGCACAGAACATGTGCACTTACTAATGGATTTAACACTATTTGTTCTCATTTCCCGGTGCCGCTTCCAATCGCGGCGAGCCGCATTTCACCGTGAAAACATAACTCTTTCCTTTCTGCTCTCTCAGAGCTCAGTCTCTTAAGAGGGCAATGTGTTTAGTTTCTCTTTGAAATAAACCCTGTTTTGATAGCACTTGAGCCAGGACTCAGGAACCTGAGCATGTTCTAGGCCTTTCTAGGCATCCCCTGGGTGCAGCAAAGTACATTGTCCTAATATTAATGTAATCTCAATAATGAGGCTCAGATACGCATCCAAGAAGATTTAGTAACAGCCCCCACCGCTGCTCCCCAATTTCCCCAGCGAGTTTTTGGAATAATTGTGTTTTGTTCTCACGTCTTTGTGTAACATGCTGTGTCCTGCACAGACCCTGACTCTCCCTATGAGGTGAGGAGCACATTCCAGTCATTAGCATGAGGATGCCATGTTTGATTGATGGCGCCATTCTGTGACTTTGTCCTCCTGTGACTTGCAACAATTTATTTATAAGATGCAGATTTCAATCAGGGGCCTTTATTTACAATTCCTCACAGAAAAGGCTTGATGTCTATAATCCTGTTTACTGGGAATATAAACACAACAAAAAGTTTGTTTGGTGGTAGTAAAGTTGCAATTCTCAGCACAGGGGTTACTCTGTTGCCTTACAGTGCTGGGGTCCTGGGTTCAAGTCCAGCTAGGGACAACATCTGCATGGAGTTTGTGTGTCCCAATGGGCATCAGTGAGTGATAATGTGAAGTGCTGCAGAATATATATGTGATATATGAATGAATAAAGTATCCCTACATCTGTAATCATCGCAACTGTTTACTATGCAAGAGGAAATTGTGAAAACATAGGAAAAAGATTTCACACATTTGTACCATTTAATCCACTAGAAATATTTTGAGGGGGAAAATGTCAAAATTTCTATAAGCATTGGTTAAAGGGGTTGTCCCGCGCCAAAACGGTTTTTTTTTTAATTCAATAGGCCCCCCGTTCGGCGCGGGACAAACCCAAGGGATGGGTTAAAAAAAAAAAAGGATTAGTACTTACCCGAATCCCCGCGCTGCGGCGACTTCTTACTTACCTTACCAAGATGGCCGCCGGGATCTTCACCCACGATGCACCGCGGGTTTCCCATGGTGCACCGTGGGCTCTGTGCGGTCCATTGCCGATTCCAGCCTCCTGATTGGCTGGAATCGGCACACGTGACGGGGCGGAGCTACGAGGACCAGCTCTCCGGCACGAGCAGCCCCATTCACCAGGGAGAAGACCGGACTGCGCAAGCGCATCTAATCGGGTGATTAGACGCTGAAATTAGACGGCACCATGGAGACGAGGACGCTAGCAACGGAACAGGTAAGTGAATAACTTCTGTATGGCTCATAATTAATACACGATGTATATTACAAAGTGCATTAATATGGCCATACAGAAGTGTATAACCCCACTTGCTTTCGCGGGACAACCCCTTTAACAAGAAAAACTTGTTAATGGAGTTGTTGTTAGTCAACAACAAAAGTAATAAAAAGTGATAACTATCACTTTTTATTACTTTTATCTTTTTTTGATATAATGGTAGTTAACATCGTAGAGACTTTCTGACGATTGGGGCGTAAAATGTTAATGAAGCAAAATAATATTTATAAGGCCTCCTGCAGACGGCCAGGTCGGATTCCACTGCGAGAATTCTTGCAACGGGAACCGACCCGTCCCCTGCAGTGACCGCTGCAGCTCACCTGCTCCTGGCGTCTCCCCTCTCTGCTATGTGCCCAGCATGCTCAGAGCGGAGCTGGCGCGTCACTAGTGACGTTTCTGTGCGAGCCTCTGCGAGGCTTACACAGAAATAGGACATGCCGTGATTTGTTTTCCGCGTGTGTTTTCATGCTGTCAAATCGCAGCTGTCTGCATAGGATTGCATTATCTAATGCAATCTTATGGCAGCGGGCAGGGGCGGAAATTCTGCGGGAAATCCTGCCGCTGAATTTCTGCCCGTGTGTAGGAGGCCTAAATGCTAGTTACATAATAAATGGGTCCTATTTCCATCCGATTTTTTGGACCGATTTTTTTTAAAGTCAGAAAATCGGATAGAGAGAATGCCTGTGCGCACATTACCAAATGGCGGTTTTTTTTTAACCAAGAATACTGTTGTGGATCTACTGCAAGTTTTAACCCGTGTATTTCAAGGATTGAAAACCGCAGCAGAGATCCGCGCCGTAAGGGCTTATTCATACATCAGTATTTTTTATAAGCCAAAACCAGGAGTGGGTCCAAAATATGGAAGAAATGCCAATCTTTTCATTCTACTTCTCCTAGAGCCTCTTCTGGCTTTGGCTCAAAGATGCGTTTTCATGCCGCGTGTGAAGCCACCCTTAGGGCTCCTTCACACGAGCATATGTGTTTTCGCGCACACCTCAGCGCAAAATTTTTGCACTATGAATGAGGCTTTTTATGCTTGTATCGGTGTATTTTACTGTACTTTTTGAGCTTGCAGGGCATGCTTTTTTTACACACAGGACACAACCACACCTCAATTTAAATGACTATTTAGCCTAATGAGTCCCAGATGTGTTTTTTTTTTCTTGAGGACTTGCACAGTATATTGTGCATCCTGTTGCATATTGTGTGTGCATTTGGGCATGCCCCATAGACTTTTATGGGGTCCTCTGGTGCAAGTGCAAAAAAGGGATATGAGAACGAACCTATTGAAAGCAATGGGCTCTATTCTCTACATATTGCACGCGCAAATACGCCCGTGTGAAGGTGCCTTTACAGTACAAATCACATGGAGAGATTTCTAAAATCTCCTTCAATAGGGTGGATAATTTCCACCACGAATAAACTGAGTTTTAAAAGCAAGCTGTGGATTCATAATCCACAGCATGTCTATTTATGCTGCAAAATTCAAATTTAACCCTTGAAATAGAAGGGCCAAATACTGCAGCATTGTCACAATTAAAACCGCAGCCAAATCTGCACAATTTGGGTACAAATTTGCCCACTGTATGTTTCCTGCTGCAGAATGCCCACAGTGATTACGCCAAGTGTGAACCGCCAAACAACTTTAACCCTATCAGTGTATTTAGAATGAAGCTACAATTGAGCAGAAAGTGCCGTTACAGGACGCACTGAAGGATGGCAGCAGCCCTACGCCCCCTGACATTACTAGATGCAGGAAGTGTAATGACTTGTAACACTATGACATTTAGAGGGCACAATGTGTTTAGCAACAGTATATTCAGCGGAACAGTGTGTGTAGTGCTATTGTATGCATGGGGCACAGTGTTTGGCACTATTATTCTTGGGGAACAGTGTGTGGTGTTATTATTTTCAGGGGCCACAGTATATGGTAGTATTATGTTCAGGGGCCACTAGTATGTGAGACTATGAGGATTTTATATTAGTACAAGGTATGGGCAAATTCTGCAATAAGGAGCCAAAAACATTGGTGGCAAACTGTTTAGAGATGAATCGTGGGTGAAAGAAGATATCATGGCGGTCTGGGTCAGAGAGAAGGAAAAGGAAGGAGAGCTTTACAATCGAAGAGAATGTCACCTGTGAGTCACTCAGTGTCAGTTTTTCTCCCTTAGACTATGTTGCACCTGTAATGCATTCTGCGTGGTGTGCAGACATGATGTGTGGGACTAATGTTGTCTGACCATAATGGAAGGTGCAGTTTTAGGGCGCCTACCCACTGGTGTTGCCGATTTTCGTGCGTGAAAAACGCAGCGTTTTTCACGCATTTTCCGCGCCTTTTTCGCGGCGTTTTTCGTTAATTTCCATTGACATTCATGGGTGCATTAAGAGAAAAATAAGGAGACATATGCAACTGACAGTTCCTATGTGAAAAATTGCAACGAAACGAAAAAAAAAACCCAAATGGACAAGAACACATTCTATGCTAATTGCTCTTCAGAAAAAACGCAAAACGCAATTTAGCATCGCAGGAAAAAAAATTGCCAGTGGGTAGGCACCCTTACTTGGTAGAAACGTATATAGAACAGATTAGCTGACTTGGCAATTGATCTTTCTACTGTACTATGCAGGTTTCCTATACTGTATTTATGTAGTATGCTTTGCCCTGGTATCGTATACAGTGTACTGAGCTTAGTTCTCAAACTGCTTTTTTACTTAATGTGTTTATGTTCTATGCTTGATTCTGGAACCATATATGCAATGTGCTTGGGTAAAGCACTGTATTTTTGTACTGACCTTGGTTCTGGTACAGTATATCTGTAATGAACGAGTTATATTCATGTACCATGATTTGTCCTAGTACTGTATTTGTGTGGTGTTTCTGGTTTTGGCACTGTATATAAGCAATGGTTTTCGATCTGGTAGTGTGTTTATGCACTGACCTTAGTTGTGGTACTGTATATCTCTAATAAGCTTAATTGTAACACTTTATTCATGTCCTATGTTTGGTTCTGGTATTGTATCTACCGTGTTTCCCCGAAAATAAGACACTGTCTTATATAAATTTTTTACCCAACAGAGGTGCTAGGTCCTATTTTTGGGGGATGTCTTATTATACTTACCTAGCAGGCTTGGTCCCGATCCCTCCTGTTGCTCCCTGGAACTCCGATGCGCTGAGCCATGGCATTGATTGACTAATTGATAAATCCTGCCTCCACAATGTGATGTCTGTGATTGGTTCTTCGACCGCTGTTCAGTCAATCAATCCAGTGCTCAATGAGGCAATCACAGCCATAGCATTGGTTCATCAAGGAGCTACATTGATTGCTTCTTGAGTGCTGCTCAGCCAATCAGAGCCATCATTTCCTGGAGGTGCGTCTTATGAATACCGTAACCGGGAAGTAATCTTCTATGGGCGGCTGAGGACTGCAAGAAGCGCATGGGAGCTCTGGAGAGAAGCAGGAAGGACCTGGACTGAGCCTGCTAGGTAATGGACTTTTTATATAATGCTGCTAGGGCTTATATTTCAAGCCTCCCTGAAAAATCGGAGCAGGGCTTATTTTCAGGGTAGGTCTTATTTTCAGGGAAACTGGGTATTTGCCAAACTTGGCACTAATATTATATCTTCATTTAGATGATATAAGAAAAAGGCTGGGAGATTTGCTGTGGTGTGTGGTGAGCGCCATATAGCTCTTCGTAATGCACGGTTTAGCAGAACAGACTGTACACCCCCAAGAATATGCACTTATAGGTTTGTAACCAAGTAATGGATGAATGTATTGAAGTGTGTGCGGGTTTATAGGTAGGTAGGTGCATGCTATTACTTCTATCATACTGTGTGTGCTGGTGTATGTTGAGGCGGTGTATGAGTCTTACTACGTCTCCCAGTATGTGGTGGAAGGGAGACTCTTTACTTACTTGAGAAGCTCCAATGAAACAGACTGTGTGAACCCATAATCTGGCCCTGGTTATAACACCTGACGAATGGTGGAAAAATGTGTCTGATCCTTAAGTGTTAACAACTATTACTATTACTATTATTATTTATTTTCTCTTAAATTCCCCAATTTTTGGCTTGCATTGGATGAAATAAGAGCCGAGAGTTCATTCAATACAATGTTATGAATTTTAATCTGTTTTCTGTAAATTGTTCGGATCTGTCAGCCGTGCAGGATATGGGGCGCATGGAAATTACTTTGTAATCTGGTTATCTCGTCTTTCCCGTTCAGGCCGACATTCAAGAACAACTTAAACATTTCTTATCTGATCCATCTCCCGTTTGGCTTTTGATGGGAATAAGAGCTGAAGGCTCCGGCTTCAGATCCACATCTTTAATAAATGTTACTGTGTCATTTCTAGACGTTTGACGAGGATGCGGTGTGTTTTTCCTATGTGGGCAGGGGGCTGTCGTGTCTGCTGTAATAAGTCTGAGAAGCAATGTTTGCACTGGGACCCCTGGACTTGTAATGAGCAGTGGCAAGTCTCATTTCCAGCTCTTTGCTTTATCCTTAAGATCACCTTGACCGCAGTGCTCACCGTCTTCCTGTCTCCCTTATATTATAATTTGTCGTGAATAAGCCCTAATTTAGTGCATGTAGCCTTAAAGGAGATGTCCCGCGCCGAAACGGGTTTTTTTTTTTTTAAACCCCCCCCCCCCGTTCGGCGCGAGACAACCCCGATGCAGGGGTTAAAAAACCCACCCGCACAGCGCTTACCTGAATCCCGGCGGTCCGGCGTCTTCATACTCACCTGCTGAAGATGGCCGCCGGGATCCTCTGCCTTCGTGGACCGCAGCTCTTCTGTGCGGTCCACTGCCGATTCCAGCCTCCTGATTGGCTGGAATCGGCACGTGACGGGGCGGAGCTACACGGAGCCGCTCTCTGGCACGAGCGGCTCCATAGAAGACTACAGAAGACCCGGACTGCGCAAGCGCGGCTAATTTGGCCATCGGAGGCCGAAAATTAGTCGGCTCCATGGGAACGAGGACGCTAGCAACGGAGCAGGTAAGTATAAAACTTTTTATAACTTCTGTATGGCTCATAATTAATGCACAATGTATATTACAAAGTGCATTATTATGGCCATACAGAAGTGTATAACCCCACTTGCTGCCTCGGGACATCTCCTTTAATACTTAGAAATGGATATTGGTTAGCATGAAACATGATAGATTTCTATTTTAAAAATGTAACATATTCTAGAAATAAAATTATATTTCAGGGGCTCTTTAAGCAGCACTTCCATTGCTGCAGAACCTAATAGTTGGGGAATAAGCATAAGAACTGGGTGTCATCTAACTAGAAGCATAGAAGTGACAATAGGTGTAGTAGTCATTGATCTACTGATGCTGATTCGTGCTGCCACAAGCCTCTACCCCGTTGAGAACAGGAGGTCCTCGTAGAGAGATATTCTACACAGGTTCTCTTCACCTTCTGGGAAGACAGGATGGAACCACCAGAGCCGCCAGTCCTTCCTCCACACCTGCCCACAAGCCCTCTAGTGGCCACATGGTACATATATTCTTGATATTAATTACCACCAGTACAACACTGAAATTGGATATAGACATTGAAAAACCTGAAGGGTTGTTGATCCGAGGATTTTCTGACTGCTGGACTTGGATTTAGGTAGGAACTTTTCATCCAGGGATCATTCTAACAGCCATTATGGAGTCGGGAAGGAATTTTCCTGCCAAAATGGAGTGAATTAGCTTCTGCCTCATTGGGGTTTTTTGCCTTCCTCTGGCTCAACATGAGGGTCGGCGAGGTAAAAGGCTGAACTGGATGGACATATGTCTTTTTTCGGCGCAGCATAGTATGTTACTATGTATGTATTTCCTCTTCAAATAAAAAAACCTAGTGAATATAATCCTCAGAATCATCCTTTTTCTGTAAATGCATTACAAATCTATTCAACTACTTTAGGACAGCTTGATGACATTCTTGCCCAAAGTTTTGGCTCTATTTATCGAAGCATTTTATGGCACTGTATATCTGGACAATGCAGAACACTATTCATCAGGACACTGTATGAGCTTATGTATTGCAATTTGTATCATAACACCGTATGAGATTTATTTTGGCACTACATGGCACTATTTATCCTGACATTGTATGAGATTACTTATTTGGATCCTATTTAGCAAGCATTGGATACTGTATAGCACTATATGTCAGAAGACTCTGTGAGTTTATTTATTTACTGTGTAAATGTATTAGGACATTGTATGGCACTATTTAGCAGGGCACTGAATCAGTTTACAGCATTTATCTTGGCACTGTACAACTTGGTGCCATGATATGATTCTGCTAGTTTATGGCACAAGTTACTGTGAAAGTGTGAGAGGGGTGAGCAGCACCCTGCTCCCCTCTTACTTATGGCAGTGGCTCTGCCACTCTGTAGTGAGCTACGGATGGGGTGCCATACTTAGCCCTGACAAGGTAGAGGAAGCAGAGTGAGTTGAGGAGCGGCTGTGCGCTGGAAGATAGGCAAACAGCAGTGTCAGGACTGGGAGCTGATAGTACTCAAGGGAGAGTATGAAGGTTTGTTCTCCTCAGCCTGTATAGCCAGTGTGCTCCGGAAGTGACTTACTCATGGCACGGGCAGGGAGATACGGCCCTGTGTAGGACATAGTATGTGGGGCTAAGCCAGGGTTTGCACTAGCCAATTGAGGCCAGTGGATTATAAGAGGTGCTTGGTGTAGCCTACGCTGCATGAAGGCTACCGATAGGCTGAATGTTAGGCCACACTTAAGAGATATGAATAGCTGCCTCCCCATGTCGGGGAGCAGCTGGTAGCCACAGACACAACAGTTGTAAGAGGGCAGAAGCCTCAGCTGTGCTCAATCCTCATTCTGGGGAGTAACTGTGTTTCGGACCTCTTGGAAGCTGTAATATGGACCTAGATGTCTAGAGAGGTTGAATGCCCGTGTGCATGCGGAAGGAGAGGGAAGCTCCCTACTTGCATGTTTCTCAGTCCCAGAAGCAGATGATGACACCATGAACCTTGACAAGGACCAAGCATCAGGACACATCAGACCAGTCCCCACCGATTCAGTGTGTAAACAGTAGGGACAGTGATGGGTCACTGTAAACACGGATATAGACTGCAGAAGTACCTCCCCAAAGGAATTATATGTTATGATTGTGTGGGCAAACTAAGCACGGGGCCCACACAATCGTGACCAAAGAGACAGATGCACGGGTGCACACGGGTTTCAGGCAAACTGACCCTGTGCTACCGAGGAGGATGACATAGCCCTACCTAAGTGGGGACATCGCCCCAATAAAGGGAGGCCCAGTGGTCTTCGGAACTTGGCCCTTGCTGATCCTAGGAACCATGCCATAGAACAGGAGACATACACATGCCACATGACAGGGACAGAACAGGATACACAGAGCAGAAAACACAGCATACAGCAGCCAAAATGCAACCACTAGTAACAGATGATAAGCTGAATATAAATACCAGATATTAGTTGACATTTTGTACAAACCATGGAAGCTAACAGGCCACTTCACGGCTCCTGGTTATGCTGCTAGTCCCTACACTAACCAGGAGTCCAGCAGAACCAGACACAGTTCACACAGCAAGCTGCACAGGACAGGACACAGATCACAGGTCACTCAGCAAGCTGACACAAAACTGACAGAAAAAAAAACGTACAAATGGACATGAACCAGGGCACACTTCACGCAAATGAAACTCTCAGCAAGTCTATGTGTCCTCATACAGGTGGAAAAGACAGTCAGCCACCGAGCTGACATAGGGAGCTGTGTCAGGGATCCCCCACTGACACACAGAGCGAGACATAAGATGTTTGGAGGCCGTGCCTGTAAAGGGGAAAGGAAAAGAGAGCTGCATGTACTGCAGACCAGGACTATAGGTGTCCAAACCATCTATATGGAAGTATAGAGACAGAACAGACCTACTTGCAAACACAGATCTGAGTGGGAACATAACAGATACATCCAAACAGTACAAGACCAGTTTCAAACTAACAAGAGCTTGGTTTATATATGCTGAAGGCTATAGGGGATTGGCTACTGGAGAATACCACACCCAGCCAGCTCAATTAACCCTCAACCACCTGTGGAGCTGTGCTGCTAGGAAGCTTAGAACTGCAGATCCCAGCAGCACACGTAACAGTACCTCCTCTTTAAAAAAGGGGCCTCCGGACCCTTTAAGCATAACAACAAAAAAATTATGCAACTCCTCAAAAAGACAATACGCAGTACGGGACTTACCCAATGGCCTAGTACCACCGCATATGTCACTACCAGGATAGTGTACTGAACGGCTGCTATTTACACTGAACGAACCGATCATTCAGTGCAAATAGCAGCCGTTCAGTATAGAGCGGCTGCTGTTTTAAATGAAGAGAGAGGGGTGGGGGAGAGTGAGGAGAGAAATCCCCACCAGCCTTCTCGCTGCGAACCCATGATACTTGCACCTGTGGGATAGCATGGGAGCGAGTACATGTGGAGACGAGTGTCGGGCATTGCTTGCCTGACAGTCATCCCGCCTAAATGGGGCTTTGTAGTGGCATGATGCGCCAATAAAATCTTCATGTTAGATGAGAGTGACAGTCTGCATTCTGTGTGGTCACGGAGTGTGAGTCCGCAATGTTCATATTATGCCGCGGATCTCTGTAAGTACAATAATCCGGGTTGTCGAGAACAATGGTCGTTAGCTATCAGTGAAGTCTGAACCACAAGGTCCCTTGCCGTTCTGATATATCTGTGAACTCCTATTGAATCAGTAACGTTTCAGTAGCATAGACTCTCCTATGGAGTGAAGCGAAGTTCCGAGTCATGTTAAGGATATGTTTACACAGGGCAGAAAGGCTGCAGAATGTCCACCGCAAATTCTGCATCTAAAACTGAGTAAAACTGCGCACGATTATTGCGGCCATTTTCACAAGATACAGCGCTCACTTCTGAAGTCTTCAGCGCACTCCCTCACCTGGTACCCGGAGGCCTCTAGTGAGTGCAGCGGCGCTGGTCAGGTGATGCGGAAGTGAACAACAGCTCTGCGCTCAGTACAGACCGCCAGCTACCAGGCATAGTAGTCCGCTGACAGCCGTAGACTTAGGAGGTGAGCGCTATATCTTCTGAAATTAACAGTAGTTACGCAGCTGATTTCGAGTCATAGAGGAAATGCTGCAACATTTGCCACGGAAATTCCGCTGCGGATATCCCACAGCATTTCTGCCCCATGAAAACACACCCTAATAATGTGCATTTATGCAAAAAAATATTACCTTTTTCTCCATCTGTCAGCTGCTGTGTCACCATGTAACCAGCAGCTCAGGCTCCTTAGCCGTGACCAGTTTCAAAAGTATGGTAATAAATTTAGATCAATCTTCCGTTATATGTGAAGAGTTCTAGTTTTAGAGGCAAGACTGTATATAAGGATGGTAACAGTGTTGGATTAGTGTAGAAAACCTCTGCAGGCGTAACGCAGATCACTTACTGCCTTCTACCAAAACTTGGTAGTTATGCAAGACAGCTCCCTGATGTTACTTGTAGACACCCCTTCCCACTTTATAATATACCATTACCTGACAGTATTGATCTTATTTTCTTCTGCAAAAGATAGAGTTCTCCATAATCAGACGGAGGTCCTTGAGCTACTGACCCCCAAAAGCACCTGAACATACAGAATCCACTTCTGGGACCAGAGCCAGGAAAATATGCAAGTTATGGAGAAGGTGAAGGTTGCTCTGTCTTCCAAGTGAGTTATCTCTCCCTTACAGACAGGAGTAATGAGACTGGTATTGATAGAGACAGACAACAGGCTGGAATGTAGCCTTACATCCAGGGTTCACAGTGCCACCTGGCTCCCATTTAACCCTTGTCATTCACCTTTTTGCTTAAATGCATGAAGATAAACCTGAAGACAAGTTTTGTGCATTTGCCGTCTTCATGATGATATTTTACTTCTAGCAGAAAGTAGAATGAATACTATATAATAATAACTGTACAGTGTTCATAATGGTCAGATTCCTAATAATGTCCAGAGGGGGTTGCATTACAGTCGTTGTATTCTTGTAAATTGGGGGCAGTATTATAGTAGTTGCTTTAGAGCATAGTTTGTAAAATTATGGAAAATTGTCACACTTACATATGAACATGGCTGGATTAGGAATGCCGAGTCTACTAGTTTACTGTAAAGAAAGTATTTTAGAACCAATTAGGAAATAGTGGCAAAAAGATACATTTACTGCCTTGGATCCAATTAGAGGCTATTTTCCTAAGTAATTTCTCCTGTCAACCCCTTGTACTTGCGTTTCCCACTGGCATCCCAGTGTCATCCTGCACAGTTGGGACGTCTCCCTGCCTAGGTCTCCAACTGTATGTAATCCAGCACTACTGAGGAAGGGGTTTTGTCCCAAAACGTGTTTTATTTTGCTGATTGTCTGTTATATTAATTAAAGGAGTTGTTTTTTAATTACTCATAATTTGTGGAGTGCTGCGCCGAGCCACCAGTCTTTCTTTGTTTTTTGTTTTTTTTGCATTTCTTCTTTCCAAAGAGACTTTTCAGACAGAACGCAATATTCCGCAACAGCGATGTGGAATATGCCCTGCTGTGGAATATTTAGTGCCAAAATCCTCACTGCTTACGTGCAAATAGTATAGTTCTGTCTGCAATTCTGATCAAAATCCGCAGTTAGCAGTGCAAATTTTGGTGCGGAATTCTGGGATTGCATTTTCCGTCCGGTGCGAAAGGTCTCTAAAAGATTTTAGAAGTTAAAGCAGAACTTAATCTTTGAAAATGTAAATCTTCCATTACCATCCAAAAATGTCCCACTTGGTTGCCAATTTACTGAGAATTTGGAGATTTTTGCATTAAGAAAATGGAAAGCCTAAGATAAAAATGACATCAGTGATTTTGAATTGAGCTAGCTTTACCATCTGATCCCAATGTGCAGAATCATGAGGGATTCATTCCCTGACACATCTGTGTCAAGATGATCAACTGTGTTTGGCTGGGATGTTCCAGTGGAAATATGGATAGAGATGCTTTTGAGTATCACAGTTGGGAGTGTAATTAGTGCTTTCTATAGTTTCAACAAGATTAAATTACAAAAAAAGAACATTCTATCAAAGCATTAGGTACATCTTTGTGCAGCCACAAAAGAAGAAAAGTGACTATCTACTGTTTATGGTAGATTGGAGAAAAGATCTCCAAAAATAATTTTCTTGTATGTAGGTGACAGTATAGGGGGCAATTACCAGTACCACACCAGAAAAGCAGAGAGAGATTAGGGAGTTAAACAAGTGGCTTAAAAGTTGGTGTAGGATGGTGGGGTTTGGGTTCCTGAAGTACTGGCCTGAATTTGCTGTTGTCTACAGCTTCTACCTTAAGGATGGGCTGCATCACAATAGGGAGTATGCAGCTGTGCTGGGGGAAAAGATGGCTAGAGGGCTGTAGGAGTGTTTAAACTAGGGACTGGTGGGAGAGGAACCAGAGACATAGAGGAGAAGATAGTATCAGATCTCTGTCCACACTAAGTAATGAAAATGGTGGCAAAGTGGTGGGAGGGGCTAGTACAAATACAACTGGAAGAATAGTTATTAGGGACACAGTTAAAATAACCCAAACTTTCTAAACTGTATGATGACTAATGCTAGAAGTCTGACCAATAAGGTTTATGAAATGGAAATAATGATGTCTGAGGAAAACTACTACATAGCAGGAGTAACTGAGAACTGTTTGGATGAAAGCTGTAGCTGGGCAGAGAACCTTCAGGGATATAGTCTGTTCAGAAGGGATTATTAAAAATGGAAAGGGGAGAGGTTATAAAGTCCTGTTTAAAGTCCACATTACTGGAAGATATTTGGGAGGGAGATGAACATGTGGAGTCTCTATGGGTGGAAATACATGGAGGAAAACCAAATATAACAGAAGCCAGTGAAAATCTATTACTGATAAAGGTAACAAGTTCCTGCCAATTACTAAAAATAATTACCTCACCCAACTTGTACAGGACCTGACTAGAGGGACAGACATTTTGGACTTAATATTAACCAACAGATCAGATAGAATAACAGGGGTGCAGGTCAAGGGGCACCTGGGAAATAGCAACTATAATATAATAAATTTCAACTTGTGTTTCAATACAGAGTTTTATCAGGGAGCTATGAAAATACTAACTTTAGGAAGGCAAAGTTCAATCAGCTTGAAGATGCCCTTAACCTTATTGATTAAGATTATGTCCACAAAAATAAGAGTACAGATGATAAATAGGAAATCTATAAAAATATCTTAAATACTTACCGTGAGTGGTTCATAGCTTACAGAAATAAAAGGTTAGGCATAGGAGAAAAACAATGTGGCTTAATAAAAAAATAAAGGCGCCAATTAACAGCAAAAAAAAAAGCATTTAAACTGCTAAATACAAGAAGGCGGCAAAGAAGCACTAAAAACATAAGAAAAAAATATTTAAAAAGCAGCAAAGATACATAGAAGGAGTATAATAGTAGTTATATTCTTGTACATAGGGGGCAGTATTATAGTAGTTATATTCTTGTACATAGGGAGCAGTATTATAGTAGTTATATTCTTGTACATAGGGGGCAGTATTATAGTAGTTATTTTCTTGTACATAGGAGCAGTATTATAGTAGTTATATTCCTGCACATAGGAGGCAGTATTATAGTAGCTATATTCTTGTACATAGGAGCAGTATTATAGTAGATATATTCTTGCACATAGGGAGCAGTATTATAGTAGTTATATTCTTGTACATCGGGGGCAGTATTATAGTAGTTATATTCTTGTACATAGGAGGCAGTATTATAGTAGTTATATTCCTGTACATAGGGGATAGGATTGTAGTAGCTATATTTTTGTACATAGAGGGTAGCATTATAGTAGTTATATTAATGTACACAGCAGACAGTATTATAGTAGTTATATTTTTGTACATAGGGGGCAGTATTGTAGTAGTTATATTCTTGTATATAGAGGCAGTATTATAGTAGTTAAATTCTTGCATATAGGGGGCAGTATTGTAGTAGTTATAGTCTTGTACATAGGGGGCAGTATCATAGTAGTTATATTTTTGTACATAGGGACAGTATTGTAGTTGTATAGTCTAGTACATAGGGGGCAGTATTATAGTAGTTATATTCTTGTACATCGGGGGCAGTATTATAGTAGTTATATTCTTGTACATAGGAGGCAGTATTATAGTAGTTATATTCCTGTACATAGGGGATAGCATTGTAGTAGCTATATTTTTGTACATAGAGGGTAGCATTATAGTAGTTATATTAATGTACACAGCAGACAGTATTATAGTAGTTATATTTTTGTACATAGGGGGCAGTATTGTAGTAGTTATATTCTTGTATATAGAGGCAGTATTATAGTAGTTAAATTCTTGCATATAGGGGGCAGTATTGTAGTAGTTATAGTCTTGTACATAGGGGGCAGTATCATAGTAGTTATATTTTTGTACATAGGGACAGTATTGTAGTTGCATAGTCTTGTACATAGGGGGCAGTATTATAGTAGTTATATTCTTGTACATAGCGGCAGAATTCTAGCAGTTATATTCTTGTACATAGAGGGTAGTATTATAGTAGTTATATTCTGGTATGTAGGAGACTGTAATATAGTAATTATATTCTTGCACATAGGGGCAGTATATTAGTAGTTATATTCGTGTACATAGGGGACAGTATTATAGTAGTTGTATTTTTGTACATAGGGGCAGTATATTAGTAGTTATATTTCTGTACATAGCAAGCAGTATTATAATAGTTATATTCTTGTACATAGGGGGCAGTATTATAATAGTTACATTCTTGTATATAGGAGGCAGTATTATAGTAGTTATATTCTTGTACATAGGTTGCAGTATTATAGTACTTATATTCTTGTACAGAGTTGGCAGTATTATAGTAGTTATATTATTGTACATAGGAGCAGTATTATAGTAGTTATATTCTTGTACATAGGGATAGTATTATAGTAGTTATATTCCTGTACATAGGAGGCAGTATTATGGTAGTTATATTCTTGTACATAGTGGGCAGTATTATATAGTTATATTCTTGTACATTGGAGGCAGTATTATAGTAATTATATTCCTGTATATAGGGGGCAGTATTTATACATGTAATTATACTAGACAATATTATAGTGATTACATTATTGTACATTATATTATTGCATATCAGTGGAAGTGAGGATAGATCAATTTAACCAAAATATTTGTGCATTAGCAGTGGGTACCTGACTTTCCTTTAGCAGAGATACTGCCCTCTATTGGTGGACTTAGACATTGGCTGTGGCACAAGCACAACCTCCATTCTTAATCATCCTAGGAGGTCTGGAAGGATAGCTCATGTAACCAGCCCTATTAATAAACGGTGATTATTTCTGCAGAAAACATATGTATCCTGCATAAATGTGTGAAGCCAAGCTGTGCATGAACCCTGCTACTGTTAGCAGAATCGGCTCCGGGGTTGTGGTGATCTTGGTCGACGTCCAGAGCCTTGAACACTCTCTTAATAATTCCTGCTCTCTTCTGCTATTCATCTCTCCTTGAGAACAGTCTACATGCGTTTGCTTATTATTTTGAAATGGATGAGACAGGCTGAGAGAATTAGAAATCATTTGTTTTTCATAATGTTCACGCAAGTGATGAGAGGCACAGCAAAGCCTCAGATTACACCCTTATTAATTCAAGATGGGAAACAATTTGTCAACCCGCCAGCTCTATGTCTGGGGCTACGAGAATTACAAAGCGCTCTGTATTTGGCCTCAAGACAGTTGTTAGAACGAGTCGCTTCGGGGGGGTCAAATAAAACAATAAAATCAAAAAAGAGAACTGAGTGCTGACTTTACTTGGGGCTATAGTTTCTGGACCCTAGACGTTTGTTCGGTCAGCTCTCCCTTCTCACTTACCGAGGCAGGAAATTATCCTATTCTGCAAAATCATCCTATTGCAAAGGCAATTTACTGTCTTTTGTCTAAAGGGCACCCATAATGAGACCAGTGATCACATGGAGAAAGTATCTGAGGAGGACAGTGTTGGACTCCCTTAAAAACCATACACATACCCATAGGCGTACCAGCAGGGGTTGCCGGAGTCGCAACAGCGACCCGGCCCCTGCGCTTGAGGGGGCTCAGAGGCTGCCCTCCACCATACACTTTCACTTCGCACTGTCGGCAGCCTGCTTAATGCGGTCCGGCCGAAAGCAGGAGTCAGAGACGACAGTAGGAGAAGGAAGGAGGAAGGACATGGAGGGAGGACAGGGGAAGAGGAAGGGGGATGGGGGAAGGAGCAGAGAGGACACAGACTCACGGCACACGGCACACGGGCACAGCACAGGATCGAGTGGAGCAGGGATGATGATGTCATCTCCCTGCTGATTCCTTCCTACTGACACTGTATACAGCTGCTCTCCTCAACAGAGAAGTAGTCTGGGCACCGGGGTATGTATCTATCTATCCATCTGCTTGTCTGCCTGCCTGTATGTCTTTCTATGTGTCTATCTATCATGCCTTGTCTCATATCTATCTATCATCTATCTCATCTGTCTATCTATCTATTCTATCTCATATCTGTCTATCTATCTATCTATCTATCTATCTATCTATCTATCTATCTATCTATCTCATATCTATTTATCTATCTATCTTTCTATCTATATCATATCTATGTCTATCTCTATCTATCTATCTATCTATCTATCTATCTATCTATCTATCTATCTATCTCTATCATATCTATCTATCTATCTATATATTTTATCTATCTCTCCTATCTATCTCTATCATAACTATCTATCTATCTACTTATCTATCTATCTCTGCTATCTATCTCCATCATATCTATCTCTATCATATCAATCTATCGCATATTTATCTATCCATCTCATATCTATCTATCTATCTATCTATCTATCTATCTATCTATCTATCTATCTATCCATCTCATATCTATCTATCTCATATCTATCTATCTCATGTCTATCTTTTTCTCTTCTATTTATCTTTTTCTCTCCTATCAATCAATTTATCTCTATCTATCTATCTATCTATCTCTGAATCTCTCTCATATCTATGTATTTATCCATCTATGTATCTATCTATCTCTCTTTCTTAGTCTTCATGCCCACTTGCACGCACGGATTTCACTGCTTATTCCCGCAGTGAAATCCATGCATGCCAGCGGACATGGAGAGGAAAAATACATTACACTCACCTCTCCGGACGCTGCGGGGCTCTCCTCTGTGCAGGCCGGATCTTCTTTCTTCCGGTATGTGGAAGTGCTCGGCATGCCAGCAGCGTGCCGCGTGCATGTGCACCAATTTTTTTAAAAAGTATCTGCGGCACAGCACAAAAACAGCCGTGGCACGAACGGCTTCCAAGGGCTTCAATGGAAGCCGCGGGAGCCATCCGTGCAGCAGATCCACAGGAAAATGGAGCATGCTGCGATTTCTTCCTGTGCGTGTGACCCGCACGCCGGGAAGGAATCCCATCTGCATGCTTTTAGCTGCCCTACGGATGCTAATGCATCCCTATGGGCAGCAAGATGCACAGATCTCCCGTGAGGATGCCACAAGCAGATTTTATAAATAAAATCCGCACGTAGACATTGGCCCTCAGGCATAGGTATGGGGCAAGGGGGAAAAAGGGGCTGGGGGAGGGCCCGAGCTGAACTTTTGCACCCGGGCCCCTAAACCTTCAGGTACGCTCCTGCACATACACCGTTTATGGATCATTTCAGAATTCCTTTTCGTCAGATTCATATGTGAAAAAAACTCTACATGACTGTTTATGAATTTGAAGGCATATGGAGCAACGGTGAAGGGCTCATGCCCCACTATGAAAACCCTAATATGGCTTTGTACAAAATGTAACTGTGATATGGCTGTGAACACGCCCTAAGGCCCTGGGAGCACAGGGGTTCGGTAATGACTTATGGTAATGTCCTACTTTTATGTCCAGAACATGATTATCTTAGTAAACAGTAGCTGTGCAGATGAATTTATTTCAATGTTTCATGCATTCTATATGATTTTTATGTACTTTTTATTTTGTACATAATTACTTAAAAAATAAAACAAGGACACAAACTGTGGAATTTTGAGTTTTATTCCTCAGACATAAACAGCTGCTTCTAATTTACACTGAACAAGATATTCTTCATTTCCACCTTATTTTACATGCATTTTGGCTGAAAAGAGAGAAATTCTTTGAGTGCTGAAAAAAGAAGCCATACAGCGAGTATGCATTTCAACTATGTAATCAATAGGTTTTCCCTCCAGTGGAAAATATGTAAATTCCTAGAAAAAAATTAAATCAAGATTAATCTGAAATCTTTGGCTGGTGATATTTACATGTTGTCCAGCCTACGGCTGCAGCGGTGGGATATTCCCGACTTCTAGTGCAGCCCATACTGCCATGGAGCTGGGTTGGCTCTTATCCGACAGGAAAACTCAAACACATAACATAGTCACATAAATGAATCTTGTAGCCATTCAGTCTCTACACTTCTGTATTACAGGCTTATAAACACTTTGAATCCATAAGATATAGTAAGGGCTTACAACATGCTACATCCACTGTTTTCTGGATCAGTGAGTTAAAGGGATATTCCAAAAATTGACTTTTATCGGGGATCCAGAGGATAGGTGATAAAAGTCTAATAGTTGAGCATCTCACTGCTGAGACCCTATCACTTTAGAGAAGGACAAAATAGTGTAAAGTGGTGTAGGGATCAAACCATAGGCATACCAACAGGGCTTGCCGGGGTCGCAACGGCGACCCGCCCCTTGCGCTTGAGGGGGCCCAGAGGCCGCCCTCCACCATACACTTTCACTTTGCACTGTCGGCGGCTGCCTGCTTAGTGCAGTCCGGCTGACAGCACGAGGCAGAGACAAAAGTAGGAGAAGGGAGGAGGAAGGACTTGGAGAGAGGACAGGGGAAGAGGGGGGATAGCGGAAGGAGCAGAGACTTACGGCACACGGGCACAGCACAGCATCGAGTGGAGCAGGAATGACGATGTCATCTCCCTGCTGCTTCCCTCCTGCTGACACTGTGTACAGCTGCTCTCCTCACCAGAGAAGTCGTCCGGGCTCCGGGGTATGTATCTATCTATCCATCTGCTTGTCTGTATCTCTTTCTATGTGTCTGTCTATCTATCATGCCTGCTCTCCTATCTATCTATCTATCTATCTATTTATTTATCTATCCATCTATCTATCTCATATCTATCTATCTCATATCTATCTCATATCTATCTATCTATCTCATATCTATTTATCTCATATCTATCTATCTCATATCTATCTATCTCATATCTATCTATCTATCTATCTATCTATCTATCTATCTATCTATCTATCTATCTATCTATCTCATATCTATCTATTTATCTCATATCTATCTATCTATTTATCTCATATCTATCTATCTATAACTTTTGCACCCAGGCCCCTGGATCAATCGTAGCACAGGGGTGTCACTAAAAAGAAAAGAAGGCCCACATAGGGTCTCCTAGAACAAAAATTGCATCAAGGAAGACAGAGGTGTGCTGCTTGTTTTAAAAGCAATGTCAAGAATTTTACAAGGCGAAATTCCGCTAGGTGAAGACAACACTCAAGCATGGGCCTACTCCACGGAACAGCTGTAGAACTACTAAAACTTTGGCTTCACAAGATAGCAGATGTGCTGCTTGTTTTAAAAGCAATGTCAGAAAGTTTGCAAAGGACAAATTCTAACAGGTAAAAAGAACAGCCAAGGATGGACCTTCTCCAAGGAAAAGCTGTAGAGCAACAAACCTGTGGGGAATCATTACTGAGTAACCTCTACCAAAATAGAGAGAGCATTGAAGAAAAGTGTTGTTCAATTGCAAATCTACTGTTTTAAACGTGTTAAGTAACTGCATCATTGTCGGCTCTGCCAAATCCTTGTAACACTGCAAAGTCTTAGTGAATTTCAACAGTTTATTTCTAAAAGCTTAAGTAAAACTGCGTGCTCCCAGTTTACTAATACAAGCTACTGGACTCGTCTCAAGTTATTTCACCATCGCTTCACTTAAGAGTAAACATTAGAGTATTGGCATCACCCGTGACAAAAAAAAACTGCTTATTTTAAACATATCCCTATACATTATTTGTGGCACTGTGAGACAGCTGAGCAGAGCACTGTTATCGCCACTGTCAGGAGAGATTACAGAGCCACCCGTGACAACCATCTTGCAATCCCTGTGGTCTCCCCCACTTTGGCACTCTCATCTTGGCCATTGCAGTCATACTGATTAGTGTGTCATCACAACTGAACATATTGGTTGCTTCCTCAAAGCTGGCTAAAATAGTGCACACATGTTTGATCTGCAGCCACTCCACAGGTGTTAAGTGACCAAACTCCATACCGCATCTGCAAATGGCATACACTGTTTGGTACGCTGTGATCACTCTCTGCTGCTGGCTTAGCCTCTGCAGCATATGCAATGTGTAATTCCACGGTATAGGCATGGTACAGATGAGATGATTGGGTAGTATTCTGAACTGTCACTACACCTCCACTGGATGAGAGGCAACTGGGTGTGAATGCTAAAAGTGTGAGCACAGTTTCCTGGCTTTTTCCAGCACTGGATGTAATACTGAGTAATTGTTTAAGAAGTGCTGCACTACCAGGATTATCACATGGGCCAGGCAAGGTACATGTGTGAGATTGGCAGCAGGTTGGCCCCATTATCTCACATGACCTTGCTCGACTTCAGATTGTGCAGGTCAGCCCATGTCAGCCTGGGCCTGCAGAGCCATAAACAGCTCTTCAGCTATGTGGTTGTGCTCCCCTAGACATAGGAGTTTTAGGACAGCATTTTGGCATTTACCCCATGCAGTGCTGTATGGAGGTCGGATTTTGACACATATAGATATCTTACTGAGGTGGAAGGCATTGAAAGGTGGTTTGAAGAGGAGGATGGTGTTAAGTGGGGGACAAACAAGGTTGAATGCCTCACAACGCTTTAGCATACTATGAAATGTGGACCACCACTTTCAACTTAATGTCCCACCTGCAGGATACTGACCCAGTGTACTATTAAAGATATGTAATGCCCCTGACCATGCTTGCTGAATCACAAGTCAGTGGTCATGGGTACTCTGCCATTGAGGTCTGCAAATAATTTGTAGTGTCTGGATTGGTGACTTTGAATGATGTGGCACTGACACGCACTGTGTTTATTTGCTGTTTCCCTGTCTGGTTTTCTTTTTGTTTTAAATTAACACATAAAGCACCACCAATTAAATTAGCCACAATCTCTGGGAGGCACAATAAGTGAGAACAGAAGGCCACAAAGTATAGCTTATCATTTAGTGAGCTGTGCCTATTTTGGGCGGGGCATAATCGAATTCCCCAAACACTAATGCTAGCTGCGTAAGGTCTGCAAATAATTCGTAGTGGCCAGACTGGTGACTTTGAAAGATGCCTGAGGCCACAATGGAGAATTTCAATATTCCCCATGGCAAAGTGTAGTTTGTCTGTCTGCTTTGCTGCTATATACGTTGACAGCAGCAGAAACATACTCTCTCCCAATGTACAGACTACATTTCGTACGGGCATATAAATGTGATGCAGCAACTTTCTCTGCTCCCACCAATGGAACCTGGTTAAGTTCTCTGCTGGTATACAAGCTTTTACACCCAACAGCAATATATCCTCTGTAGAATATCTGTCCCTATTAACAAAAGACCACGTGTTATATAGGCATATAAACATGATGCGGCTTCGCTGTACTGTGCTCAACTGTAAAATGGGCACTGGTTACCCTGTGCCTATGTTATATATGGTTAGGTTATGTCCTGATGGCTTCCAATAAAACTGCTGCGCAAATGCAAGATGTAGGACACATTTAGTAAAATCAGCAAGGTGCCCTGGCTGCTGATTGGCTGCACAATGCCTGCAGCAGGCATTATGGACTAATCTGATTTGATTCTGCAGCGGATCAAGATGAGCAACACTAGTCACTAGCCACAGCCAATGGCTCCCCTATCTGCTGCCATTTGTCATAGCCATCTGAGGTCTCATTTGGTCTATTTTATTTCTCCTTTTCTTAACTTTCCATCTTCCTTCCTCTTTCCCTCCTGTCCTGTATTATCCCTTCCTTTACCTTTATCTTCCACTCAATTTCCTGTCCATTTTCCTCTATTTTCTGTCTCAACCTTTCCATTTTCCTCCTTTCCTTCCTCTTCATTTGCTCCCTCTTCCCTTCCATTTCTTGTCTCGCCCCCTCCATTTCCCTTCTCTGTCCTTGCCATCCTTCCAGGCTTCCCCCGTAGTCTTCTGTAATCGCAGCTCATCCCATTCTGCTGTAAGGTGCGATAATGTGAGATCTTTTCGCTTCCGTCCTAGCGTGTTTTGTCATTTGTGAAAATCTTCAAGTTGATAAGAGATTTCTTGGATCAAGAGAGAACAGTAACTATGAATAAAACAAACAGTTACTGCATCCAAACCAGGCAGCAAAGATGAAGAAACGTGTCCTAATTAATGACTCGGAATGTCCGTTAAGAATCGCTGCCAGGTTTGCATTAATGTGCTCACATTTTACATGAGCGGTAATTGAAGGCGCCTTCTACCAACACTCAAAAAGTAAAAGTAATTATAAGATTAAAAGAAATTAGGGAAATTGTATAATGAATAGAGGAAATCTCCTGACAGAAAAATTATATTCCAAATATGACCCTGAAGCCTAAAGAGAAACTGAGAGACCTGGAACATGAGATGCGAAGCATCCAAATATTAGTACAATGAGGTCTTGTAATGACACGTTGTAAGTGCCCCATGAAAAGAAGAGTAAAATAACTTATTTCATGAAGTTGTTGTATACTATTCATTCCACATTATCACCTTTTCCTATGGAAAGTAAAACCGCTCTCCAGGCTCCTCCTTCTCATTGAGGCTCCTCCTCCTCATTGAGGCTCCTCCCTACAGCAATTTCCTGACCATCTTTTTCATGGTGGTTTAGTTGCTTTCAGTTTATAATTTTCTGTTTCTGCTATAATAGATGCTTTTCTCCATGTATTGAAATCCCATTGAGCTAGTGTTTATACACAGCAGCCAATATGAACAAGCAGAGCTGTAGTGTAAAGCATGGGGGAGGGACAGAACAGCAATTGGGACTTCCATTGAGACAGGATGGAATTTTTCCATTAATAGACAATGCGGCTGGTATAGGAATCACTAAAAAAAAGGTGTACCTAATGGAGCAGAGGTGCAGTATAAAGCATGGTAATGTACAGATGAAGAGCTTTAGCTCCAATGAGACAGGAGATAGACTTAAGACTACCCCAGATCAATTGGCAATCCAGCAAAGCTGCCGTCACTTGTGCCCTAAGCAGAAATCAGTGTGATTCCAGCCTTGCCGGTAGTTTAAATGACTTCTCTTATGTCATTCCCAGACCTGCAGCATGTGTTATTATTAGTTGCAGTATTATCTTTAATGACGATGACGAGAGTGATGAAAATAGTTGATGATGATTGATGATGATGATATCCAGAGCTGATAGAGGCAGCATTGCAGAGGACATAGGTTTAATATGTGAACATTGACACTTTTTCGCATTATGTTCTGTGATTTCACCTCTCATATTCACAGCCAACATAAAATCTCTTTGGGACATCTGTTCACAAGATGAAATAAAGGGACGCGTGTGCCAGCTGCATTGAGACGCATCACTCATCCCCAATGATGGGAGTTACTTTTCCAAGAATCCTCCTCATAATGTTCTGGAGGAGACAGGAGGCGACACAATGGAGATGTGAGACTCTAAGAGATGCACATATTAGATAGAGCTGGAGTCAGACTATGTCCTCTGAGGAATGACTTCTGGTAAAATGAGAGATTAGATCTTATTAGGTGAAATCAAATGGTGACTGTGGAGGGAACTGCTCATAATAAGCCATGAACCTCTAAGAGATCACTCCACTCATCATACAGAAGAGTAATACATTGAACACCACATGCTTGAAAGCTGGACTGTAAATGAGACAAGTAGGCTGTAGTCACAGAAGGTAATGGCTGCAGCTTCGGAGGTCTCTGATCCTATGGAGATGGCCTCAACTATAATCAGCCTGGTTCAGCCCTCCATACTGGCTGCAATGCCAGATTATAATAGAGACAATTAGGTAGGCCAACCCGGGCCCAAGGCTCTAAGGTGGCCCAGAGTCATCCAAAACACACCTATAGTAATCTCGTAGTGCAAGTTTTGGGCCTCCAGGCCCTGCTGCTAAGACTCTGGCTGCTGGGAGAGGAGGAGGTTAAATTAATTAATGCACTCATACAGCCATCCAATGCTGTAAATGATCTTGCTCAGGCTCACAGCATCAAGTCTTAACTCTTGTACTCCAGTACTCACTGTACTCTGAGCACTGGAGCTAGGAGGAGGAATGAAGAAGTTGTGCTGTGAACCTGTGCAAGATCGCGTGCAGCGTCAATATACTGTGTGAACGCATTAATGAATTTAACCTCCTCCTCTCCCAATGACCAGTGCTGTAGCAGCATCGCCATGCTCTCTGCAATCAACAGATGGGGTGCTGTACTATTTGAGGCACAGAGAGGGCCCTAGTACTAATTGAGGCCACAGAGGGCCCTATTACTAGGTGGGGCAACAGGGGGAGTCCTATTACTAAGTAGATTAGTAATACAGAGTGGCACTTTGGTCACTATTACTAAGTAGGGCCACAGAAGGTGATATTATTAAGTAGGACCACAGAGAAGGCCACTATTACTAAGTGGGGACACAGCAGGCACATTATTACTGTAGGCTGGTGCACTGAAAAGTTGATTAGGAGTTTCAGCATCAGGATTGGGAGAGTGTGCAGAGGTAAGTCAAAACTAGAAGTCTCACTGTTGGTCTGGGCTTAGAGAGAAGAAAACTAAATATGGATGACTAGAAGCTGAGATGACATCAACTATCAACATTGGAGGTAATTGTACTGTAATCACTATCACTATGTAGAGATAGTATTTGACTACATTGTATGGTAACTTTATTATTTAAAGTGAGTCACTCTATCTAAGCCTGCCACACTATAAAGGTTGTCTTCTAGAATATATGTAATTTTTTTTTAGGCGGAAAGGGGAGGGGGGGCAGGGGTGGAGCCAAATTCACACTTGGCAGATTTGCTGCGGATGTTTCACAGCAAAACCACACTATTTGGTGTGCATTTTGTTGTGGAATATAGTATCGTTCTGCAGCAGATTTCACCCCATCAATAGAAGGAAAGAAATCTGCTGCAGATCCACACCAAAATTTGCATTAAATGGTTATTGTTATGGTTGCTTATTTAATGTTTTACCACAGAATATTGTACATGTGGGCGGGTATTACAGATACTCCCCGACTTGCGAACGGGTTCCGTTCCGGGAGCCCGTTCGCAAGTCCGTTTTGTTCGCAAGTCGAACAAGTAGTAGTATGGAGCGGGATCGCGGGTGGATCCCGCTCCATACAACGTCGGGTGCAGGCTGTTCTTACAGCGGGCACCCGGCGGCAGCAGTCCCGATGAGCCGCGCCGCTTGTCGGAACTGTTAACACTTTAAATACCGCTCTGACAGCGGTATTTAAAGTGTTAACAGTTCTGACGAGCGGCGCGGCTCGTCGGAACTGCTGCCGCCGGGTGCCCGCTGTAAGAAACACCCTGCACCCGACGTTCAGGGGGCCCGTACAGCGTCCCACGATGAGATCGCGGGACGCTGTGTGGTTGCTAGGCAGCCGGGGACCTCCTGAAAGGCCCCAGGGCTGCCTATGCAGAGCGCCCATAGAGCGCACGGCTTGCTAGGCGCTCTGCATAGACAGCCCTGGGGCCTTTCATAAGGCCCCCGGCTGCCCAGCAACCGCGATGTGACCGGACAGGCTTCTATCAGGCTTGATAGAAGCCTGCCCGGTCCCTGCACAGTATGATGTAATGCCATAGCATTACATCATACTGTGCAAAACAGATAGTTCGTATCTAGCGAAATTCGCAAGTCGAATGTTCGCAAGTCGGGGACTATCTGTACTGTGAACAGCCCCAGAACCATGGTCCCCTTAAACCGCCACTGCATGGCTGTGGTTACTATAAGAGGATTTGTGGAGACACAGTAATATGATGATGTGCTATTCACCAAGGACATGAACCCGTGGGCTGTATATCACAGTATGAGGCCTCGGTAAGACGGTCATTTTTTCGCGCGATTTGCGCATGCGATCTGCACATATATAGTCCCAATGCTTCACAATGGGATTGGTCACATGTCCGCTTTTTATGCGGAAATGCGATAAATTATAGGACACAATGATTCGCAGAACGCGCCTATCTGCGTTCTGCGATTCCTTGTGTTCTATATATGCACCCAATGGGGCCGGCGGCAGCAGCGCCGACCCCATTGAGAGCATATACTAAAGATCCTTCTCCTCTGCCATAGCTGTAACAGCTGTGGCAGAGAAGAACGCTGTTCGCCCATTAAATTCAATGGAGCTGGCAATACAGCCGGCTCCATTGAAAGCAATGGGCTGCTGGCGAGCGCGGGATGAATTTTCGGGAAGGGCTTAAAAATATAAGCCCTTCCCTGAAAACGATCCTGTAAAAAAAATAAAAATTATACTCACCTTTTTCCTGCAGCCGGAATTCAGCCACGGCCGGACGGCAGTTCTCCTGAACTGCTCTGTGTAGTATTCAGCAGGCGGGGATTCAATAGCTGAGAGCTGCCCCTGATTGGTCCCTGCGCTCAGCCAATCAGAGGCAGCACTCACTCACCCATTCATGAATTCCTGAATGGGTGAGTGAGGGCTGCCTCTGATTGATGAGGGCTGTGACCAGTCAGAGGCAGCCCATTCAGCAGGCGGGGATTTTAAAATTTTAAGCCCTTCCCGAAAATTCATCCAGCGCTCGCCAGCAGCCCATTGCTTTCAATGGAGCCAGCTGTATTGCCGCCTCCATTGAATTCAATGGGCGAACAGCGGACAGCGCTCCTTTGATCTGGCCCGTTTCGCTGAAAACGCTGCTAGGTGCAGATTTTTCAGCGAATCATCGGCCCCAGTCACGCGATTTGCGGATGCGCATCCGTTCGCGCGAAAAAACGCCCGTCTGACCAAGGCCTTAGCATTTGAGAAAATGTTTTTATTATGGTGTAGTTGTTTCTTTACATTTTGCCCATCCAGGCTGCCAGGTAGACTGGAACGATAGCGCAGGACTGTAATTGGGTGAAGGACCACAAGATTACCTGGGTTCAAGAGATTATAAAAGCTTGGTGAGTACAGAAAGTTGGTGTGTGACGCAATTGAAATCCAATTGGGCTGAAGGGCTAAACTACAATCCCAAAGGATGCTACAATTTGCTATAGCCGTGTTAGCAATGAAAACTTTGAATTGCCGAAGTTGAGGCTGCGTGAAGACTAGTGAACCTACTGCCGCCAGAATTTTGTCTAACGAGGAGATTCCGTAACTTAAGGCAAAAATGTTAATACTAACATTGTGCTTGTTGAAGGGGATCTGAACAGGAAGCTCAGTGCCAGACAAAAAAGGGACAAGATACTCTATGGCTGTGAAATACACATCGGAGTTGGCTAGTGAGTTCTTGCATTCATCATTATCAGCAATAAAGTTGAAAGACATAGATGTGGCCACAATCTGTGTCCGTACCTCCATTCTGCCTGTAGTCACGGATCATAGAACTCACATTAAACTCCGCAAAGCCCATTTATATATTTTATGGTGTTATATTATACCGGGTCTGGCTGCCATCTTCCTGCATGTTCTCATTATCGCCATTAGTTTTAGTTTGGAGGTATGGCTACATTTTTTGAGTTTGCAACATTTATAAACTGCATGTGACATTCTATTTTTTGCGACATTTTTGTGGCATTTCTGTTACTCTGCACCATGTCAGTGTGTCCTCCTCTGATCTTCTAACAGATCTTACAAAGATGCCCCAATGTTTTAGGGATCCAGGGTCATAGCGGAAAATTAATAACCCTCCTAACTTCTCTGGATCGACATCCTTGTTTAATTATTGTGGAGAACATGCTATTTCTTTAGGTTTATGTTTCTAAATTCTGCTTTATTTCAATGGAGAGTGACCGCTGTTCACAGCAAAGTGTAGGTTTATCACACTCGAATGTACAAATTGCATGTTAACCACCCAGCTGCTGCTCCCCGACTATAAATAATGGCAATGTTATTTTATTGTTTTGCTCCAGTGCCCCTTTAAGACGTTTTTCAAAATGGATCATTCTTGCTCATGGCACTTTCTCGCCGCGTTCCTTGCTGCAGGTGGGGGTGCGCAGTTTTACATTGTCACACATAATTGAGCACTGAGTTTCTGAGAAATATACCCTTTAGTAGAACATTTAATATCTGCTCTCAAGTTCAAGGTATGCTCCATAGATTAATAGACTTACTAAAGGAATTAAAAATTATATGTTGTACGGCTTCCAAATTTGCTGAGATTTTGGCCGTTATGCGGGATTTCATTTCCCGGTGATGACCTTGTTTAATGGAGCAGATATAAATAATTTCCATCTTTTTAATTAACTTGAGAGTCGGTAAAAGAAGAGGTTTCATGGTCACTTGTTGACAAAAGATACAAAAATTTACCTTGTTACTGAAGCAATGAAGACAATGGATGATTAGCGGGCACTCGATTTATTTACTCCGTACACTGTAATCTAGTTGATGATAATTGACAGTTCCTGCACTTATATTAAAGCGGTTGTTCGGGTGTAAGGTGACTTTTTAGCAATGGTTTCAAAGCTTTGAAAAAAGATATAAAAGCAGTGATACTTACGCAGCCACTCTCCCTGCAGTCCAGCGCTCCAGCCCGGTGGTCGCCCCAGTCTTTGTTTAGGAACAGCTACCACCTGATTGCTGTATCCAATCAGAGGCCATAGTGGTCAGATGCCGTTCTCCTGGCATCATGGTTCCCAGCATCTGAGTGGTGATGCTATGAGAACAGTACGTGAGTGCTGCTGTCTCTGATTGGCCGCAGCGATCAGGTGGTAGCCTTTCCTAAGCAAAGACTCGAATGACTGTGGGGCTGCAACAGTGAATTGTTGGTGGAGAGGACGGGTAATACCGACACGTTTATTGTTTTTAACAGATTTGAATCCAGTGTTAAAAAAATTGTCTTAAACCCAGGCAACCACTTAAAACACTCCTGGTAACACTAAGGTACTGCCCATGGATGCCAAGCTTCAAATGTAGAACTTTGTTACAATGTATCAGTGCAGGTAAAATGTGTCAGTTGGAGTCCACAGGGTTATATAGACCAGACACATTTGCAATTAACCCTTAGCTGGGAGCAAGACTAAGTCAGGATGGGATATAGCCTCTATGTGTAAATAAGAGGATTCCCATTCACTGGCAGCAAGTAGAGATACTAAAATAGTGAGAAACTGAAAAAAAAGTTGATTAAAAAGTTGCATAATTTTTCATTATGTAACGGTTAAGATGTATTCATATAAAACTCTTTCAGTAACACTGCTCCTATGAAGTAGAGGGGTTTGGGCTGCACTATTTATACGCAGATGCCACGCCATCATTTTGCATAACTTGTTTGTCTGAAGGTACCCTGAAACTTGTGTAATTCTGCGAAAACATCTTCATGGTGTGGTAATTTCTCTGTGAGGCTGTGTAGCTACCCCACTGCCAGCTGCCAGACATAATGCCAGACAAAAGCACTTCTATCGGAGCCAGAAGGTAGGTAAGCATAGCTGGCACCAAAAAAATCTCTCCCATGTAGTAAATGTTCATCTCCAAATTGGAGAATGTTGGAATTGTCCCATTGATTTCAGTATTGCAGGATTGTGCAAAAGAGGATCAGTAGCTTTGTCGATCCAAGGTAGAGGGTTCAAAAGACAACCCATCATTCACTATCAATGCCATTATGTGTATTATAAAAAGGGCAAGAATATCAATTGCTCAAGAAACTCCAACTGTCTTGCATAGAACAGGTGGAAATCCTGGTTCAGGAGCCTAGCTTGGTATGATGGTATATGGCACTGTATGGTGGTATTACAGTGAAGGAAATAAGTATTTGATCCCTTGCTGAAGTTTGCCCACTGTCAAAGACATGAACAGTCTATAATTTTTAGGGTAGGTTCATTTAAACAGTGAGAGATAGAATATCCAAAAAAACAATCCATAAAATCACATCGTCTAAATTATATATATTTATTTGCATTTTGCACAGAGAAATAAGTATTTGATCCCCCTGGCAAACAAGACTTAATACTTGGTGGCAAAACCCTTGTTTGCCAAGCACAGCAGTCAGACGCTTTTTGTAGTTGATGATGAGGTTTGCGCACATGTCAGAAGGAATTTTGGTCCACTCCTCTTTGCAGATCATCTCTAAATCATTAAGATTTCGAGGCTGTTGCTTGGCAACTCTGATCTTCAGCTTCCTCCATAAGCAGAGAAACCTCCCCAAAACATAATGTTTCCACCTCCATGCTTGACAGTGGGGACAGTGTTCTTTGGGTCATAGGCAGCATTTCTCTTCCTCCAAACACAGTGAGTTGAGTTAATGCCAAAGAGCTCAATTTTGTCTCATCTGCCCACAGCACCTTCTTCCAATCACTCAGGGGACCTTGCAGGCACTGCAGGATTTTAAGCCATTATGGCGTAGTGTGTTGCCAATGATTTTCTTGGTGACTGTGGTCCCAGCTGCCTTGAGATCATTAACAAGTTCCCCCCCGTGTAGTTTTAGGCTGATCTCTCACCTTCCTCATAATTAAGGATACATCACGAGGTGAGATTTTGCATGGAGCCCTACATCGATGCCGATTGACAGTCATTGTGTGTGTCTTTCATTCTCTTACTATTGCATCAACCATTGTCTACTTCTCACCCAGCGTCTTACCTATGATTTTGTAGCCCATTCCAGCCTTGTGCAGGTCTATGATCTTGTACCTGACATGCTTAGAAAGCTCTTTGGTCTTGCCCATGTTGTAGAGGCTAGAGTCTGACTTAATTAATTAAGTCTGTGGACAGGAGTCTTTTATACAGGTGGCCCAGTGATTCCCAGCCAGGGTGCCGTGAGAGGCTGCCAGGGGTGCCACAGCTCTCTGGCTGGAAATCACATCAGTAGCGGGGACATGCAAGATGCTGCTGGAGGAGCTGGAGGAATGCTGCCAAGAGCAGAGACCGAGCAGAAGCACAGCTCCGCTCACAGGGGACATGCAAGATGCAGCTAAAAGACCTTCAAGGACCTGGAGGAAAGCAGCCAATGGAGAGCTAGGGGTGTGTCAGGGGCGTTCCTACTGTCAAACCCTTAGCTTCCTGGTGGCGTCAAGATACACCAGTACCAGGAGGAGGTAAGTATATCGGCTGGGGGAAGGGGAGGTTAATGTTATTACTGGAGGGGGTTAATTTTATTACTGGAGGGGGCTAATGTTGTTACTGGGGGGGGGGGGGTTAATGTTATTACTGGGGACGTGGGTTAATGTTGTTACTGGGGGGGTGAAATGTTATTACTGGGGTGGGTGATAGTTATTACTGGGGGGTTAATGTTATTACTGGAGGGGGTTAATGTTGTTACTGGGGGGGTTAATGTTGTTATTGGGGGGGTGAAATGTTATTACGGGGGTGGGTGATAGTTATTACTGGGGGGGTTAATGTTATTACTGGAGGGGGTTAATGTTATTAGTGGAGGGTTAATGTTATTACTGGGGGGAGGGTTAATGTTACTGGGGGGTTCATGTTATTACTGGGGAGGGGGGTTAATGTTGCTACTGGGGGGGAGGTTAATGTTACTGGGGAGGGTTATGTTACTATTGAAGGGGGGGTAATGTTATTACTGGGGGGTTAATGTTATTACTGAGGGGGGGGGGGTTAATGTTATTACTGAGGGGGTTAATATTTTTACTGGGTCTACTGTGCAGTTAATATTACTACTGGGGCCGCAATAGGGGTTGCTATAACTACTGGGGCAGCAATAGAGGTCACTATAACTACTGGAGTCACTACTACTACAGGTGGCCGTAATAGGGGTCGCTATTGCTACTGGGGCTGCAATAGGGGTTGCTATTGCTACTGGGGCCGCAATAGGGGTTGCTATTGCTACTGGGGTCACCTATTACTGCTGGGGCCGCAATAGGGGTCACCTATTATTGCAGGGGCCGCAGTAGGGGTCAACTATTACTGCCGGGGCCGCAATAATTACTACCGAGGCCACTTTGGGGGGTCACCATTACTACCAGATTCACCAATATAGGGAGTTGCCATTACTACTGGGGCCACCAATATAGGGGGTCGCTTTTACTAGTGAGGCCACCAATATAGGGGGTCACTATTACTAGTGGGGCCTCCAATATAGGGGGTTGCCATTACTAGAGGGACCAGCAATATAGGGGGTCGCTATTACTAGTAGGGCCACCAATATAGGGGGTCGCTATTACTAGTGGGGCTTCCAATATAGGGGGTAGTTATTACTACTGGGGCCACCAATAGAGGGGGTCGTTATTACTGCTGGGGCCACCAACATGGGGGTGGGACACTATTACTACACGGGGCGCATAGGTTGTGGAATCCATAGTAGCTGTAGCAGCAAAGTGGATGAGATTTTGAAAATCATCCACACGGTGTGGAAATAATCTATACAAAACCCGTGTGGACACCGACATGAGGTGCGAGATTTAATTCCGCAGTATGTTAATTTTAAATATAATGTATATCAATAGGCCACCCAGCGCTCCAGCGTTCTTCCCTGTGTGTTTTTTAAACAGCCCTGTCCTTTTTATAACGATGGAGGTAAAAGTCATATGTCCTTATAAGCCACACCCAGCCACGCCCCTGACCACACCATAGCCACACCCCTAACCACACACCCCTTTCGGTAGGAGTGCCGAGCCGTAAAACATTTTTCCCAGGGGTGCCCCAAGGCTGAAAAGGTTGGGAAACATTGAGGTGGTCATTTAAGTCAGCTGTCTTTAATGCAGGTAACGAGTTGATTAGGTGCATCTAACTAGTCTGGAGGAGCTGGAACTCTTAATGGTTGAGGGGATCAAATACTTATTTCTCTGTGCAAAATGCAAATAAATATATATAGTTAAGACAATGTGATTTTCTAGCTTTGTTTTTTTTGGATATTCTATCTCTCACCGTAAAAATTAACCTACCCTTAAAATTATAGACGGTTCATGTCTTTGACAGTGGGCAAACTTAAAAAATCAGCAAGGGATCAAATACTTATTTCCTTCACTGTATATGAGCTCTGTACGGCATTGGTATCATCCCGGTTATTTCTTTTCTTACTAAGTGTCTCTTCAATGCTGAAACCTGTCGTCTTAAAAGCGAACAAGAGAATTTGCAAAATCTTAAAAATGAGGACATTTCCCTCTGATATAAAAGTCTATAAAGATCCTTTTCTTCCATTTGTCTCTGCATAAGTATAATGACCCTCTCCCTGGGATCCTCATGTTCTCTACAGGAGGGTGTCCCAGAAGACCCAACAATTCCCCAACGTTCAGAACCTTTCCCATGTCGCCATTTCTGAGCTCATTATCGCGGCTCTTTACTTCTATGATTATGTAATGATTTCCGTAATTACACGCTGAGATGTGCTGCAGGATCACTGCTGCTTCTCCCCTCAGGAGTCAAGTGTCAAAATTAAGTTTTCTAATGGAAGACATTCATCCTACTAACTACAGGAGTGAGGAGTCTGGAAAGTTTCTGAAACTGAAAGAAAACTTTCAGTGATCGCGATACGTGGATAATCTCTCTATATGAAACAAAGAAAAATTAGGCTTGAAAAGTCTACACTGTATATGTATGAACCATATATGTATTACTCAATGGCAGATTACAATAGGGGCGAATAGTGCAGCCGCCCGAGGCTCCAGGGCGTCCACAGCTGTCCCAATCGCCCCTATTACAATCGGTACTACTAAACCTCCAGCTACAGGTAGAGGAAGGGATTAAATGATTTAGTACTCTCATAGCCTTTTACTGCTATGTGCCATTTCACAGGCACACAGTAAGCCGTCATCACTCCTCCCCCTTCCCAGTCCTAGTACTCCAAGTACAGTGAGTGCCAAGGAGAGGAGTGATGATGTCCTTCTGTGTGCCTGTGAGTTTCCTGCAGCAAAGAGGGAACGCTGTGTGTAGTAAGGACTTTAACCCCTTTCTTTCTCTGCATCTGGAGGTTTAGCAGTGGGCCAGGCTGTCTACTGTGACCACTTTCCCTACAATGTTTTGGGGCACAGAGAGGGCCTTAGTACTAATTAGGGCCACTAAGTAGGCTGTTACTAATTGGGCAACATTAAAGGACCTATTACTAATTCGGTTCAAGAAGGGGGGCAGTATTACTAAGGGAAGTCACAGAGGGGGTCACATTACTAAACGGTGCTGCTGAAGAGGTTACTATTACTAAGTGAGGCCATAGCGAGCACATTTTTACTATGGGAGGCACTGAAAAGTTGATTATGGGTTGCAGTAGTGTGGGGAGAGTAAGCAGAGATAAGTCGTGGCTGGAAAAAATCTCAGTGGTGGAACTGGGCCAAGAGAGAAGAGAACTGAATACAAATGACTCCAAACAGAGACGACATAATCTGTGATTACTGGAGGCAACTTTGCTGTAAAAACGTTTAGGGTACGTTCACATGTAGTGGAAATTGGTATGAATTTACCCCAGTGGTACAGATCCACAGCTGATTTTGCCCTTTCAATGGAAAGGGTGAAATCAGCTATGGATCTGTACTAGAGATGAGCGAGTATACTCACTAAGGCACATTACTCGAGCGAGTAGTGGCTTAGCCGAGTATCTGCCAGCTCGTCTCTAAAGATTCGGGGGCTGGCGGGGAGCGGGGAGCGGTGAGGGAGAGCTGGGAGGAACGGAGGGGAGATCTCTCTCTCCCTCTCTCCCTCCCGCTCCCCCCTGCTCCCCGCCGCAACTCACCTGTCACTGGCGCTGGCCCCCGAATCTTTAGAGACGAGCGGGGAGATACTCGGCTAAGGCACTACTCGCTTGAGTAATGTGCCTTAGCGAGTATACTCGCTCATCTCTAATCTGTAATCTGTACCAAAATGCCCATTAGTACTTTATCAGCTTCATTTGCAGGTAAATGAGCCTCCTGGAGCTGTTGTAGAACTCAGCAGGAGGTCTGAGCTCTGTAAGTAGCTCTATTGTTCAGCCAGGGGCTGCTAAGAGAAAACAATGTAATCTCTAGCTCCCGTGTAGATAACAGCCTGCAGGCTGTTTTCTGCCACAGGCTGCACAGAGAATACAATGTTATCTCCTGCTCCCAGCGTGCGGTCTGAAGGATGGTTTTTATGCTAAACTAAAAATCATCGTTCAAACAAAAAGGGCACAATGGCAGCATTTACACACAACGATTATCACTCAAAAGCCATTGTTTTAAAGAATTTTGAGCGATGATCTGTGCGTGTAAATGGGCCTTAAGAAACTCTCAGCTGTTCAAGAAAGACTAGCTCGGCAGATTTTCAGCCTCTGAGTATAAACAAAAATGTTTCCATTCACTGTCAGCAAGCATACATCTTGAAAATAGTGAGAAACTGTATCACAGAGTATATTAAAAAGTTGCAGAACTTTGCAATGATTGATCTTTATCTACAGACAACTGGACAATTAATGTCTATAATGGGTTCTTGCCAGTAATCCGGTAATGCAGGAAATGGGGAGAGATATTTCAGCCTGGGGTAATGCAAACTCCATGAGAATAAACACAGATTAGTTCTTGGGTGCCATGAATACTAATTATGGCCGCATGATCCTCAGAGTCGATGTTTTATGGGTCCTGACTGGCTCTGTGCTCTCCCTCTGTAATTAATAGCTCGCTGCAAAGGTCACCATTAATAAAAATGAACTTGCAGCTTATTAAGACCATGGCAGAAGTCATTAGTGATAGTTTTCGAGGTGCATGTAGCCAAGAGATGTAAAAGACAAGTGATGTGGAGAATGGGGGGGGGGGGGCCTTCTTCGTCTCCTTGTCATGCACAAGGACCTTCATAACTTACTGCTCTTTATTGCCTAGTGACTTACAAGGCCCCAGATAACAAGAGACAAGACATTTCCCTTGAGCTTCTGTAGCTGAACTGTAGGCAATTGCAGATCTGTGTAACGTATCAACCGATGTACCAGCAACTTGTCCTTTTTTCTTATAGAACATGGAACAGCGGAATATTCACCTCTAATAATAAAAAGCTTAAAGGGCCTCTGTCATAGTCTTGCTCCTCGTGATTGGCCATGCGATAAAATCAAGCAAATCCTTGCTAAAATAGCCAAAATTGGCTCTCTGCGCAGAAAGAACGAGAATAGAGATGAGCGAGCGTACTCGTCCGAGCTTGATACTCGTTCGAGTATTAGCGTGTTCGAGATGCTCGTTACGCGAGACGAGTACCACGCGATGTTCGAGTTACTTTCACTTTCATCTCTGAGACGTTAGCACGCTTTTCTGGCCAATAGAAAGACAGGGAAGGCATTACAACTTCCCCCTGCGACGTTCAAGCCCTATACCACCCCCCTGCAGTGAGTGGCTGGCGAGATCAGGTGTCACCCGAGTATATAAATCGGCCCCTCCCGCGGCTCGCCACAGATGCATTCTGACATAGTTCAGGGAAAGTGCTGCTGGTGCCGGAGCTGCTATAGGGAGAGCGTTAGGAGTTATTTTAGGCTTCAAGAACCCCAACGGTCCTTCTTAGGGCCACATCTAACCGTGTGCAGTAGTGTGGAGGCTGCTTTTTGCAGTGTTGCACACTTTTTTTTTTGTATATCGGCCGTGCAGAGCAATGCGTCCTGCAGTAATTTTACATTGTCCAGGGCCAGTAGTGGTGAGGCAGGGACAGAAGACATATTTAGTGTATATAGGCAGTGGGCCTTTCCAAAAACATTTGGGAAGAAAAATCTATTTGGGCTGCCTGTGACCGTCCTCTGTGTACTGGGTCTCTGCTGGGGGTAGTTGTCCTAATTCATACGCAGCCAGCTAAGTGTTACAGCAGGCTTGTGCAAAATTCTTTCCTGCCTCTGTGTTGCCTCTTACATCACTGCTGTATTCCTGTCCACAGTGAAACAGTCTGCAGTAATTTTACATTGTCCAGGGCCAGTAGTGGTGAGGCAGGGACAGAAGACATATTTAGTGTATATAGGCAGTGGGCCTTTCCAAAAACATTTGGGAAAAAAAATGTATTTGGGCTGCCTGTGACCGTCCTCTGTGTACTGGGTCTCTGCTGGGGGTAGTTGTCCTAATTCATACGCAGCCAGCTAAGTGTTACAGCAGGCTTGCGCAAAATTCTTTCCTGCCTCTGTGTTGCCTCTTACATCACCGCTGTATTCCTGTCCACAGTGAAACAGTCTGCAGTAATTTTACATTCTCCAGGGCCAGTAGTGGTGAGGCAGGGACAGAAGACATATTTAGTGTATATAGACAGTGGGCCTTTCCAAAAACATTTGGGAAAAAAAATCTATTTGGGCTGCCTGTGACCGTCCTCTGTGTACTGGGTCTCTGCTGGGGGTAGTTGTCCTAATTCATACGCAGCCAGCTAAATGTTACAGCAGGCTTGCGCAAAATTCTTTCCTGCCTCTGCTGTGCGTTCCGTAAGCGAAGTCAGCCTCCATCCACAGGCCAATAAGCGGCACATTTAATTACAGCGTTCTGTTTCTGCACTACTGGTAATACAGCATGCTGAGGGGTAGGGGTAGGCCTAGAGGACGTGGACGCAGCCGAGGACGCGGAGACCCAAGTCAGGGTGTGGGCACAGCCAAGCTCCTGATCCAGGTGTATCGCAGCCGACTGCTGCGGGATTAGGAGAGAGGCACGATTCTGGCGTCCCCACATTCATCTCACAATTAATGGGTCCACGCGGTAGACCTTTATTAGAAAATGAGCAGTGTGAGCAGGTCCTGTCGTGGATGGCAGAAAGTGCATCCAGCAATCTATCGACCACCCAGAGTTCTGCGCCGTCCACTGCTGCAACTCTGAATCCTCTGGCTGCTGCTCCTCCTTCCTCTCAGCCTCCTCACTCCATTACAATGACACATTCTGAGGAGCAGGCAGACTCCCAGGAACTGTTCCCGGGCCCCTGCCCAGAATGGCCAGCAATGGTTCCTCTCCCACCGGAGGAGTTTGTCGTCACCGATGCCCAACCTTTGGAAAGTTCCCGGGGTCCGGGGGATGAGGCTGGGGACTTCCGGCAACTGTCTCAAGAGCTTTCAGTGGGTGAGGAGGACGATGACGATGAGACACAGTTGTCTATCACTCAGGTAGTAGTAATTGGAGTAAGTCCGAGGGAGGAGCGCACAGAGGATTCGGAGGAAGAGCAGCAGGACGATGAGGTGACTGACCCCACCTGGTTTGCTACACCTACTGAGGACAGGTCTTCAGAAGGGGAGGCAAGTGCAGCAGCAGGGCAGGTTGGAAGAGGCAGTGCGGTGGCCAGGGGTAGAGGCAGGGCCAGACCGAATAATCCACCAACTGTTTCCCAAAGCGCCCCCTCGCGCCATGCCACCCTGCAGAGGCCGAGGTGCTCAAAGATCTGGCAGTTTTTCACTGAGAGTGCAGACGACCGACGAACAGTGGTGTGCAACCTTTGTCGCACCAAGATCGGCCGGGGAGCCACCACCACCAGCCTCACCACCACCAGCATGCGCAGACATATGATGGCCAAGCACCCCACAAGGTGGGACGAAGGCCGTTCACCGCCTCCGGTTTGCACCGCTGCCTCTCCCCCTGTGCCCCAACCTGCCACTGAGATCCAACCCCCCTCTCAGGACACAGGCACTACCGTCTCCTGGCCTGCACCCACACCCTCACCTCCGCTGTCCTCGGCCCCATCCACCAATGTCTCTCAGCGCACCGTCCAGCCGTCGCTAGCGCAAGTGTTGGAGCGCAAGCGCAAGTACGCCGCCACGCACCCGCACGCTCAAGCATTAAACGTGCACATAGCCAAATTTATCAGCCTGGAGATGCTGCCGTATAGGGTTGTGGAAACGGAGGCTTTCAAAGGTATGATGGCGGCGGCGGCCCCGCGCTACTCAGTTCCCAGTCGCCACTACTTTTCCCGATGTGCCGTCCCAGCCCTGCACGACCACGTCTCCCGCAACATTGTACGCGCCCTCACCAACGCGGTTACTGCCAAGGTCCACTTAACAATGGACATGTGGACAAGCACAGGCGGCCAGGGCCACTACATCTCCCTGACGGCACATTGGGTGAATTTAGTGGAGGCTGGGACAGAGTCAGAGCCTGGGACTGCTCACGTCCTACCCACCCCCAGAATTGCGGGCCCCAGCTTGGTGGTGGTATCTGCGGCGGTGTATGCTTCCTCCACTAAACCACCCTCCTCCTCCTCCTCCTCCTCCTCCTCCTACGCAACCTCTGTCTCGCAATCAAGATGTGTCAGCAGCAGCACGTCGCCAGCAGTCGGTGTCGCGCGGCGTGGCAGCACAGCGGTGGGCAAGCGTCAGCAGGCCGTGCTGAAACTACTCAGCTTAGGAGAGAAGAGGCACACGGCCCACAAACTGCTGCAGGGTCTGACAGAGCAGACCGACCGCTGGGTTGCGCCGCTGAGCCTCCAACCAGGCATGGTCGTGTGTGACAACGGCCGTAACCTGGTGGCGGCTCTGCAGCTCGGCAGCCTCACGCTCGTGCCATGCCTGGCCCACATCTTTAATTTGGTGGTTCAGCGCTTTCTGAAAAGCTACCCACGCTTGTCAGACCTGCTCGGAAAGGTGCGCCGGCTCTGCGCACATTTCCACAAGTCCCACACGGACGCTGCCACCCTGCGCACCCTGCAACATCGGTTTCATCTGCCAGTGCACCGACTGCTGTGCGACGTGCCCACACGGTGGAACTCTACGCTCCACATGTTGGCCAGGCTCTATGAGCAGCGTAGAGCTATAGTGGAATACCAACTCCAACATGGGCGGCGCAGTGGGAGTCAGCCTCCTCAATTCTTTACAGAAGAGTGGGCCTGGTTGGCAGACATCTGCCAGGTCCTTGGAAACTTTGAGGAGTCTACCCAGATGGTGAGCGGCGATGCTGCAATCATTAGCGTCACCATTCCTCTGCTATGCCTCTTGAGAAGTTCTCTACAAAGCATGAAGGCAGACGCTTTGCGCTCGGAAACAGAGGCGGGGGAAGACAGTATGTCGCTGGATAGTCAGAGCACCCTCCTGTCTATATCTCAGCGCGTTGAGGAGGAGGAGCATGAGGAGGATGAGGAGGAGGGGGAAGAGACAGCTTGGCCCAATGCTGAGGGTACCCATGCTGCTTGCCTGTCATCCTTTCAGCGTGTATGGCCTGAGGAGGAGGAGGATCCTGAAAGTGATCTTCCTAGTGCGGACAGCCATGTGTTGCGTACAGGTACCCTGGCACACATGGCTGACTTCATGTTAGGATGCCTTTCTCGTGACCCTCGCGTTACACGCATTCTGGCCACTACGGAATACTGGGTGTACACACTGCTCGACCCACGGTATAAGGAGAACCTTTCCACTCTCATACCCGAAGAGGAAAGGGGTTCGAGAGTGATGCTATACCACAGGACCCTGGCGGACAAGCTGATGGTAAAATTCCCATCCGACAGCGCTAGTGGCCGAAGGCGCAGTTCCGAGGGCGAGGTAGCAGGGCAGGTGCAGAGATCAGGCAGCATGTACAGCACAGGCAGGGGAACACTCTCTAAGGCCTTTGACAGCTTTCTGGCTCCCCAGCAAGACTGTGTCACCGCTCCCCAGTCAAGGCTGAGTCGGCGGGAGGACTGTAAAAGGATGGTGAGGGAGTACGTAGCCGATCGCACGACCATCCTCCGTGACGCCTCTGCCCCCTACAACTACTGGGTGTCGAAGCTGGACACGTGGCCTGAACTCGCACTGTATGCCCTGGAGGTGCTTGCTTGTCCTGCGGCTAGCGTCTTGTCAGAGAGGGTGTTTAGTGCGGCTGGGGGAATCATCACGGATAAGCGTACCCGCCTGTCAACTGACAGTGCCGACAGGCTTACACTCATCAAGATGAACAAAGCCTGTATTTCCCCAGACTTCTCTTCTCCACCAGCGGACAGCAGCGATACCTAAACAATACGTAGGCTGCACCCGCGGATGGAAGCATTGTTCTCTATCACCATCAAAAACGTGGACCTTTTAGCTTCATCAATCTGTGTATAATATTCATCCTCCTCCTCCTGCTCCTCCTCCTGAAACCTGACATAATCACGCCGAACGGGCAACTTTTCTTAGGCCCACAAGGCTCAGTCATATAATTTTTTTAAACAATTTTTATACGTTTCAATGCTCATTAAAGCGTTGAAACTTTCAACTGAACCAATTTTTATTTTAACTGGGCTGCCTCCAAGCCTAGTTACAACTTAAGCCACATTAACCAAAGCGATTAATGGGTTTCACCTGCCCTCTTGGTTGGGCATGGGCAATTTTTCTCAGGTACATTAGTACTGTTGGTACACCAATTTTTTGGGGCCCTCGCCTACAGTGTAATCCAATTAATTTTTTGCCCACCTGCATTAAAGCTGACGTTACATCAGCTATGCTGGGCACTGCAATGGGATATATTTATGTACCGCCGGTACCTCCTCTGTCCGGCTGTTGGCAATGGGAGTGGGTGGGACGGAGGTGGAGCTAAGTACCTGCCCCTTGTCCGTAGCTATCACTGGGAGTGGGTGGAGCTTAGCTTCACCCCCGCTCTGCCCCCTCCCATTGTAAACAGCCAGAGGAGAGGGGAGAGGAGGAGAGAAGAGGGAGGGTGTGTAGCAGTCACACTGCTAAACTTCCTCCCACCTCCCTTCTCTGGCCGCTGTCATTGGCTCCCATAGGAGTCTATGCAGTGGTCGACGTATTCCGGGCACAAAGATAGTTCCAGGGCTATCTTTGCTCCTTGGCGTAAAAGCGTCCGGCGCTTTATTTGCCGGCTGGGCACTTTTATGCCGCGGGAATACACCTGTGTGATCTGATTCATTGGAATCCAATGCATCAGATGGTAGCGTATATCAGCCGGCAGTGAAAACGGCGGCCAATATACGCTTGTGTGAATAAGCCCTTATGTCTGCTGATTGTGTAGCTGATGTTAGCCAATTGTAGATCTTCACGTTAAGGAACCAAATAGCCATTCATCCATAGCCACCAGCCTCCTTGTAACTGTCCACTGAGCCCACGGCCCACTCATACCATTTTGGTTCCAGGCATGTAAACCTATAGGCATGTAGAACTGTATGTCGAGCCCCATAGGAGTGAGCTTGTCTATATAAAGTTCTATTCATATTATTATAGTACTAAACATGATATGAAACATTTCCCGTCCATGCATTCCCCTTCATGGTGTGTGATTTTACCAAGCAGTGAATTTTCAGGATTCGTTTTATTGCAATCAAATAAAACCCTGAATTTCATTCCTGCTGTAATAACATGTTCATATAAAATATAGGCGCCCTGAATGGCGCAGACAGCGGAATACTTCACAGTACATGGAGTGCATGGGGCATTAAAGGGCCGGTCCAATCCTATGTACATAAAGCTTAGAAAGACCACAAAAAGGAAGGTTGTGCCACCTTTTATTTTTTTGCTTCATTCCTCACCATTTCCACAATTTTTCTTGCTCTCTTTGCTGCCTTTTAGTACCTATTGTCAGTGAATTGAGACATCCATTGTTTACATTCAGAGGCCAAAAAGTCTTCCAGACTAAGGGCTTATTCACACGAGCGTATATTGGCCGCCGTTTTCACGGCCAGACGATATACACTACGATCTGATACTTTGGATTCCAATGCATCAGATCACACAGGTGTATTTCCCCGGCATAAAAGTGCCTGGCCAGCAAATATAGCATCGGGTGCTTTTACGCCAGGCAGCAAAGATAGTCCTGGAACTATCTTTGTGCCCGGAATGCGTTGGCCGCTGCATGGGCTCCTATGGGACCCAATGACTGCGGCTGGAGAAGGGAGGTGGGAGGGAGTTTAGCAGGGTGTCTGCTAAACTCCTTCCCCATTCTCTCCTTCTCTCTTCTCCCCTCTGGGTGTTTGCTATGAGAATGGGTGGGAGGGGGCGAAGCTAAGCTCTGCCCCACACCACCCCCTCCCATTGCTGGATGCAGACAAGGGGTAGGGAGGGGGCTGGTGTTTAGAAAAGGGGAGGCAACGGCATTGTGGCCTTGGTGTATATGCACCGGGCCCGTGCTGTCTGAAAACATTAGATTTGTGTGCCCATTCACGCGTTTTTATGACGCTGGCAGGGAAAAAGCCCTTAAAGGGGTATTCTGTTAAAGTTACATTATCCCCTATTCACAGGATAGGGAGTAACGAGCTAATTTGCTGACAGCAGGCAGAGAAAGTACTATGGAATTGAAACACAGACTATATTAGAAAATTGCAGAATGTTCCTTTATTGGCAGAAACCCCCTTTAATAGGCATTCTATGACTATTTGCAGCACATTCCATCCAATCAGGATCCTACAGCAAAGTCCGGCTTTCATTCAGATGACCCCTCACTACAGGCTGTAGCAATGGCTTTAGTAGTTGCTCCTTAATAAATCCGTATATGCAGCTGAGTTATCCCGCGCTGTTATGTCTTTATCTGTCATGTGAAACTACACAGAGCAACCAAGCAAATACTAATTATAATGGCAGTGATCTTCTGATTCATATATGAGATAATCTGCATAAATTGAGATGTAATCAGCTGCTCTTAACCTTGTCACAGTTCATCCTGATGAACGTTCTGTATCCATTTGCTCTTCATATAAAATGAATGTGTTTGTCAGACAGCATCAAGGCTGACGGCAACCGGCCCTCGTTATTGCATCACAACGTCATAGAATTAAAAGTGACCACTCATTAGTCATACGGGGGCTCAGAAACATGACTACATCATAAGTCATTAGCAGTAGTTTGTCCTCTACTTATGCACTATAGCTCAACCAATTCAACGTGGGCAACATAATGAATCCTCCTACATACCAGGAGCTGGATGACAGAAGGAAGGTGGTCATCAGCAGTGACCTGTAATTTTCTCTCAGGGGAACCATGGAGGGGTTTGAAATTCCTTGTCATAATGCAGAATTGTATGAGTCTACACTAAGCCATAGTCACACGATGGAAAAAAAATGTAGAAAATGATGATGAATTGAAACATAATATATATTAGAAAGTTGCAGAAGTTTTTATTATACAGTGATGATATTATACAAAGTAGCCCTTTAAGGGATGAAGAAGCCGTCACTCATTTGGGTAAGCGGTAATGTTGCCATGGTAATACTACCGCGGGTTCTTGCAGCGCTGCAGGAGACCGCAGCTATCAGGTAGATCTCTGACAAAATATAAATTATATCATTCTTTTTTTGCCTAGAGAATCAGTTTAAGGTGAAGATTTGTGTTTCCTTCTAAATTAAAAGATCTTACAAGCCGAAGAGTTTCTAACATGATGAGTGAGAGATGTTTCCACCTCAGCGTCTGGGCAGAGCCGCCTGAAGTGTCACCCCGAGTTCCTCAGTTTTATCTTACGAGTGAAAACACATAAACTTTTCTGGAGCGCTGCGTCCCCGGAGAGACAATAGTTTAAACTACTCGGCCTTTGTGTAAATTTGCTGGGACATATTTCCAGCAGGAGAGAAAGCGGCCAATTATTTTATTACATAACTGCGGACGCATTTCACACTCAAGAAAGAGAACATTTTATGGTTTTAATGAACTGGGTCACCTTTACCGAAGGACAATGGAGACGCTTATCTAAAGAATTGGCTGTTACTGAGCTGAGACAGGAGAAAAGGAAACGTGCTCATTATAGGGAAAACCTACAATTTACAGCACAATTACAGGAGCAGAAATTGTAGAATCAGCATTTTCTTAGAAGAGGTGGAGCTTTATAAAGATGAGGAGGGCTTAAACAAGTAAAGGCATTTTTATAAGTACTGCCACGTGTGCCACAGGGGCAGCACCCACAGTATAAAGTGCAAAATCTAGAGCAGACCTTCCATCTACGCTATACTACCAGTATTTGGACATCCCAAATTAGCATGTCACCTGTCCTAAACCATGCTACATAAGATGCAGACCCTTGGAGGTGTCAGCCATAGTCTGTAAAAGAAGCTGCACACTATTGGATATATGGGTTATGCTGCTGCAAACAAGCCGTCCATCACAAAGCACAATGCATCGGCTCATCTACAGTGGTGCAAATAGTGTTATTGGATAGTTGAGCAATGGAAGAATGTTCTATGGAGTGATTAATCACACTACTCTGTCTTCAGATCACATGGATGCACCTGGGTGTGGAGGACTACTGGAGAATGCCTTTTGCCTAAGTGTGTTGTGCCAACAGTTAAGTACTGCAGAAGTTTCGATATGGTCTAGGGATGTTTTATGTGGCATGGTCTCGGCCTGTTGGTTGTAGTGACAAGAACCATAAGCACGGAGGAGTACCCTGCCATTCTAGATAATAATGTGTTGCCGACAATGTGGCATTGCTCTGGGAATGCTCTGCAATACTTCCATCTTTGGGATGAAATAGAACATTGAGTCAGGAAATATGAAGAGCGTTCATCTTCTTTAAGAGTACTTGCCAGAAGTTTGTAGGATAAATGAAAGGAAATACGAGCTGAAGTGTATCAGATATTAGTAGAAAGTGCCACAGAGAGTATCCAATGTCATTAAGGCCCCACTTAAGGAGACCGCACTAAGTATTAACACATGTAAAGAAATACTACTTTGGATTCTTGCTCAGGTGTCTAATAATTACTTTTGGTATGACAGTATATGATTGCGACAGCTGCCATCTTATATGGTAGACAGGCCTCAAGGCCTCCTCAGGTACCAGGGCCGAGGTGTAATTGCTACTTCCCCACTTTCATAGTTATGCCTCTGCCAGCCCCAATAACTGAGAAGGAATTGGATCCAAACTCATGTTGACCACATCCCTATTTTCCATGAACAAGGTCATTCTGGAATAGGCTCCTCTGCCCCAAGAGATGCTGGCTTCTGAGAAGGAAGTTGCGATGTCTAAACCCAAAACAAAAAAGCAGGGTCCATTTTGATTTTTCCTTTTTTTTTAATTATTTAACTCTATTGTGAGTAATTTAACAGCTTACTTTAAAATATTTAAAAGGAAAAATATGAGAAAACAAATCTGCAAGTGCTCTCCTTGTATAAAAAAGGGCCACAGAACTGAAGCATTCAGACTTCTTAAAGGGGTTTTGTCATAAATTTTTTTTTATCTAAACTTACCTATTCCTTCCCTGTCTGTCTCCTTATCACATCTTCTCCTGGTTGAGCTTCTCCAGTGCCCCAGGTCAGCTGACTGCAGGTTGGGCCCAGCTTATGAGGGCTGCTTATCACAAATTCCTTCCGGCTGGGTCAGTGAAGGTCACATCCTTGTGCTGTAGCTTCACTGCCTAGGAAGGAATTGTAATCTATTTAAGAGACAGCTCGCATGAGCAATCTCTGAAGAAGATAGGCAGTCCTCCTGCTGACCTGTGAGCTGTGACATAACATACATTGGAAGACTGCCAACCAAATGTACATAACCTCACAGGAAGGAGAAGAATCAGGCAAGTGGAGGTGATGTGACACCCTGGACTGCAGGAGACAGGAGAAGATAAGGGAGGTGAAGATCTGGTAAGTAGAATGATGGGAGAGGAATAGATAAGTATAGCATTTTTCTTTTTTAGCGACAGAACCCCTTTAAGGAAAAGAAAGTGCACAAATTTGTAAAATGTGTATTTGCATGAAAACTCCATACCAACATTATACATTAAGGTTGGGGGTGATACAAACAGGATATATTACAAATGTAGCAACAACTTATTTTCAAACCATGCACAATATGCAATCAAAAATACACTAAGATACACAAGCTTTCACACTTTCCAAACAGGAGTATAATGGGGCTGGTAAACCAAGAGGATTTTCTGTGTTTGTCATCAACTTATGCAAATCTTTAAAACTTGAGGCATTAGTAATAGTTCTCAATTCTGTCTCTTATGATGGTGAAATGTACACAAAGAAGACCCAACGAAGAGTAGCAGAGAAGAGCCTAGGAATCGTTCCAGCTCTGCTCCACAATGGCAGATACCCTCTTTTCATATTCACGTTTGTTTTCCTGATAAAGTTGTGCTGCTTGACTGTTTGCAGGACTGTTTGGATTTGGTTCATCAAGTAGAGACTGAATTGATGTTAATATGGAAGAAACATTGTAAGTTGGGCTCCAGCGATTCTGAAGGATGTCTAAACATGTGCTTCCATCAGCATAAACATTAGGATGAAACATTTTTGAGACAAATCTTACAGTTGGAGGTTTATTTGGATATTCTTCTGAAAATTCTATCACAAGTTTAAATGTACAATCCTCAAATGGTGTTCCTTCTGGCCCAAATAACTCCATTCCAGACCATAATATTGTTCTCAGACGGCGCTCCACTGACTCCAACTGGGGGATCTTCTTGTAACCTCTTGAAGTCCCTCATGAGCCTCCTCCTGGCCGGGGTGGACATGGCCTCCGCTCTCAGCCTTACTACAAACAAGCTGGATGACGTCTCAGATTTTTCTTTTTTTTAACTGCGTCCTCTACTAGTTCTAAAAAAGGCAATTAAGCTCACTATTATTGAGTAAATAAAGCTTAATTAGTGTATAATAAAAGCTCTGCAATTGAGTTATAATTCTTCAACAAGTTAAGGCCCATTTACACCAGCAGATGATCGCTCAAAGATTGCTCAAACGACAGTTTGAGTGACAGCTTTGAGCAATTATTTTGCATAAACTGTTAAGTAACTACTCAGATACTTAAGAGCAATTAAGCGTGCAAATAAAGCCTTCCCTGAATGTAGTTAATAGCCCAAGGGCTATTATCTGCGCTCAGATCCTTTGTTCTCCACAGGGAAACAATACTATCAGCACTCCCCGTGGAGAACTTCTGATAAAATTAGGTTAGACTAAATTTAACAATTAGCTAAAGGCCCATTTAGACGCAATGATTATCGCTCAAAATTCGCCCAAAAGCCATCTTTTGAGCGATGATCGCTGTGTGTAACCGCACTGACATTGTGCAGTTTTCATTATGCCATCGCTCATCGTCGTCTTTCAGCGTGCTGAAAGACAATGATGATCCTTATCAGGGATTGACAGCGGGATACAGCTGATACTATTGTTTCAGCTGTATCCCGCTCCCTGATAACAGGTGGGGTATGAAGAACAGAGCAGTCCAGCCAAGCTCTCTGTGCAGAAAACATCTGGATGCAGAAGACAAGCGGGAACACCCCTCTTGTCTTCTGCATCCTCCGCTCCAAGCGCTCGGCTGTATAACAGCTGGGCACTTGGAGCGGAGAACAGCTGGATGCAGAAGACAAGCTGGGACACCCCGCTTGTCTTCTGCATCCTGCGCTGCCAGCGCAAGGTGATCGCTCATCTTGAGTGATCATCTTGCGCTGTAAATGACACAACAATGATCGCTCAAAAGTCGCTTGAGCGAAATCTTTTGAGCGATTATTGTTGTATCTAAATGGGCCTTAAAAGTGCCCGAAAAGCGCACCATGGGCACGCGCTTAGATGCGCCGATGATCGCTAAAACAATCGCCGATTAGCGATTTTTTAGCAATTATCGGCTGGTGTAAATGGGTCTTTATACAAGTTAGCTGATCACACACAAGCGTATTATCATTGCAGATCGTTAACGCAACATGCAATGCCAATAGCCCATTGATTTCTATTGGGCCACTCAAACCTGCAAAAAAAGCACAGCATGTCCTATCTTGGCACATATTCCTTGCACATACATGCCAAGATATTGTATGAAGATTGGCGACACGCAGCTACTTACGAACATGTGAGCCCATAATCAACAAAAAATTTCAGCCTCTTTCATTTAGTTTGGTACAATGCATCAGTAAAATGTATCAATCTGGAGTTCTTCTGTTTATCTTTCAGAGGACTATCTAGAATGGATACAAGTTTAGCAAACCCTCAACCTCCGAATGTAAAGGAGCCTTTCACTGACCACAACCAGAGAAATGGAAAGAAAAAATATAAAGTGTGTTATAAAAATGCAGACATTTTTCAGCTTTCCTGAGATTATGATGTCTGAGCACGGGGTTAGACTGAGGGGCCACCACAAGAAACTTCATAAGTGCTAAACAATAATAATCAATTGTCAGTAAAGAGTTGTAGAAAATGTGTTCCCTGTTAACAAGATGACATTTCTATTGTTGGTGTTCAGCTTGGACCTTCATCTGACCGCTGGCCTCAGTAAGCAAAGCTTTACTAAAACTAGTTGCGTACCCCTGCCTCAAGCTCTCATCTTATTATGTGAACCTCAGAGAGCCTTGACAGAGAATAGAATCTTCTAATGATTTCTTTGCATTTTATGCCACCGGTAAAACAGCGGCACATCTTCAGCAATATTTATGTGACTGCAGGTTTTATATATATAAGAGATAGTCAGATAGGAACCGTCAGTGATGGCAGAGATTACCGTGGTGAAGCGCACTGACGCTGCTCTGTATTTTAGGAGATGTATATTTCATAAAGGTTATGCATCCATTAAATATAACTGAGCTCCAGCTGTGTTTCAAAATGAAAAAGTGCTAAGAAACTGCAGCAAAAAGAGTGAGTAAAAGTCTTTGAGAACTTCTATAATATTGTAAGTTGTGTGTTTCTCGGATAGGTGTGGTGGCAATTTTTACTGCATTGTGTTTTATATCAGTCATTGGTGACATTGACTAGAGGTCGATAGGAAATGCATCTCAGTTATGTTGAGTTGGAGAAACATATCAGGATCCTCATGGATGGTGTTATTTTCCACCAATAAGACACTTGGTTGCTATAGGCAACTACTTTCTTTTTATTTCGTAGTTCATAGGTCTCTAACTTGAGCCAGTTCCCGAATTTAGGCCTTTTGCATTTATGTAGATTACTTCTAAAAGCATGTCTGCAGCCTGTGGTCTGATATTCTGTAATATCAGTTTCTCCATTCTTTATAATCTGCATTAAAATCAGTGTAACAATGAGTGACTGAATAAATGAAAGAAATTCCTCTAGAAACCTCACAAAAGTCAAAAATAAAAGTTCTTCTTATTAAACTCTAAACTGTAACCCTCCCAATGTTGCAAAACTACCAAAGGCAGGTTCACATAGAGCAGTAGGTGTTGGAGAGCGTAGGTTGGAGACTACCATGTTCAACTTCAGGATAAGGAAGCTTAGTTAATGGCACAGATAAGTCTTGCTTGACTTCCATTGCAGAGAGAGCATTAGGGAAAGCTGCTCCTTGTCAGATTAATTATCTTCACGGTTTCAACCCTAAGGAGGTAGAGGCAATGGAGAGCAAATTGGTGTTTCCACACTTATGAGTTGTAGGTAGATATTCCGTCACCAGGGGCAAAAGCTTTAGTTTGCTTCCCAAGTCCTGTATTGAAATACCCTTACCAAAGAGACTGTCTTCTTGCCCTCCACCAGCATCTAGCACCTGACACATATGCCCATCAGTCACCAGTACTCCCACCCAGGGGCGTAACTATAGAGGATGCAGGGGATGCAGTTGCACCCGGGCCCAAGAGCCTTAGGGGGCCCATAAGACCTCTCTTCTCCATATAGTGAGCCCAATACTATGAATAAAGCACTACAGTTGGGGACCCTATTTCAGATTTTGCATTGGGGCCCAGCAGATTCAAGTTACGCCTCTGCTCCCACCCCTCATTCCATTGCCAAAATTATATACAGGACATTTAAATTCCCGTGCAGAATCGCATGAGCTGGCCAGTCAGTGTCTCTTATCTGCAATGGAATGGTGCATGATATTTATTCTGCCAAGACAGAAAGCATCATAACTGTTGTACCCATGAATCCTCCAGCCCCTGCCATCTTCTGTAAGGAAAAGAGCAGCTTGTGGGTACTTGACCCCTGGTATTTGCACATCACCCTCCACTGAACACTTCTTGGCATTGATGTTGGAAGGATAATTGAGAACAGTGAATAACAATTCCATTTTCATCTTCCCAGTGGACTAAGTACTAGCAGGAGCCTTCAAAGAGGTAATAAGGCTACAAAACACAGATCGACTTTCTTTTGAAGAAATATTGTCTTGCTACTTTTGGACAAACCCCGGCTTTGGCTTCTCTTAAATCTGCTTTCAAGCGTTCTCCTTTGAACTGACAGATAGATTAGTTTCAGCAACAGCCTGGTTCTGCAATAAGTGGCTTTCTATGATTGCACGCTGGAAATTGATACACGACGTAACTTCATGTTGTTGTATAAAATTAGGTTTTGTGAGTGGGGACAAGGAAGTAGGGGAAAGCTGCAAAAATGGAAATATCATGTACTATGGACACATCATGGAGGAACATCACATCACATTCTAGTCAGTCATAATGTAGAGCAGTGGTGCCCAACCAATGGCTTTAGAGCCACACGGGGCTCTCAACCATCAGCTGTGTTGCATTGCATAGGAGTTCTCAGTTGTAGTTAATTAGTTGATAGGGTTGAGAAACAAAACACAATTCCAACTCATAATCCTACTATGTTGATCCAGAGGAAGGGAAACCTCCCAATGAGCAGCTGACAATTTCCCCATATTAGGGGAGAAAAAAATTCCTTCCCAACTCCAAATATGGGAATCAGAATAAATCCCTGGATCAGCATTCCATCTCCAGAAACCTAATGCCGATAGCCTGTAGTATTGTGTTTTTTTTTTTTTTTAAAGAAAGGCATCTATGCCCTTCTTGAATTTGTTCAATGACTGAGCCATCTATGATAATGGTAGAACCTTCCCTCCTCCAGTTGCAGAGGATGCCCATTGGTCATTTTTAAAGGTCTACGAGTAAAATGATGATTAGAAAGATCTCTGTACCATCCATTCATATATTTGTACATTGTAATTAGATGGCCCTTAAATCACCTTTTCACAAACTGAATAACCCTAAGGGCTCATTCACACAAGCGTATGCAATTTTGTTCTGTGAAATATGCAGTGTTTTACTGTATGTAGATATATAGTAACATAATGTGCAAGGCTGAAAAAAAAGACATGTCCATCTAGTTCAGCCTATCACCCCATAATGTTGATCCAAAGGAAGGCAATAAACCCCAATGAGATAAAAGCCAATTTTCCTTATTTTTGAGAAAAAAAATTCATCCCGACTTCAATCTGGCAATCACAATAAACCGTGCATCAACAACCCTTCTGAAGTAATCAGTGACTATAACATGTATATTGTTACACTGAAGAAAGGCATCCAGGCTCCTCTTAAACTCTTTTATCGAGTTCATTGTCACCACGTTCTCAGACAGAGTTCCATAGTCTCACTGCTCTTACAGTAAAGAACCCCCTTCTATGTTGGTGTAAAACCCTTCCTTCCTCTAGACCAGTGATTCCCAAACTTTTTCAGCAATGGAGCCATTTTGAAGCAAAAGTTTTGAATGGAGCCCCAAGGTGTGGTCAGGGGAGGTGTTGGGGGCGTGGTTTATCAGGTCATATTATTTTTAACTGCATCACTATAAAAAGGACAGGGACACTTAAATAAAATGCATGGAGGAATGCTGGATCGTTGGATGGGCTATTGATATACATTATATTTAAAATTAACATCCTGCGGAATTAGATCCCGCACCACATGTCAATATCCGCACGGGTTTTGTGCAGATTTTTGCCAGAGCATGTGGATAATTTTCAAAATCTCATCTACTTTGCTGCTACAGCTACTGTAAATTCCACAGCAAATTTGCTCCGTGTAGTAATAGTATCCTCCTATATTGCCCCCGTGTAATAATAGCAACCCCTATTGTGGTCCCAGTAGTAATAGTGACCCACTATATTGGTGGCCCCGGTAGTAATGGCCCTAGTAGTATTAGGTGACCCCCACAATGGCCCCAGTAGTAATATGTGACCCCTGTTGTGGCCCCAGTAGTAATAGGTGACCCCTGTTGTGGCCCCAGTAGTAATAGGTGACCCCTATTGTGGCCCCAGTAGTAATAGGTGACCCCTATTGCGGCCCCAGTAGTATTAGGTGACCCCTATTGCAGCCCAAGTAGTAATAGGTGACCCCTCTATTGGCCCCAGTAGTAATAGGTGACCCCTGTATTGGCCCCGGTAGTAATAGGTGACCCCCACAGTGGCCCTAGTAGTAATAGGTGACCCCTATTGTGGCCTCAGTAGTAATAGGTGATCCCAATTGCGGCCCCAGTAGTAATAAGTGACCCTTATATTGGCCCTGCTAGTTATAGGTGACCCCTATATTGGCCGCAGTAGTAAAAGGTGACCCCTATATTGGCCCCAGTAGTAATAGGTGACCCCCACAGTGGCCCCAGTAGCAATAGGTGATCCCTATTGTTGCCTCAGTAGTAATAGGTGACCCCTATTGTGGCACCAGTAGTAATAGTGACCCCCTATATTGGTGGCCCTGGTAGTAATAGTCACTCCCTATATTGGTGGCCCAAGTAGTAATAGGTGACCCCCACAGTGGCCCCAGTAGTAATAGGTGACTCTTATATTGGCCTCAGTGGTAATAGGTGACCCCTATTGTGGCCCCAGTAGTAATAGTGACCCCTATTGCAGCCCCACTAGTAATAGGTGACCCCTCTATTTGCCCCGGTAGTAATAGGTGACCCCTATATGGGCCCTTAGTAGTAATAGGTTAACCCTATATTGGCCCCAGTAGTAATAGATGACCCCACAGAGGCCCCACTAGTAATAGGTGATCCCTATTGTGGCCCCAGTAGTAATAGGTGACCCCTATTACGGCCCCAGTAGTAATAGGTGACCCCCACAGTGGCCCAAGTAGTAATAGGTGACCCCTATTGCGCCCCCAGTAGTAATAGGTGACCCCAGTAATAATATTAGCCCCAGTAATATTAACCCCCTCAGTGATATTAACCCCACAGTAGGCAGAGTAATAATATTAACCCAACAGTAATATTGCCCGCCCTCAGTAGTCACAGTAATATTAACCCCCTCAGTAGCCACAGTAATAATGTTAACACCCTCAGTAATATTAACCCCCTCAATAATATTAACCCCACAGTAGCCCCCCAACGCATATACTTACCTCCTCCTTGTAATCAGTGACATTCCTCCTCTCCTCAGTGCTGAGCCCAGGTGCACACTGACGTCAGTGTGTAAGCCAGGAACGTTTCTTTCCCTGTCCTCTACTGCGGAACTAAGGAGGAGAGGACTCAGGGGAGGAGGATCCCGGCTGCACACTGACATCAGAGTGTGCACCGGGATCAGCGGCACTGTGTGAGTAAAGGGGGGGAGCTGCGGCAGCCCCACCGGTAATCACTACAGTGATGAGCTGCTGTTGGCACGCGTACCTCAGGTTTGTCACCACGGACCCTCGGTCGGAGCCCCTTACTAACACAGTTTGGGGGTCAGAAACGCTATCTCTTCTCCTTAGGGAGAGCGACTATACTATAAACTAGTGAAGAGACTCAAATGGCCATGCACGCTCGTCTGGGTAATATGCAAATAAGGGAGATGGACATGGAGTCTGGTTTGGCTTTTAATTCCTGGACATTGTAACAAGGCTTGTATAAAAAGTCTGACTTTGGCTTGAAGGAATGCTGCCTTTCAACAGGTGGCACTGTAGAGGATTTATTCCATCTCCCTTATTAATGCAGTTTGGGAACCGCTGCTCTAGATGTATAGGATGCCCTCTTGTTACAGTCACTGTCCTGGGTATAAACAGATGATGGGAGAGATCCTTGTTATTACCCCTGATATTTTTATACATAGTTATTAGGTCGCCCCTCAGCTGTCTTTTTTTTAAGCTAAATTACCTTAATTTTGATAACCTCTGTGGGTATTGCAGTCCACCCATTCCATTTACCATACCCGCTGAAGCTCTGATATGTCCTTCTTGAGTACCGAAGCCCAAAACTGTACACAATATTCTATGTGTGTTCTGCCCAGTGACATGCTTTTTGGAGCATATTGTTTTGTTTTTTTTGTGTGTGAGCATTACAGTATTTTTCATGTGCGCAAAATAAAACGCAAGAAGGACCCATTGATTTCACTTTTTTAACATTGTCACCTAGCTTCATGCGTTAAAAAAACGCTCCCATAAACTTGAATGGGTAATTTTGGACTGCAATACGGAACAAAATACGACATGTTGCTATTTTTTTCACACACGTAAAAAATGCAAAACAAAGGTGTTCTCTGCTGTCTGTATTATGCACGTATATAATACAGACTGAAAATATGCCCATATGAATAAGCGATAAGTTTGAGGATAAGTTTGATATCCTGTCTTGGTACTGCAACCATCCCTTATTACCTTGACCACCCCTCTCTACCCCAGTTCTACTTCAGGTATGCCCTTCTTATACACAGGTGCCCATATGACCACATGCACTGGCAATGTACATTATTGCAGACATGTCCTAATCATGAAACAGGTGCCAATTTTGATATTATAATTAGAGATGAGCGAGTATACTCGCTAAGGCACATTACTGGAGCGAGTAGTGCCTTAGCCGAGTATCTCCCCGCTTGTCTCTAAAGATCCGTGGGCCGGCGCGGGTGACAGGTGAGTTGCGGGGGGGGGGATCGGGCGGGAGAGAGGGAGAGGCAGATCTCCCATCCGTTCCTCCCCGCTCTCCCCTGCCGGCCTCCAAATCTTTAGAGACGAGCGGGGAGATACTCGGCTAAGGCACTACTCGCTTGAGTAATGTGCCTTAGCGAGTATACTCGCTCATCTCTAATTATAATACATGTTAAATTTAGATCAGCAAATGTTTGCAAATTTATGATTTCTTCTTTTTCCACATTTAAAATTTTTCCTCCATTTTTAATGGCTCCCAACCATCACTAAAGAGTTGGATGTGGCTCGAATGACAGTAAAGGTTGGGAAGTCATTGACATTAATGATTTGATAACACTTGGGGCAGGACAATAGATTCTACCCCTTCAGGCAAGTCCTATAAAAGGTACCTTTATATGGTGCAACTATCGCTCTCGTCTTTTGACACAGGAGCTATTGTTCAGAGAAGGAAGGTGAAGCGCGTCGGTGATCTCTTCATGCCGCCTGCCCCCACTCACAACAAACAGGCAGTCATTCACACAGTAGATGAACACTGCCTGTTCACACAGGCCAATAGTTGCTTAGTTTTTAGATTAGCTAAAAACCAATAGACTCCAATAAGGGAGCGATTTCTCGCTCAGTGCCCTGTCCTTGATCATATGTACAAGGGGTGACTATTGCCTGAATCTGCTGTTTCTTACCATTATTACCCCATGTAAAGTTACCTTAAGAAAGCTTGAACATCTACACATCTGCCGTGGAGAATATCTTATTGTGAATAAATCATCCAAGGTTGCTGAATGGAGAGTTCATGGATTGCAGCAACTACATGAAGCCCATAAAAAAAAATAATCTTGTTATTTGTATAGCGCCAACTTATTCCACAGCGCTTTCAAGTCATTTATTTATTTCTCCACCAAGCTGGATACTCATTTTACCGACCTCTGAAGGATGGAAGGCTAAGTCAACCTTGAGCTGGCTACCTGAACCATACATGGATTGAACTTGCAACCTTCAGGCCATAAGTGAGAGCTTAGGACTGCATTTCTGCTGCCTTAACATTCTGCACCACATGAACCCATTTCTCCAGGTGACACTCAGATGAGTAGAATGGAGCTTTATCCACTTCTGGACATATTATAAAGAGACCTGGCTCTATCACATAGACAAATGTGGAGTAAGAATGAAAAAAAAAGAGAAAGAAGATGAGTGGCAACAAGATGGATAGAGTCAATTATGGAAATTGCAAACCAGCAGTCATTGAGAAGAGTGCATGCCAAAATAGAAGATGAAACATTTCGGAGAAGCATTGAGAGAAAGTTATAAACTCACTGGAGCCAGAACTCTGGCATAAAAAAACACAATTTTGGCGTAATTTGATTTCTGCACAAAAAATCGCACATTTTTGATGCTGTGCATCGCGTCCACCACCACTTTGGAAATGGACAGAGCTTAGCAGGACGGCCATGGCCTCCTGCATCCCAGCACATTTACTGTAGTTTACTCCAGAAAATGGTCCAGCAGTTGTAGATGTTACTGTCTGGCACAGGGTGACCAGATTATTGAGAAGCATACACTCCCTAATAAATCGGGCATCTTTACCTCCAGTGCAAGAAACACCTGTGTTAATTTACAGTATACTCGTAAACAGTTCATATATAGGAGTCAAGCTGAATGTGACATAATAGTACAATTTAGAGCTTGGTCACGTGGACGTTGTTAGATGGGTTAATGTAATTTGATCAAATTATATACCAAGAACCTTGCATTATTTAATGTGGTTGGAGTATTGATTATAGGTATGTATATCTCTGATAGTAAATTTATTTTGCGTGCTGTTGCCATTTTTGGTCCTGCTTCTAATGATTGTATAAAGTATTAATAATAATAATAGTAATAAGAAGAAATGAGGTTCCTAATCTTAGAGTTTGCACCTAGGGGCAGATGTCCCATCCCCCACAGTTCGTAAATCCAGATTGTATCCCTTACAAGCATCATAAATTGTGCCCCATAAATGAACGTTCTGTTTTTTCCTGCACACAGACTCTTGGCTTTTGCTATTTTTTTTAAGGTAGCAGCAATAAGATCTGTAAATGAGGCCCCTTGTTTCAGTTGAAACTTCGATCCACTCTACAGGACCTGCCTGTGAACCGCTGCTCTCCTCAGGTAGTTGCTACAGAGGATGAAATGAAAAGCAATATGTGTAAATGAAGCCAGGGGTGTGAAGGTTCAGAACTTTAGCTACATGGGAATTATACTTTCCAGAAAGTTTGGTAGCTGGCATAGAATTATGGACCCTGTAGTTTGACCACAGGCCACCCAATCCTTGAAGGTAGACAAAGACATTGCTGTAACAATAATTATTGGGAGTAAAGCATGCAGCATATTATATATACGTACATAATAATAATTTTTATTTATATAGCGCCGACATATTCCGCAGTGCTTACAAAACAGGGGGAACAGAAAAGCACACACATATATACATGTATATATTTATTTATTTATTTTACATATCTGTATCAGTTTTCTCTTATAATTCATGTTTTCTCACTTTGCTGTTTATTTTTATTAGATTGTTTTATTTAACTGTTTTTCTTTTATTTGTAAATCTACTCAAAAGCAGAAATGTATCAATAGTTTCATATCATTTATAGATTGTACTAGTGAAAATGGCATAAATTCCATCAGATTTATTTAACACAAAATGCACATACCTTAACTAGTTTAGTGGCTTTCATTGGGTATATTGTACACTTCTCCTCCTCATTCCACTTTGGGGCTACCATACATGAACCATAACATTTTGTGTAAGTAATGCTGCATCGCTTTCATAAATGAGCCGCATTTTATAATCCTTCTTAGCTACTTCTCTATTTTTCCAAATTGTTAAAGTAGGTCGAAAACGAAAAAACCTGTAAATTTGTACATCATGTTCTTCATTTACAGTTGAAATCTAGTATGGTCTTCAAATTTAGGAATAGCTTTTGATGCATTGCCTATGTAGTAGTGCAGGGGTGCCAGCGGAGATTCATGACTCAGTTAATGAGTCTAGAAGGTAGCATTACATTCCGTATTCTGGAAGCCGCAGCGTGGCTTCTCTCCCCAAGCATCAGACGTGGTGGGTTAATAACCTGCTTGTACACAGCACCTGCTTCTGTCTAATACCCAAGAGGGAGCGAGGAAAGCTGAGAAGCCACTGTGACAACAAAATCAGCACCTTCACCGCATTGTGCTCTAAAATGAGGGTATTGTACGACTCCCCGGCTTCTCTGTGAAGATTGATACCTTGGCAAAAATGGCAACAATGTATCATGTAAACCTCTCTGAAAGTCATTTGTGTATAAAAACGACAACCTCTATTACACGGCTCTTAAAAAAGGCCGATTTGTTACCTTATTTCTTTTATACACTTTAAAAAAGGCGCTGATGATGGGTTGGACGCCATGACACAATGAACAGTTAGCGCTTCTTTCTCCCAAAACCAAAATTATTTGTGCGCAAAATAAGAACGATTTCATATGACACATTTTCCACGACTTTATAAATATAGGTTGAGTATAAAAACTTCAGCTTCTGGTTTAATCTATATATAATCTTTATTTAAAACAGAATAATTTTCTTTACTCAACGGGGTTACATCTTGTTTTATACTCCAGTCACATCCAAAGCTGCAGTCATATTTCTGCTGCTATCACTCACATCATACTGCTGCTTCTTGCTGGTTCAATGGCTGTACTGAGAATTTTTTGCTATGGTGCAGTGTAGCAGATGCACTCTAGGTGGACACCAGTGACTGTACTACAGTCTGATATAGGATACATTACATCTTCCGAAATGCAGGTCATTATAGGAATTCACGTGCGATGTTATGTGTCTGTCTATCAGTACAGAGCTGTTGGATTCCTAGTGACAGCTGCAGAATTATGAATGCAGCTCTGGATGTAATTGGAGTATAAACATGATGCAAATTAGAATTAATACCAGCAAAGTAAAACAAATAATTTGCATATCCCCTTACATGGACAGGTACACTTGCCTAAAGTTAATGTGTAGTCTCTTTTTTCATCTTATGCGGATGGGACATGGCAATTTTGTTAAAAAAATTAAAAAAAATACAAAATATTTATATATGTAGCGACATGTAATTTGCCCAGGGGAATTAAATACATGTACAATGTGAGAATGGTTTAAACTTTAAATCTGTCTATACGCATTCATGTACATTGATGGGGTCAGCTCTCTTGGTTAATAGGCGAGTGGGTTCTTGTACATTGAGTAGCTGTATACATGCCATGTGAATCCGCTACAATGCATGAAGTGTCTGTATCTCGTAATGCGATCAATGTTCAGAGGGGCTGTCAAAGAAACCTCCATGTTTTTGGCCTCTCTCTCAATTACAAGGCCCTTGTTTTATGCCCTTTCATGGGAATAGATAAATCCTGATCTCCTCCACAGTACAGCTGTGAATTACATGTAAGTGAATGAGGTCCACTTGTTCGCCTGCGAGAAGATAATTAGATATCAATTCACAAGGGTTGTCAGCTCCTACGCCGCGTTATTACCGGAGCCATCATTTTATACAGTGCGTCCAGTGAGCAGTGAGACCCCCGCAGCCAATCACAGCAGCCCATTCTTCTACATTCTGGCAGAATCCTAATGTAACTCCGGATAATTCCATCTTTCATGTTGGCGCAGAGGATGGCTCGCTGCACAAAGGTCACATACGATGCAAAAATGTGGAAAATTCTTAATTATTTTATCAAATTATTTAGAAAAAACTCAGAAGTAAGAAAAAAACTACAACTAAGAAAAGGTATAGAATGAGAAGTAATGCACTGAGGCTAATTCACTTCCTTGGAGGTTATCATTTTCTGGCCTTGCTGTAATGTACGTATCTGTCCACTGATTTTCTGTGAAGCTTGTGCTCATGCACAGAAGCCTATCTGAACAGAGATCTAGATTAAGGCTGCTTGCCCATCTGCGTTGGAACTTCCGTTTCATCGCAGATCTGGAACAAAATTCCGGAGAAAAAGCGTTGCATGCTTCTGCAGATTGATCTATTCCTCCAGGGGAGAGGCGTAACGTGAAGCTTCTGGGCCCCAATGCAAAATCTGTAACAGGGCCACCCAACTATAATGCTTTATTTATAGTACTGGGCCCCCTATATGGAGGAGAGTGGCCTTATGGGCCCCCTAAGCCTCCTGGGCCCGGATGCAACCGCATCCCTATAGTTACGCCCCTGCTCCAGGGGATTCCCTTTTCCTGCTCTCCGAACAAAGCAGGAAAACGTAAGCCTGCTGCAGATGAGAAAGTAGCCTAAGGGCTAAAACAGATGAGCGCATACGCAAATGCACTTGCCGCTCTGGAGTGTCTTTGCCCATGCACAAGGTAAAATTCTTTTTTTTTTTCCATTTAAATTCCACACTATTGCGCACGAATAAAAAAAACAGGCAGATAGATCCTGCCCTATCTTTTCTCAAACATAGAAAAAAATTGTATGTCCATGATTTTTGGAAGCTGGAGGAGCTGCGCCTTTTAATACATTTGCCGCTTATAGCCGAATAAAGGCTTTACTTAGACTGGCGCGTGAAATGACAGGCAAAGTAAATAAGCCCCAGTGTGTATTAATCATATGATAAACTGTGTTTATCTGCAGGGCTTCCCTCCCTTAAGTGAAGTTTTACATATGAACAACTGATCTGTTTGTGATTTGGGACATTTTTGTGGTCAACCACTGATTATGTATTTTGTTCTGCTAAGATATTTCCAGATGTTTAGCAGCTTCTAGAACATAGAAAAAATGCTGCGTAGCAGACGTTCCATCTGTCTTCTTATGGAGCCCTGGTACTCGGCAGCAGACACTATAGCATTCACTAGGCATCATAAATTTCACCAGACACTATGAGACTCACAAGACAATATGGAACCCAACAGATGCTAGTTCACTCACCAGTTATCATGGGATTAACCAGATACTACAGGATTCACAAGAAAGTGACACCATAGTTTCCATTAGACACCATGGGACTTACCAGACACCACAAGTTCCTCCCACACACCATGGTACTGACCAGACATCATGGGATTCACCAGATGCCATGGAACCCAGCAGACACCATGGGACCCAGTAGATATAAAGCTGCATACATGATTGCTGGATACACATGTCAAACTTTGTTGACTTTCTATAGCAAATCTATTCGGGATTTGCCAAACAGTGAAGGCATTAACCACTAACTTATATAGTAATTATTACATTGGCTATGGTCCTTCATTCCACTATTTTTGGTTCATGCTTAGGACACCTGTGCATCCATTGTGAACTTTAATCAGCTGTTCATTTGACTCACCATCACTTACTCTATAAAAAAGGTGGGTTGTCACAGCTCTGTACTGTAAGTGATTAGTAATATAATTCTCTTTTTTCTGGCGAGTGGGTGAAGTACAACCCCTGCCAATTTCTCCAAAGTGAGGTATTCTATAAAACATCCTGGTCATTTAGAATCTCCAACATGGGGCATCATCAACTGAAATTATACTCCAATACCTCTTGTTCGCTTCTTAGAATGAGCACTTATATTAGAGCTATCAATTACTGATGCTCTATTGTAAGTGCTAACTTGACGATTCTGAGAGGTGAAAGTTTAGCACTTCCTCTGAAGGAGTTAAATAACCATGAGCTCCGTGACATATCAGAGGACGCATCTCACAGAGCCTCACTTCAGCTGCGTCCATACGAGATGGAAAGATCCCATGCAACATGCCAGTGGATTACTACCACTAATCTGCAGCAAAATCCACATAGTGCATTGTGACGTCCCCTAATGGTATTTAGTAAATAATGAAATGTTAATAAAGTTTATTAAAAAAAAAAAAGTATACTATTAAAAAGTGTCTATGTTGTAAAAATGTTTAAAAAAAAACCCCAAAACACAAGCACAGGTATATGGCATCACTACAATCGTCACCATCCAGTTTAAAGTTAACACATTCATTATGTAAGTCATATGATGAAAAGCGTAAAAAAAGTTTAGAACATCCCAAGGTGATCCTATCAAAAATACAACCCATCCCACATAAAAAAACAAGCCCTCATATGGCAACCTCAGCAGAAAAATAAAAGCTTTCTGAATATAGCAATGCAGACCCCCCAAAAATCCTTTGAGCCTTAAAGAGGATCTGTCCTGTCCTCATTTCAGCAGGGTCAGCTACATAGCTCTGCATTTGGGACCTTGCTGACTCCAACGATGTTGTTTGTTTATACTCAATCCCGTTCTCCCATAAAGGCTGAATTTAGATTTTACTCCCAGCACTGTCAAGTAGGAGGTCCCCACCACTCACTGTCAATGGGTGACGTCAGACGTGATTGAAAGTAAGCTGTGGGGACTGCCCACTTGACACATTCACAATGCCAGGAGATGAGTCATAGAAAGAGTTAGTAAAGCTGCAGCTGTAAGGCTATGCAGATGGCCACACAGACATGAGGACATGACAGATACTCTCTAATGCCAAAAGAGGCTTGGTTCTTAAATGGTTAATGCACTATAGACTATAAAGTAACGTCAGGACTTTAAAAATGCTAACAATTGATGCTATTAAAAAGTCCTTTAAAATGCCACAAAAAAAGCTAAAAAATGTAGTATGTGAAATCCCCCCTAAGTGTTCTTCACATTTTAAAGTCCATTGGACCCAAGAAAGGAAAGGATAGGGGAGGGGAAGTAGTAATAGAATGTTGAAATATAATCATAAAAGTCTTGGAAATGGGATAATAATGTGCGTTGCTGGAAGCTGCTCTCCAATGGTGCATTTGCAAAGTCCTCAGCTCTGGACTTGTGCCTTTAAGCCAAGTTGTGCCAAAGGCAGATGCCTGTGCTGCCCGTGCCTTGGCTTGGCCCTGAGGTCAGTCATTCAGTGTCAATGTCTCTACCACTAAACTTGTTCTCCTCAAACAAGGAAATCATTTCCAACATGAATGCAGCCAAGCAAACCAGCTGCTTGGGGACATAAAAGACGTTCATACTGGGAATGAATGGCAGCGCGTGTCCTTGATTATAGAAAACACGCCAAAACAGTCTCAATCCTCAGATTCTTTCTGTGCCTGTAACTGCCCTTTAAATACCCCCCCAGCCCCAACCTCTGCCTAACTCAAGCTGTTAAAATGTCAGCATCTATTTTTGACAGAACTTTCCCTTCTATCTCCCGAATTCTATTTTGGACGGTAAGATTAATACCCGGCATGTGTTCGCCGCCACGTTCCATCCCCTCTGGGGTCCTCTGCTTACAAAAAGTTAATGGCAAACATAACATATTAATTACCGAGTGTGACTTTCTGCTATGAAAATGTAATTAAAGCCCAATTTTGACTTGAAATTTGCACTTGTGAGGCTCCAGAAAAATGCTCTTTATTCCCCAAAGATGCTGTTCTACCTTCCCAGCTGCAGTCAAAATAAAGTGTAGTTTCTGAAAACGCAGTCTAATTAAATAGTCGTCTAAGATGGTTACAATGTGTAGTGTCAGTCACTTAACGTGCAGAAAGGTTGAGCTCGTGGGTAGCGGGGCGGCTGTGTATATTGACTGTACAAGCTCTATGTCTCTGGGTGGGCAATAAAACTGCTGCATACTGCTTCCCGAGCAATTATCTTTCAAATGCATATTTTAGTATCCAGTATCTAAGCTTGAGGAGCATGGTTTGGCACTTAGCTCGCCACTTGCCAGACGCAGGAGCTGTGGCATGACCCACCTCCAAGACAATTCCAACATATCTTACATTAATAATTCCTGTGGGTATCTATAATGCTATGGCTACATGGCACTTTGGCTGTGACACAGGTCATGCATCCAAAGATTGCTGTGTAGTCCTGCAAGTTTGCCCTCTCATTGCAGTCAATAGGATTGCAGTGCAACTTACAGGTTGCCGCAATCATGACCAACAGATCACAAAAAGTCCACAAAGGTTGGATTTTTTGCAATCTGTAGGTTGCACACAAAGTCACCGTGTAGGCCCAGTCTAATTCGGCAGGTACAGTCAACAAATCAAAATATATTAGTCCCAGGGACACCTAGTGGCCACAAGGGGCATTACAGTGTGCCAAAATGAGTCATATTTATTCATGTCTACAACATGAGGCAATGTTCCCATTGTTGGAGCAGCTATAAAGATACAGGAGTCGTTTAATCCAAATACGTAGTTCCTTTTAAGAAACTCTGGTGCTCTGTCAAAAGGAAAAACCATATCCTTCCTGGTTAACTTCATAGACCTCTAACCTAGCCGGCCGGCAACCTACTACAGACTAATGAGGAGCAAAACCCTGTCTGTCCATGTTTACCTCTTCCTTCTGTTGAAGAATCAGGCTTTGGTTTATATTCCCAGCCATTGTTAAAAGGTCTGACATTGCCTTGCAGGAAGGCTGTCTTCTAGTAGGTGGCGCTGTAGAGGCATTGTTCCATCTTTCTATTTGCATTTTTATCAAACTCCAATGTAACATGGCAGCTTGAAGAGAGCAGGGAGGGATCGGAGTTCTAAGCCACCACATAATAGCTTATTTTTAATTGAGTAAGCCAGGAAAAAAAGAAAAACACATCAGCGCAATATGTTGATGTTTATGTCTCTTGGGAAAGGCAGCAACATTTTCCTCTCGTTTCCATTCAGACGCCATTTGACAATCTGCAACATATTACAGGCTGGCGCAGTGGAGGACTAGAGGAACGTTAATGCGTTTGTTGCCTCTCTACCAATTTAGGTAATTCATTATACTGGGATGGAACAATAAACAGCTATGACATCACTTAGAAGACGCATAATGACTCCTTCTTTGATCTAAACTAATTGTCACCAGAGTCTGTTCACCATGCAGCTTCTTAAGCTGGATTGAACTTGTCACCGGGCCCTTTCGTTGGAAGAACTTTTATAGGAGGTTTTGGAGAGTCTTAAAAAATGTGTTTAAGAGGATTTCAAGTTTTAGGCTGTTAGAGATTAATCCGTGTGTATTGGAAGTTTCTAATGAGTTACAATTTTTCAAGATCTCTGCTTGCTCCTTATCAGAAGAAGCAGCAGAAATCTCTATCCTACCCTGATTGCTTGTTCGCTCGGATAGCCTGCTTATACAGGCAGATACATTATTGGCTCGTTCAAAGGAGAAATCGTTCAGTCATTCACATTCGCTTAAGTGAATAAAAATGACTGATCAATATTTAACCCTTTGCAATCCAATTTTGGATTCAGGGTTTCCTAGGGGGCTTTCTCTTTCTGCCACTTTACAATGGCGCCATCTGCTGGCTAGAGCCAGTACTGAGGTATGGGACATGCTGGAGAGGCCCCCCGACAACAGAGCAACCAGTAATCTACAGTAAGAATACCATGCCGGACATCTTCCGACATCAGAGCTGTACAGCTATCAATCAGAATGTCTTCAGACGTCAGACAGTGGATTGGAAAGGGTTAAATGAATGAAATGCGAATGATTTATCGTTCATCGTTTGATCGTTGGCTGCGTTCACACTGAATGATTATCGTTCATTTTCACTCATTTAAACAACTTTTTGAACACTAATCATTCTGTGTAAAATGACCTTTAGGCCTTTGTCACATGAGCATTGTGACTTTTTACCACCCGCATCGCAGATGAAAAATACATGAATGAGAGAAAGATGTGACCAAGTCGCGGCTAAATCTCACTTTTTCTTGCCCATTCACACGTGGCAACCCAGAATTCTTTCAGTCCAGGGACATTCTTCAACTAGCTCAATAGAACCAGCTGACATAGTTTAGTAGCACTAGCCGCTGCTAAACTCTCTCTATCTCCCTTTGCCGGCAGCTCCCATAGAAGCCTATGGGAGCTGCTGGCTGATCGAGGCTGAAATATAGAGGAAGACCTTTTTTTCGGGGCTGCGTCAAAAACATTGGCTGTCGTATTTGGCCGCCGATGTCTTATCTTTACCGTCTAGGTGTTTTTACACAGCTAATAATTATAATGGGTCATGTGAAACAATTCATTAGAATCCAGTGCTTCCGATGGTCGTGATTTTTTATTGTGGCTGCATAGAAATGTTGGTTGTGTGAATTAGTCCTAAAAGTGACCTGTGCCAACAACCCAACGGACTTAACTACAGAAGCTTTGCCTTACTCGCACATAATGAAGAATAGACACATGCAGCTCAGCATGTCATTTGCTCTCTTGATACCCGGCATTGGATTCTTGTGGGACTGTGAGTTAACATTCCTGGTACGGACTAGCATGGCAACACAACCCCAGAACTATTCCTTAGTGAAAGACTTTGTCCTTACTAGATTGAGGCCGGACCGCGGCTCTTCCTCTGTGCATTTGCTGATACTTGTTGGACTATGCTTAATTGTTCAAGAACATTGTGCTGCCCGATACTTAAGGCAACACTACATAAACTTACATCCTGTGCATGGCACGGGCTTAGAAGCCAATCCCGAGCCATAAGCGGTGGAAGGTGGATGTGACTGACAGATGGCATCCCACTGCACAAGACCAGAACAGGGAGAACACCAATACCCGCTGTTAACCCTTACATATCAAAATAAATGTAATGGGTTGACAGAGAGAGCACACTTCCTCTGTGATGCCATTGGCCCATTGCAATGTCATCACCGTGGGCCAATGACTTGCCATGGCAACTGGACACCATTGTGTGGCAAATGGGTCTGCCATGGCATATGGTTACTAGCAATAGCAAAAACACAATATTATAACAGCTATCATATAATCACAGATTCAAGTCCCTTACTGGGACATAAAAAAACTAGGGGAAAAAAAGTTGTGTAAAAAATAATAGTAAAAAAAACTTTTTTTTGCACCACTTTCCCCTCTTAAAAAAAAATAAAAATATATAAATATAATCACGTTTGCTATCACCACATCCATAACAACCTGTACAATAAATTCAATGCAATGTTTATCCTGCACAGAAATGCATCACTTTATAATCAATAGAGGTGCAACCTCTGGGATCCCCACCGAACCTGAGAATGAATGGCCTAGAGCACTGATTCAGCTTTGTCGCCACTTAGCAGTAGTTCGCTGTACAGCAGGGCGCAGACCACCTGGATGGGCAGAGGATGTGCAGCACAACTCTAATCATGTGAAGGAGCCGGCTGCAGTTCTCTGCACATCCAGGTAGTCGGGAGTGCGAAGTGCAGAAAACATTGGGACAGATTTACTGATGGCACAAATCTGGCACCTCCCCTATCCATTGAATGGCTGTGATTGGTCCATCGAGCGTTGACTCTGATTGGCTGAGCGCATGGTGCTCAGCCAATCACAGGCAGGTCTTCCTGGAGGCGGGAATTTACAAATCCCTAACCAGGGAGAAATGCCTGAAGGCAACTGCCGGGGACCGGAGAGAAGACGCACCGGAGCTGATAGCGTTTTTTAGGTAATGTATGTGGGGTTTTTTTGTTTTTGTGATGCAGCCAGGGCTCATTTTCGCAGTAGGGCTTATTTTTTAAGCCCCCCTCCCCACACGTCCATATCGTGTCGCCAATGTGCAAGCAGCCTTAACGCTGTATAATAATTTTTCTGTGCTACAGTTTATTAACCCTTCAATTACTTTACAGTGGATTTTGCTGTGTTACAATTGGAGAGCAATATATTTCTAATAACTTAAGATAAGAAAAACTTCTTGCAGACAGATATCACAATCAAGTTAAACTTTGCTGCATCTGTATTTGTAGCAGACTAAATATGCCGGCCTTGCACCAGGGTTGCCAAATTCTTAGAAGTCTGTTAAATTAAGGCACTTTTTTCAAGTGTCCATGAAAAACATAAGCGCGTCCCTAAATTTTTTTGAGGCTGTTGGTACTTGAGCAGGTTATCATGATTGTAATTAGCATCATCTTACACCTCCCAGTAAGTAATGAGTTCATATTGGTATGTGAGCTTATAAACATCTGTCACTTATAATCTGAATCATTCATTATGGTTTTCCAGTGTGTCTGTAATAAACATTGGCTATCCATGATTTTTGTATAAGTTGTACAGAAAACAAGAAAAATTCAGGTTGGCAACCCTGCCTTGGGCCCAGTTATGAGAATGTATAAGCCTGAACAGGGATTCAGCCTCTGGATATAAACATGAATGTTGCCATACACTGATAGCAAGCAGAAATCTTGAAAATGATGAGGAACTGAAAAACAAACTAGAAGTTGCAAAACTTTTCATGAGACAATGATTAACATTATTTATACTGAGTGGCCTCTAAATATTTGGGGTTTGATTCTACAAGGAAAACATGTTGGAGCAAAAAGAAAAGAACACAATGAAAACTCAGCAGCAGAAGAGAACTTGTGGGAAGCAAACTTTCATGCCTGTTGCGTCTATTGTTCTACATGAGGTTTATTTAGCAGATGACTACATCTTAGAAATGTTTTGGTTTTGTAGGTTTGGGTTGAGCGTTGCGCTCCATGACTATATATGGGAATCCCATCCCGTTAATTCATATTGGTTATGTATGAACTATTTCTTAGAGGAAGCAGGCATGTATGAAGAGCCCTGTGCAAAATCTGGACCCAAGGCTAGGTGCACACTAGCGTTAAAAAACTCATCCGTGTTCCAACCGCAAAAAACTATTTTTTTATCACCCATGTGCGTCCGTATGCAGCCCATATGTCCATTTTTGTACTTCAGTATGTCATCCCTTTTTTATATACGCAAAAAAAAATATTATGCAACTTTTAAGAAAAAATTACAGCACATTCACTGCTCATGGATGGCTTCTGAATGGTCCATTTTTTTTTTTTGTAGCTCCATTGACATGAATGGGCGAGTCTCATCCACAAATCACATGAGAATACTACTTGCCATGAGTCTTTTCTTACAATCCGTGTGCCCATGTCTGGCTGCATTGACTAGTTAGGGGGCCATGTGCTGTCCAAGTGTAGTCCATGCTTTACCACTTAGCATTCTGTCATATTTGATGACATTACACTGTATAGAGTCTATATATAATGTAAGTATGAAGCACCATGATACGCTGACAATTCAAGGTTTGATGAAGATTTAGGCCTTATTCACATGGGCTACAAAATCGCATGACTTTGTAGCACTACAAAAACTCACGATTTTGTAGCCCATGTGAATAAGGCCTTAGGCACATAGCAAAACTCTCATAAAATGCACTAAACTGGTTTTTTTGCTAGACGAGTTGTATTTTGCAGTTGTACCAATTATAATACTGCATAATGTATTGGAAAACTTAAAAAAAATGTCTAAGTGGGAAGAAATGGAAAAATAACAATCATGCTACTTTGGGGTGTTTGCATTCATGGCATTCGCGGTATCTTTATTTTCTGGGTCAATACAATTATGGCAATACCAAATTCATACTTTTTAAAAATCTAGTACTGCTTAAAAAAATAAGATACCTTTAAAATATTTCTTTCACTATCTTTTGACCCCCCCCCCCCCACTCCCCCCTTTTTTCATCTATAGGGTTGTGTGACAGCTCATTTTTTGCAGGGGGACCTGTCGTTTTTGTTGATAGAATTGTGGGCTACATAAGATTTTTTGATCGCTTCTTAGTTCTTATTAAATTTTTTCTTAGAGACAGGGTGACCAAAAAGCACAATTCTGGCATTGAATTTTTTTTTCTGCACAACATTCAACATGCAGGATAAATAATGTGCTATTTTGATTCATCACACTTTTGTGGATGTGGCAATACAAAATATTTTGATTTTATTATTAACTAATAATTTAAAAAACTTTTGTTTTTACATTTTTTACTTTTTTTTAGTCCCCTTAGGGGACTTGAACTTGTGAATTTGATTGCAATATACTGAAATAATTTAGTACTGCAGAATATGGTATTATTGCAGGCATTCTATTGAGAGGTGCCACAAGCATATCTTAATGGGCAAAATTACATGGCAGCCCTGGGTGATTTCAGAAGGCCCCCGACTGCCATGACACTCAACTGGCACCCCACAATCTCATCGCGAGAGGGCTGTTTTGGACTCTTCGAAAGTTGAACAGGGCATTTGAAATGTTAACAGCCATAAGTCATATTATCTGAAATTGTGGCTGTTAACAGCAAGTGTCGCAGATGGGCAACTCCTGCCGTGTTTGGAGCAGGCTCGGCTTCTAAGCCTGTTGTAGACACTGATACCTGGCATGCACTGTGTATACTGTGTATGTCAGGAAGGGGTTAATGATGCCATTTTCTGTGGGACAGCTATCTCTCCCATTATTATATATCCTTCCTAACAACATTTTGTCTTTTTCCTAGTAAATGTCATATATATGAGTCCTGCTGTGTGCGGACTGCCAAGCGGAATGCATGGAAGGGTAACATCTGGTTTCCAGGAAAGGAGGGTTCTCTCTATTTTGGTCTTTACTACAGGGAGTCGGTGATGACATTCCTAACATGGAGCCATGTGACTGCTGCAGCCAATCGCCAGCTCACGTGGCGCTCACGTAACCCAGTGTCAGGTCATCATCATTCCCCCTCCAGAAGTGAAGTTCAGCAATGACTGGAGAGCAAGCGAGTGTGATCTGTTATTTTAGTACTGCAAGATGAGCCAATTTAACCCCTTAAGGACCAAACACAGTAAATTTATGGCGCCTGGCCCTGGGCTTTAATCCTGCATGGTGGTAAAAGTAGGGTGTGGGATTAAAGCTCTTACACCTGCAACATAGCAAAAGTAGGTCAGGTCCTTAGTAGTGATGATCGATTGCTAAGGGCAATTGCTCGAGCGAACATTGCCCTTAGCGAGTACCTGCCCGCTCGAGAGAAAAGGTTCGGCTGCCGCCCCCCCCCCCCCCCCCGCTCCCTCCTGCTCACTGCCGCAACTCACCTCTCACCCGCGTCGGCAGCCTTTCCTTCCGAGCGGGCAGGTACTCGCTAAGGACAATGCTTGATCGAGTGATTGTCCTTAGCGAGTATGCTCGCTCATCTCTAGTCCTTAGCTGTTACTGACAGCCGATAACCCAGAGGTGAAGGCAGAAAAGGTTTTACCTGTTTCTGCCTTCTCCTTTACAGGCTACATAGCGCTCAATGAGTGCTATAAAGTGCAGAGAGAAAGCGAAAATGTTACTTCTGGTATTTGACCCAGCGATCACATGGCCGCCAGGTGCCCTCTGTTGTGCAGAGCTGCAGGGCCCTATCAGACCCAGATCAGCTCTGTTAGTGACTATGAATGCCCCAGCTGTACTGGAAAAGTGTGAAATAAAAAAAGACTATGTGAATGACCCCCAGAGGTCTTATATGACATCATAGGGGACATCGATTCAAAAATAAGTTTAAAAAAATTACTGAATAAAGTAAAAATATATATTACAAATAAAATGATCCACTACTGACGCCAACTTAAACTGTCACCATCTTCACCCTGTAATCTGACACTATACAGATTATATATCAAAACATTCAAAATGAAACGTGGAACCCATTCCTGTACTTTATAGACTAATTGTAAAAATAAACAACTATTAATGTAAAAAAAAATGCTTTTTATGCATAACAAAATTAAAAAAAACAAAAAAGAAAGGGAAAAAGTACATTAAAAAATAGCGCTATATGTCATGGAAAAAATGAAAGCAGCAAAAATAATTTCGGTAGCTGAAGAAAAAAATAGAGCAGTAAAACCACCACATGGGTAAAATCCCTAAAAAGTGCCTGGTCTTTTAGGACCAAAACACCCTTGTCCTTAAAAAGGGGGAGAGAAGGTGCAGCTTCACAGGAAACACCCACTGAGCCCTGAACCTGCAGCTCCACAAGCATCATGTCATTGAAAGCAAATGAAGAATGTGAAAACACAATACCCATCGTCCTGCAGCATAGAGTTTACTTCGATGTTTTATCTGTGGTGTTACATGGGACTGCAGGTAGCATCTACTACATTATCTATATTCAGAAAGTTCTCACTATGTGTCATCTGTACTGTTACCTGGGAACACAGGTAACATTACCTGCGTTTTGTATGTGTGTCCTAGAGTCGGATGATGAGGCCCAGGCACATATTACATTTTGGGGTGAAACATTGTCCTCCGTGATGTATCATGAATCCAGATTAGTCCTGGCTGGCAATCACAGGAACAGACAGCAGTGTTTTTATAATTCAGCAGCTCTGCAGCGTACCTGTTGTGCACACAGCTGCAGGTGTGAACATGACCCCATCCAGACAGGAGCTGTTAATGATACATATCATTATCTACTCTCCTGTCCCGTGGCCCCCCTCTCTGCGGGTCACATGTAATTTAAACCCATCCTAGTGACCCCCATACTCCCTGCAGCTTACACCTGTGCACAGAACATACTAAGCAGCACAGGCAACAGGATTGCAGGAGGGATTGTAGCTGCTGCCGCTGTTCTGCAGATTCTGTATCTCTGGCACAATGCTCTGCAGTTTCTGTATTTACATTCTCTTCTTCAGGTTAGTTTTGCTTGTCTTGATTAATACTTTGTCATACTCCATTCTTGTAGCTGTGGATGACTTTTGTCTCCATGTGACTTGATATCTCCTCAGCATGTGCCGGCAGGCACCGAGTGTCCTGGGCTCCCAGCGCCAACCTCCCGGGAAATAGTGGAGCACACAGCGAGTAATGAAGGCGACAGACGGAAAAGGCAGTGAGGTTCATTATCATCTCTGGATGTTGTGTGATTAATAGAAGAGCCGCTGCTCCTGCACTGTCCCTCCGGAGGATCGTCAGCACCACCGGCTTCTTATCCTACCTCCTTGTATATTTCTATGTGATGGGGCCAGTCATCTTACCTCCTTGTATATATATCTATGTGATGGGGCCAGTCATTCTACCTCATTATATATATATATATATATATATATATATATATATATATATATATATATATATATCTATGTGATGGGGCCAGTCATCTTACCTCCTTGTGTATATATCTATGGGATGGGGCCAGTTATCCTACCGCTATGTATATATCTATGTGATGGGGCCAGTCGTTCCACCTCCTTGTATATATCTATGTGATGGGGCCAGTCATCCCACCTCCTTGTACATATCTATGTGATGGGGCCAGTCATCCTACCTCATTATATATATCTATGTGATGGGGCCAGTCATCCTACCTCATTATATATATCTATGTGATGGGGCCAGTCACCCTTTCTCCTTGTATATATCTATGTGATGAGGCTAGTCATCCCACCTCCTTGTGTATATATCTATGTGATGGGGCCAGTCATCCTACCTCATTATATATATATATCTATGTGATGGGGCCAGTCGTTCCACCTCCTTGTATATATCTATGTGATGGGGCCTGTCATCCTACCTCATTATATATATCTATGGGATGGGGCCAGTTATCCTACCGCTATGTATATATCTATGTGATGGGGCCAGTCACCCTTTCTCCTTGTATATATCTATGTGATGAGGCTAGTCATCCCACCTCCTTGTGTATATATCTATGTGATGGGGCCAGTCATCCTACCTCATTATATATATATATATCTATGTGATGGGGCCAGTCGTTCCACCTCCTTGTATATATCTATGTGATGGGGCCTGTCATCCTACCTCATTATATATATCTATGGGATGGGGCCAGTTATCCTACCGCTATGTATATATCTATGTGATGGGGCCAGTCGTTCCACCTCCTTGTATATACTTATGTGATGGGGCCAGTCATCCTACCTCATTATATATATCTATGTGATGGGGCCAGTCATCCTTTCTCCTTGTATATATCTATGTGATGAGGCCAGTCATCCTACCTCATTATATATATCCATGTGATGGGGCCAGTCATCCCACCTCCTTGTATATATCTATGTGATGGGGCCAGTCGTTCCACCTCCTTGTATATATCTATGTGATGGGGCCAGTCATCCCACCTCCTTGTATATATCTATGTGATGGGGCCAGTCATCCTACCTTATTATATATATATCCATGTGATGGGGCCAGTCATCCTTTCTCCTTGTATATATCTATGTGATGGGGCCAGTCATCCTTTCTCCTTGTATATATCTATGTGATGGGGCCAGTCATCCTACCTTATTATATATATATCCATGTGATGGGGCCAGTCATCCTTTCTCCTTGTATATATCTATGTGATGAGGCCAGTCATCCCACCTCCTTGTGCAACGGCCGAGCCTAGCGCGCCACAGTGAGAGAGAGCATGAGGTTTGCAGAAGGGTTGTCACAGGTGGCTCTATGGTCTCTCCCGACAGTGGCACCAAAAGTGCTCTGCTCGGGGGGTTGTGCAGTGACTCAGAGAACGTACCGTGGTACACTTAACAGGAAGACCCGTTTTGTCACTTGTGACGCCAGTACTCCAACCAGGACTCTCAGGATGAAATAAGGGAGATGAGTCCGGTAGCTGGTGGTAGCAATCTGGGAGTATGCAAATTTACTAAGCGGAAGTTTGAAACAATTGAACAGTGTAAAATCACCAATTCTGTACTTGATAGAGGAACAGAGATATACAGCAGTATGCAGATTGAACACGTTTTAGAATACAGCAATATTTAGTTGTGTAGAAACTGACTTCAACGCTCTCTCTCCTTTTTATGTTTTTAAATTTCTCTGATGCTGAACTGAAGCTGATTCAGAAAAACAATTCCCCACTAGTTGCTCTAACTGAAGGGAGGGGTGAATTTAGCAAAGTGTGGATGAAGCAGGGTGTAAGTGGGTCACTAGACTGATCCTAGCTTGATTTCACTGGGTAGTTTTAGACTTACTGTTTTGTAGATGACCATGGAAGCAGAATGAGACCTCACTCAGCCCTGGGAAGAATGTGCTGATACTGCTTGCTTTCTCCTGTACGATTATCTCCTCCCACCTGACTACGACCTCTCATCTCTCACTCCCGGCTGCCTCTCTCTAATTGCTCACTGTCCCCTCCATTTATCACATCTTCTCTTTTCCCGCACTTTCCCAACTCCTTCCCTTCTGCATAGGGACTTGTATTATTGTTTTCCTGCCCTTGGACTCTGCACTAGTGAGTATGAAGCTGACTATCAGCCAGTAGGACACCAGCTGACAAAGGGACTAAGCTCTAGGCTTAGTGGAGAGAATGGGGAGAAACAGGTTCTCTCCTACCGATGGCACCTTCTATGTCCAAGGACAGCACATAGGTGTGTTGCTGTGAATGTTCTGTAGGACCCGCTGGGCCACTACACTTATATATATCTATGTGATGGGGCCATTAATCCCAGCTCCTTGTAAATATCTATGTGATGGGGCCAGTCTTCCTACCATCCTGTATATATCTAAGTGATTGGGCCAGTCATCCTATCGCCTTGTAAATATCTATGTGATGGGGCCAGTCTTCCTACCATCCTGTATATATCTAAGTGATTGGGCCAGTCATCCTATCGCCTTGTATATATCTATGTGATGGGGCCAGTTATCCTACCTCTATGTATATATCTATGTGATAGGGCCAGTCACCCTACCTCCTAGTATATATGTATGTGATGGGGCCAGTCATCCTACCTCTTTAAATATATACCTATGTGATGGGGCCAGTCATCCTACCGCCTTGTATATATCTATATAATGGGACCAGTCATCCTGCCTTCTAATATATATCTATGTGATGGAACCAGTCATCCAACCTCCATATATATATGTATATATATATATATATATATATATATATATATATACACACACCGTATATCTGTGAGAGGACTGTCAAACAGAAAAATACAGTGAGAAGTATTCAGGGGGCAATAATGTTACTTTTACTGGGAGGTTCTCCATGGAAATTTGACCAGTAGCCACATCTGGATAGATCCTCCTCCATACCCCAAATAAAGACTGATAAGTTAATTGGCTCTCTATGAAATTGGCCCATGTAAGAGATTAACAGATTTTATTTTATGTTATTGGAGAAACAATTGATGGGAGTGATACATTGTATAAGACAGGAATATTAGATTGTGAGCTCCTGGGGTCACAGGTAAGGTTGCCACCTGTATACGGTAGAAGCTGACCAGCCTTACCAGTAATCACATCTGGACTCAGCTGTCGATCATATTTTATTGGCAATATAAATTGCCGGTAAAAAATGATTTGCGTGCTCCAGTAGAGCAGTCTGCTTATTACGCACACTGTCAGGACTGTATATCACGGTATTCGAACAACGCGCTCACAGCTACCTCCGGCTCCAATACACTGTTGTATGAGAGCAACGAGCTGGGAAGGTGAGCTGATGGTTTGTAGAGAGCACCGTTCCAATACAGATATACAGTCCTGACAGTGTGAGTAATGAACACATTGCTCTGCTGGAGCTGCCGGGGCAGTGTACTGAGGGTCACCATAGAGGGGAGCTTTATTAAGAACTGGGGCAAGAGACAGGATCATTACTAGGAAGTGCGGGCCACAGAGGGGAGCACTATTACTATGTGGATGCCGCAAAGGGTTTTTTATCAAGACGTGGGGAGCACAGAGGGGATCACTATTACTAAGTCCCGATTTAGGCAGGACAGTACTGCTTTGGGACCCTGTGTCTCGCTTTCCGCTGGGACCCCAGCGGGACAGCCATTTGTCCTACTTTTGGGATGTCAGGTCACTATTCTAGTGATTATCAGCTGGGGTGCCACAGCTCCCCGGATGGTAATCACTCTGCATCGATGGGGGCGGGATGCACTGCCGGCAGTGTCTGCTTCCGGAATCTTCGTCCCCTTCTCCCCTTACTTCTCCTCTTTGTTTCCGCAAGAGGAGAAGGGAGGAGTCACTGCTGCGGAAATACACACACTTCCGCCTGCCGGCAGCAGCTCTGAGAGCGGCGTCACCGCTGTAAAGACCAGGAAAAGGTAAGTATATGGGTCTTAGGAGGAGCGCTAATACTATGGGGCTTCTGTGGGGGGGGGTCACTACTATTGCTGTTGTTTCTGTGGGGTGTCACTATTATTGCTGGGGCTTTTGTGGGGGGGTCACTACTATTGCTGGGGCTTTTGTTGGAGTTTCACTATTATTGCTGGGGCTACTGTAGGGTGTCACTATTATTGCTAGGGCTTCTGTGGGGTGTCACTGCTATTGCTGGGGCTACTGTGGGGCGTCACTGCTATTGCTTTGGGCTACTGTGGGGTGTCACTACTATTACTGGGGCTTCTGTGGGGTGTCACTACCATTGCTGGGGCTACTGTGGGGTGTCACTATTATTGCTGGGGCTACAGTGGGGTCTCACTATTATTGCTGGGGCTGCAGCGGGGTGTCATTATTACTACTGGGGCTTCAGTGGGGGGAATCACTATTATTGCTGGGGCTACTGTGGCAGGTCACTATTACTGCTGGGGCTTTTGTGGGGTTGTCACTACTATTGCTGGAGCTACTGTGGGTTGTCACTATTGTTGCTGGGGCTACTGCAGGGTGTCACTACAATTGCTGGGGCTTTTGTTGGAGTTTCACTATTATTGCTGGGGCTACTGTAGGGTGTCACTATTATTGCTAGGGCTTCTGTGGGGTGTCACTGCTATTGCTGGGGCTACTGTGGGGCGTCACTGCTATTGCTTTGGGCTACTGTGGGGTGTCACTACTATTACTGGGGCTTCTGTGGGGTGTCACTACCATTGCTGGGGCTACTGTGGGGTGTCACTATTATTGCTGGGGCTGCAGTGGGGTGTCACTATTATTGCTGGGGCTGCAGCGGGGTGTCATTATTACTACTGGGGCTTCAGTGGGGGGAATCACTATTATTGCTGGGGCTACTGTGGCAGGTCACTATTACTGCTGGGGCTTTTGTGGGGTTGTCACTACTATTGCTGGAGCTACTGTGGGTTGTCACTATTGTTGCTGGGGCTACTGCAGGGTGTCACTACAATTGCTGGGGCTGCAGTAGGTTGTCACTATTATTGTTGGGGCTACTGAGGGGTGTCACTACTATTGCTGGGGCTACTGTGGGTATCACTATTATTGCTGGGGCTACTAGAGGATATCACTATTATTGTTGGGGCCTCTGTGGGGTGTCATTACTATTTCTGGGGTTACTGTGGGGTGTCACTGCTATTGCTGGGGCTACTGTGGGGTGTCACTAATATTGCTAGGGCTGCAGTGGGCTGTCACTATTATTGCTGGGGCTACAGTGTGGTGTCATTGTTACTGCTGGGGCTACTGTGTGGGTAACTATTACTGCTGGGGCTACTGTGGGGGATCACTATTATTGCTGGGGCTACTGTGGTGGGTCACTATAACTGCTTGGGCCACTGTGGGAGCGGGGCACTATTATTGCTGGGGCTGGTATAGGGGACACTTTTACTACTGAGGCCGCTGTGCATGTGGCAGCGTACCTCAAGCTGACTTGGTGTATGTTTACACATGGCAGAAATGCTGGGGAATGATCGCAGCAAATTCCGCATCTAAAAAAACAGTCAAAATCTGTACCATTGGTGCAGATTATGACCAGAAATCAGCTGCACAAATATTTATAATACAGGAGACATTGGTGACTAGCACCTTAGTATAAGAGGCCTTAGAGACTTTCACATGGGACGGGATTAGACCTTGTGGGTATTTCGGCGTCACAATATTATTCCAATGGAGCTTGAATTCTGCACCTGTTAAAATCCGCACATCTTTACTTCAAAACCGCAAGATTAAATTCCAAAGCAAAACAGCTTTCTGCTGCAGAATTAAAGATGTCTTGCGGAATCAGGAGATGTAATTCTGCGTATAAAAAAGGAAGAAATTCTGCAAGACGCTCTGTAGAACGCATGCTGCAGTTGAAACCGCAGCAAAATACACACTATTTGATAAAATCCGCATCTGTGCTGCGTTCTGCAGACAATTCCATAAAAAGGTCCTTTAGAGCATAATGCCATAATATAAGAATATACATTCCATATTCAGATGGAACAATAGAGGTAAAATCATATGATGTGATAAGCCACGCCCCTGACCACACCCATTTTGGCTTCACCAGTATTTTTTAGTGAAAAAATGTCAACCCTAGTGACAGGTGATGGGAGTGTTGTATAGTGTTAAGAGATTAGATTGTAAACTCCAGGAAGCAGGGATGATGGGAGCAAGGCTTACTTCAAACGGGTGTAAGCACAATTGCACACAACTTTTTATGTTACGAACAAGGCTTTTTTTGTGTGCGTATCATTGTATTCTACCGCACTTTTTGTGCCCGCATGGAATGTTCATTTGCGCACGGCAAACAAGCGAATCAATTGAAATGGCTAATTAGTTCCAGATATCTCCAGTCAAATTTCGCAGTGTTTCACGCATCTCCTTGCGTATTGCATGCACATTTGTGCAGCCCCTCATTGATTTTTACGGGGTCTTTTGCTGTGAAAATGTGCAGAAAGATTGAGCTTGTTCTATCTTTTTTTGCGTGGACGAAAATGTGCATGCAAAATATGCGGATGTGAACGAACCCATTGCAATTAAGGGGTTCTATTCACTGCACATTGCATGCAAATACATCCGTGTGAAGCCAGCTTAATTTTCTAGAAAAGAAGTGGGATTAGATTGTGAGCTTCTGTAAAATGATGATGGGGATGATAGAATCTGTGTGCCTGGAGGGAAGCTGATTGCAGGACAGGTGAATGCAGTCTATTGCTCCCTGTCATCAGCCATTTGAGGCAGGAAGAAGCTGACTGTAATGCTCTTCAGCAGGATGAGTGACAAGAGGTACAGAAACCTGCCATCCCCAATGATCTCTACTACGGTATATGTCACATATCCCCAGAGACATTGGCATCCATAAGTATGACTGACATCGGCCACTCCTCCTATAACGTCCGCCACTAGTATAAACTGCAGAATGTGGTATCGTTCGCCCTTTAAAAATAATCTTCTGTACAGGGCATTCACCGCCTCCGCCTGATCAGTCTGCATCACATTTCCAACATTTACACTTTGCAGTTACTTGGTAATTTTACACAAGAGTAAACTTTTAATATCCTTTAAAGAAATGAAAGAAACCCTGAATCTGCGGTGTCCACGGAGCCGCCCCTTTAATTGGATGCGGTTTATCTGGGAGAATAGACAGCGGATTGCGCCTCGGAGGGACGGACGCCCCCTCCCCATCATTTCGCTGCTCTTTTGTACATAGTTAATCTCATGTCTGCTGTGGATGGAGAGCTGCAATTCTTCGGATAATATCTGCCGCACAATTACATGGTAAAGTGTCTCAGCTCGCCGCCGCCGCCGCTGCTGCGTACAAGATTACACTCCAGGGCCCCTTATTAATGATGACTTGGAGAAATACAGGGACAAGGAGTGAATCATTAGAACTTTTCCATTTTGTATCTTCACATTAAACTTGAAGGCTGAAGTGTAAAAGGTATGATGTGGTTATGAGTCCACCGATCAATATCGTGTTTATGGGATGGCAGAGCAGATTTAAAGAGAAATGAAGCAGTTTTATCAGCTATGCAACATCTTCTACAAGCAGCTGTCATATCGCAGCAGATTCTTCCCTTCTGGGCTCTGGCAGAGCTGGGTGACACAGGTGTAATTATTATTATTGAGGTTGCTGCTACCCAGCTTTCCCTGCCAATGACAAACATACCTTATAATGCAGTGATATGTCAGCGAGGGGAATAACTACCACTGTAGCAGCCTGGGACCCCCAACCAGACAGAAATTCCTGGACAGTCCATACAAATATGGCACTTTCTTCCACCGTCTGTGAAAAATGCTAGATGCGTCCGTGATTTTATTGAGGCTGGAGGTACTTGAGCAGGTTATTATGACTGTAATTATCAGCATTTTACAGCTCCCAGGAAATGTTGCTGATACATTCATTATCTGAGGTATAAACATGTATCATTTATAATCTTTATCATTCACTATGTCTCCAATGTGTCCGTAAAAAATGTTGGCTGTCGGGGATTTTTGGATAAATTGTCCAGGAAAATGAAAAATTCAGGTTGGCAACCCTGCACCTTAGGGCTTATTCGCACAAGCGTATATCAGCTGGTGTTTTCACGGACGTCCTATATACGCTACCATGTGATGCACGTGCTCGGCCTATATGCCGTCGGACGGGGGAAAACAGCTTAGCTCACCTCCTCTCTCCTCCCCTTCGGCTGTTGGCAAGGGGATGGGGTGGGACGGGGGCAGAGCTCAGCTTTGCCCCCTCCCATTGCAAACATCGGCAAGGGAGAGTCCATGGCAGTGGCTTTAGTCAAGCCAGGGAGATTCCAGGACTATCTTGTGTGGGGGACCGCAGGTGATATTGCTATCTAAGGTGATATGGATGGGGAGATTATGTAGAGGTGTAGAAAAGGTTGGGAAGGTGCTGGAAAAGCGAGGTACCAAAGACGTCTTCATGTCAAATTCTGTGAGAGAAGTTATGGCTGGGAGATGTTGTGATGGTGATCTGTCCTGGATAGAAAAGATGGAAAACGTGAAGAACTACAATCAGGAATTTCACCTGTGATCACAGGAGGTAACTTACACAGTGTGCAGAGTGCCTGTGTAGAGCTGCTATGTACGGTCGTGGGTGATATTGGTCTTTGTATAGTTCTCTTTTTCAGTAACAGTATGGTAGTATTAGTCACTGTGTGGTGGTAATATGTCATCATTTTGGGGCAGTATTTCTATTTTATCTTCATATTTATAAAATTGAATTTCTCATGTCTGTTCTTTATGTGTGGCCAAACAACTGGACCAATCTGCACCCAGTTTGCCCCATAGGTTAATTAGGCACTTCGGAAGGTTATAGACCAGCTTTCAGCTCTCTAGTGCCGACCGTTGTCAACATATTCGCAAAAACAATATCAGAATACAAAAGCTAATATGAGCTAAAAGTCACTCTAAGGCGGCCGCCTGCAGACGGGTATTTACACCGGCCGATATACGGCATCTCTCTCTGCAGGGGGAGGAGGCTGGAAGAGGCGGGAGCAGTGCTCTGAGCTCCCGCCCCCTCTCTGCCTCCTCTCCACCCCCTGCACTATTTTCAATGAGGAGAGGTGGGACAGGGGCGGAGCTAATGCCCGAAACTTAGCCCCGCCCCATTCCACCTCCTCTCATTGCAAAGAAAGCAATTTCTCCCATGGTGTCGCCATTTTCCTGTAAACTGTAAACAACAAGAAACAGCGCTGCAGTGTGGCAGAAAATAGAACTTACTGGTATATTCAGGGGCGTAACTATAGGGGATGCAGGGGATGCGGTTGCACCCGAGCCCAGGAGCCTTAGGGGGCCCATCAGGCATCTCTTCTCCATAAAGGGAACCCAGTACTATGAGTAAAGCATTATAGTTGGGGGCCCTGTGCATCAAGGCCCGGGAGCTTCAAGTTACGCCTCTGGGTATATTATAAAAACCTGGAAACTTTCACTTTTCAGTGATGTGCAGATTGTGTACCTGGCTTCTTTTGTAATTAAATCCCCAAATCTGCACCTTCTTTTGAATAACCCCGTATTATTTCTTAATGTTGGTCTCGGTATTGATGGTTTTGCTCAGTGACAGTATGGAGGAATTATGAATGGTGATAATATATGCACCTTACTTATACAGCATGCAATATAATCCTGGGGTCTGAATGAAGTAAGGGGATTGGTCTAGGGAAACCTCAGTGCTTCGCTGTTTGTTACACTATTCCTAAGGGCTCTTTCACATAACCGTAGGAGTTTTTACGTGTGCCCACCGGCGCCATAAAAACGCACGAACGGGTGCACAAATCTAGTGTTTGTGCGTCCGTTCAGACAGCACAGGTCTGGCGCATATACATCGAGCCCGCAATGCCGTTGGGCAGGGGGAGACAATTTAGCTCTGCTAAGCTGTTCTCTCCCTTCCCTCCCCCTCGCCGGCTCTTTGCCTCTCTCCTCCCCTCCGGCTGTTTGCAATGGGGAGGGATGGGGGGAGCTAAGCTCCCGCCACTTGTGTGCATCCAGCAATGGGACGGGAGGAGCCGGAGAGGAGGAGAGAGGAGGAGAGAAGGGGGAAAGAGTTTAGTAGTCACGCTGCTAAATTCCCTCCCACCCCCCTTCTCCGGCTGCTGTCATTGGCTTCCATAGGAGTCTATGCAGCAGCCAATGTATTCCGGCTGGGAAGATAGTTCCAGGACTATCTTTCCTGCCTGGCGTAAAAACACCCAGCGCTATATTGGCCGGCAGGGCACTTTTACGCCGTGGGAATACGCCTGTGTGATCTGATGCATTGTACTCCAATGCATCAGATGGTAGCGTATATTGGCCGGCCGTGAGAACAGTGTCCGATATATGCTGGTGTAACTAAGTCCTAAGCCTGTAAGAGTGAGGGCATATTTGGCAGCCTATTTTTAGCAGGAAGGTGTGACTTTACCTGAACTCCTACTTAACTTTTAGGCCATATTTACACAACCATGTACACGCAACTATTGTAGCCACGTCAAAAAATTACGACCATCTGAAGCATTAGATTCCAATGTGGTCATTCAGATTGCCAATTTTTAGCTGCGTAAAAAAATCGCGCTGCAAAAAAATAGTACATTGGCGACAGAAAATTGTGACCATTTTTTTATGCAGCGTCAAAAGATAGGTCTTGCCCTATCTTTTGCTGAGATACGCTGGAAGCTCCTATAAACTCCTATAGGAGCTAAAAGAAAGAGAGGGGGAGGGAGTTTAGCTGTGTCCAATGCTGGGAAAAGAAGACGGCTGGCTCTACTTGAGCATTAGCAGTTAATCCAAGGATTTCTGCCAACTGAGGGATTTCCACGCTGCAGCGTATTTTTTTGCCATTGTGCTGCAGCTTCCCGTGTGAATGGCAGAAAATACGCGGCTAAAGCTTGTGTAATGATGATTGCGTAAGGGCTGCGGGTCGGACGGCTTCCATTGACTTCCGCAATGCAAATCTGGCCATGTGCATCTGGCCTTATTTTGTTACGTCCCTATCCTTGGCTTCTTTATAACTAGAACAGCTTGCCTTTTAGGAGCCTGGGAAAGCTGGATGATAACTACTCACTATGAAAATTGAAATAATTATGGCGAATTTGCCTTATTATGCACCAGCACATCCTATACATCACCTACTGTTGTCTCTCTGGGATATTGTGCCATTCAGGGGCCAAGTAAAGCTGTGTGATAACTCCTGTGGGAGGCTGAAGACAGATATCATCTAGCTTTCCAATAACTATGTGAAATGTCATATAAGATTTTCTTAACTACTCCCTGACTAATTGCCGTGGATTTCTTTGCTTGCTCCAGCAGTACTGTAATAGTTTCTGGAGAGCTGGATGATTTAGGTGCTATCCCCCAAGGAGCGCAGTCTCCGTACGATGTGATTTGTTGCTGCAGCAAAGTCTTTACATTTTATTTCAGCAATTATAACAGTTTAGGGAGGTGAGAGGAGAGCAGGCGACATTCATAGACCGTACGCGGCTCGGATCAATGTGCCCGCTGCGTGTAAACATTCAATACTTGTTTAATATGCCAGATGGTGGATTACCCAACTGTATGTACACCGCATATAGAAACAGCAAATTAAAACAATACATCCTGGCACAGCTTCTTTACAAGGAGCCACCTGGAGTGATGGGGGTGGTGGGACTCATAACAGTCCTGCGCATTATGCAAATGAGGGGTGGAGTTCATTAGTTAAGTTTTCGGAAGATTCTGTCAACACAATAGTATCTGCAAAATCACATTATTATGAGGCCCGTTTATAAATTCATATCCCTAGACGCCTTCCGCTGGGTTCCAATTATGCAGAGGGGCAGTTAGCTTTTCGTACTTCAGAACTCTATATACAGTGCCTGGTATAGAGATTAGATGGAAATCGAGGTAGGACAAGGGGGCGCTATCTGCTGTAGGAATTCCAAGGAATTGGAAATGAAGAATAATGCATCAATAGAAAATACTCTCCCCTGAAATAGAGCAAAAACAGACGGCTGTATATGCAACTACGGAGCGTAGTTGTGCATCAACAGTGTTTTTTCTTTTCTTCTCGGACTTTTAATGCTCCGCATTATTGCGCGCATGTTTGAAAAAAACTGCGGGAAGATAGGTCCTATCTTTTTTTGCTCGTAGTAATAACTATGTGCGGCAAAGATAGGGCAAGTTCTATCTATTCTCCCCTTTAGTATTAACACTAATTAAAACGAAACCATTGAAATGAATGGTTTCGTTTCGTTTCGTTACGCAACCTTCATTATCAAGGGACAAAAACATGTCGATGTGTTTTAGCCCTAAGAGCCCATTGAAAGCAAAGGGCTTGCATAAATGCGCATGACATGCGCAGAAAACCTGTGTATTCTCTGTATTGCGCATTGATTTTGTGCATATTTCGTTTGTGTGCGTATACAGGTGGAAGCGGGCAAAAGTGCAGTTCAGTTACGCAACCATTCTGTGGCTGAGATGCGCTTACGCTCGTGTAAGCCCAGCCTAGTACAGGATGTGACTCAGGACCAGTAGGATAAGTAATGTAATGTATGTACACAGTGACTCCACCAGCAGAATGGTGAGTGCAGCTCTGGAGTATAATACTAGATGTAAGTCAGGATCAGAACAGGATAAGTAATGTAATGTATGTATACAGTGACTGCAGCAGCAGAATAGTGAGTGCAGCTCTGGGGTATAAAACAAGATGTAACTCAGCATCAGTACAGGATAAGTAATGTAATGTGTGTACACAGTGACTCCACCAGCAGAATAGTGAGTGCAGCTCTGGGGTATAAAACAGGATGTAACTCAGGATCAGTACAGGATAAGTAATGTAATGTATGTACACAGTGACTCCACCAGTAAAATATAAACTGCAGCACGGGGATCAATGGTGATGTCATTTTATATCTATTTGCTGTTAGTTTTTGGAGTATTTTTGGTACTGGGATTGGGCCACTTAATCTCTTTTGCACCATTCTCCCTGGTTTCTGGTCATTGGACTGTAGGATAGTATTTCTTGCTTTCTTGGTCCTTGTTACATATATTGTGTTTTGCATTTTTGGAAAAATAATAAACAAACAATTGTTTCCAGACGCTTTGGTCTTCTGGGCTGATGGGTAGAGTTTTGCCTCCCTTTATGACAATACTGTTGTAGTTTGCAGCTTCTCAGCAGCTGGACCCGTTCATACACAGCAGGTGAGAAGCCTCATTACCTGCCTCCACTGACATCTGAGATGGGGAACATTAAATAGGAAATATTTTCTGTTGCATCTATGTGCAGCAACCCCTGCTTATTCCCTAATTGTAAGGGTGTCCGGGTGTTATTTGAAGTGCCAGAAGTCACAGCTCACCAACCCTACCACTGGCATCTGCTGACGCGTCACATCAGAAGGGTTTTAGGGTGTTTCTTATAAAGTGTCATAAAATGTCATCATTGTATAATCAAAAGTTCTGCAACTTTATAATAGACGGAGGAATTTTATCAAAACTGGCCTAAAGTACTAGTGGAGAAGATACTCATAGCAATCCAGATCACAGCTCTATCAGAGACCCTCTGGAAAATGGGAGTACCAGACTGGTTGCCATCAGCATCCACGCCACTTTTTCTTGATTTTTATACAGGGGCTAAAAACCTGAGCTGACGCAATAATCCTCCGTGGAGACCAGAATAATACATTGTACCTGAACTGATACATTGTATCAAACTATCATGACAGCAGATAGATTCTTGTTAGGGTGATTTCACACATTGCAGAATTTTGCTGCAGACTTCATGGCAAAGTGCGGCAGCGATGTAGAGTACAATGTGAGGGAACGGGGTTATAACAAAGCCCACTCACTTATAGTGAAAAATAACCGCTGCTAAATAAAAGTGAGGGCTTATTTCACGCCCGGCCAATATACAGTGTCCCTTTCTCCGCCCCTCGACACTATTTGCAGCGAGAGGAGCGGAACTTAGCTCCGCTCCAGTCCCTCCCAGTGCACTGCTCCCGGCCCAGCCTGCCTCCTTCCCCTGCAGAAAGGGACACCGTATACCGGCCGGGCGTGAAAACCCAGCTTATATACGGACGTGTGAATAAGCCCTCACGCTGCAGATTTTGAAGTTCCTGCATGCTCAATTTGCTGCAGAAATGACACTGATTTTCACCATGGTATCATTGATTATGTTGCAGCGAGTGAATTCAAAGGTCTAAAAGGCACAGCAAAAAATGTGAGTGCAGATTTTGGTACAGATTTTTACACTGATTTTGTTGTAGATTCGTTTGTGATGTGTTTACATAACCTTACTGATGTGCTTACGGGCGGCTTCACACGGGCGTATGCGTTTTTGCGCGTGACTCAGCACAATGCATTTGCACTAGGAGTGAAAATTTGGGGGGCACGTATCATCGTATTTTACTGTACTTTTAGCTTATTGTGCATCCTGTTGTGCATTCCGTGCACAGAATACCCCCATAGACTGCAGAGCATGCAGTTGCGCACTAAAGGCCCTCGTCTTCAAACTGCGTGATCTTGCGTGGAAAATCAATAACACCTGGGGCTAAGCAGGCTGGCCTGCCTATTCAAACATGGTGCTTAGGGAACGGCGCCGATGTAAGTGGTGCCAACAGCACTAAAAGTACAGTTAAAAAAAGCGCTGATACGGGTGTAATAGCAACGCAATCGCACTCCCTGCACAGCGCATATATATAATATTATTGCATACAGACTCTTAAAGCTTTTTAGAGTCTGTATAAAAATCAAGAATTTTCCCCTTTTTTACAGCAATCAGTGATATGGAAAATGGTGAGGAATTGATGCACAAACTTTATTATAAAGTTGTAGAACTTTTCATTGAACAATTTCTGAGCTGAAGGGCTTATTCAGACGACCGTATATCGGCTCAGTTTTCACGCTAAATACTGCGCTTAGCTCGGCCCCCGTCCCGCGACCATCCGCAGTACAGATGAAGAAGAGAAAATACAGGTACACAGGGTCAGCGGCCGCGGTCAGAGCCAGAATCAGCTGCAGGAACCCCCATGTGGAATCAGTCTCTGTCGGGTGCTGGTAGCCTAAGTCATCACCTCTCCTCCTTTCATCTTATATGCAAACTATAGTTCTATGACTCAGGTTTATCATTATCTAAGTGCCGAGCTCCATTTGTTATCCTGTCTTCTCCAGATGTAAATTAATCGCACTATGTCTCTGCTCTTTTGTATATATAGAATACATAATGTTTCGTTAGAAATATTTTGGCATACCAGCCTGATTAAGAGGCCCAAAGAAGCCTTGAAAGCTCACAAATATAACTTTTCTTGTCAGCCAATGGAGATGTCACCTCTAGAATACCTTTGTCTGCTTATAAGAGTACTTAAGGGGTTTTGTCATTAGAAACAAAAATAAAAATACTTACCTATTCCTCCCATCAGTCTACTTACCGTACCTTCTCCTGGCTCCTGCAGTCTCCCGAGTCACAGGATGAATCTTCTTCCTGTTTTGCAGTGTACATTGTCATCAGTCTCCTTCCAGCAGGTCAGTGTACATTTCACTACCTAGCAGGGAATGCTGGGTTATTGCTGAGACTGCACAAGCGCGTTGTCTTGCTGCGAGTGTTCATATACTATTGTCGCAAGACAGTGTGCATGGGCAGTCTCAGCAATACCACAGCATATGAGTCAGCATTCCCTGCTAGGCAGCAAACTCTGCGTCACTAGTGACATAGCATACATTGACCTGCAGGAAGGAGACTGGCAATGTGTGCTTAGTCACAGGGAGAAGAAGAATCGTCCGGCTTGCGGTGAAGTGACCCGGGAGACTGCAGGAGCCAGAAGATCAGTAAGGAAAACAAGCGGTAAGACGGCTCCCTGGGGAGGAATAGGTAAGTATTGATTTTTTTTTATTTCAGTGACAAAACCCCTTTAACACCACAGATTTTTCTGAGTAACATGGTACCACCCTATATTGGCTCTAAATAAAAAGGTGTTTAAGAGGTGCATTTGTGTTATGTTGATGTTATGTAGCAATTGGTCAGATAACGGCGACGTCACTGGACATGTAGACATATTAGAGATCCCTGGGATAATTGAGTCACATTACATTTTTTGCCACAGAAAATGCAATAAAATACAATAATTTGTAAAAGATTCCCAATTCTCTGCAGGGCAAATGTCAAAAATTTCACCTGTAAAATATGTACGGACCTGCCATGGGACAGAGTCAGGGGGACTGCCTGCGTACCTCTGTAGCCGTGGTCCCACCGGCTACAGTACAAGCCACGTGGAGGGGATTTCTACAAATTTGGAGCATTTTTATAAAACTCTGCGGATTCGGATTCTGCAGCATAACAAGACCTGCAATACAAGGGTTGAATTCAGCAGCTGCTCCGCAAGTACAAACGCAGCCAAATCTGCACCATTTTGAATTTAATTCCTGCGAAATTCTTGTACAAGTGCTGCAACTATTCTGTTACAGAATGCCCGCAGCAATTGAGAGGGTGACCTAACGGGCTTTAAACCTGCACATACATCTTTTTAGGGCAGTGGCTTGGCTGAATGCTGACAGCCAGGAATGGAGAAACCCCAGATCCTGGCAGTTTAACCCCTTACATGTCACAATCAATAACAACTGCATCATGTTAGCAGATGACAGAGGAAGCAGGCTATTTCTGTCCCTCGTTGGCACCTCACAGTGCCAGTGGGTGAATGATCGCATTTTCAAATCTCCTTCACGGATGAAAAAAATTGTGTGAAATAAAAGTTCAATAAAGTTTAATTGAAGGAAAAAAAATTGTTAAAAAAAAAAAAAGGATTTTTCCCCACAAAAAAAACATTTTAAGGGTGCATTCCCATGAACGTATATCGGCTCGGTTTTCACGCCGAGCCGATATACGTCGGCTCTCTCTGCAAGGGGGGGGGGGGCTGGAAGAGCCAGGAGCAGGAACTGAGCTCCCGCCCCCTCTCTGCCTCCTCTCCACCCCTCTGCACTATTTGCAATGAGGAGAGGCGGGACAGGGGCAGGGCTAATTCACAGACACTTGGCCCCTCCCATGTCCCACCCCCTTTCATTGCAAATAGTGCAGAGGGGCGGAGAGGGGATGGAGAGGAGGCAGAGAGGGGGCGGGAGCTCAGTTCCTGCTCCTGTCTCTTCCATCCTCCCCCCCCTGCAGATGAGGACGATGTATATCGGCTCGGCGTGAAAACCCAGCCGATATACCTCCGTGTGAATCCAGCCTAGAATGGATAAAATACAAAAAAAAATTTTTAAATCGCAACACATAATAGGTATCGCATTTGTAATGACCCGGACAATAAAGAAAAAAAAATGCCATTTATCTCACATGGTGAATGCTGCAAAAATAATTTTAAAAACTGATGGCAGGATTTCTGTTTTTCTTTTGTTTGCCTCCCAGAAAACATAATAAAAAGCAATCCAAGAGTCATATGTACCTCAAAATGGTACCAATAAAAACTGCAAAAAAAAAAAAAGACTTCGCTTGGCACCGTTGCCAAAAAAATCAAAATGCTACGGGTCTTAGAATGCGATGATGCAGAATCAATTGTTTTGCTTTAAAAACATGTTTTTATTGTAGTAGTAAAAAATAATAAAACAAAAATTCTAGATAAAGTTATCATGTTATGGTGAATGCTGTAAAAGCTAAACCCCAAAACAATAGTGGAATTTATGGACTTTTTTTTCATCTTTCCCCCCAAAAATGTATTGTATAACTTTTATAACATTATATGTACTCCAGAGTGGTGCCATGGAAATCCTTAAAGGCACAAAATAGGCTGGTCACAAAGGGGTTAAACAGCCAGAGCTGCAATAATAATTCTACTGATGTCTGCCTAGAATCTGGTAGCATTGTCCTAAGAAATGCACCTTTATACCAGGTTAGGAGAACTCCAGTAATGCATTGGGATATTTCTACATTAGACCATTATATAATAACTGGTAGACATTAGAGATGAGCGAGCATACTCGCTTAGGACAAATACTCGATTGAGCATTGTCCTTAGCGAGTATCTCCCCGCTCGGAAGAAAAGGTTCGGCTGCCGGCACGGGTGACAGGTGAGTTGCGGCCATGAGCAGGGGGGTGCGGGGGGAAGAGAGGGAGAGAGAGAGATCTCTCCTTCGTTCCTCCCCGCTCTCCCCCGCCGCTCCCCGCCCGAGCAGGTACTCGCTAAGGGCAAAGCTCGATCGAGCAATTGCCCTTAGAGAGTATGCTCGCTCATCTCTACTAGACATCCAGCAATACATGCTCTATACAGGCAATGAACCGGAAGCCAAGGAGGTGTGAGATCCTGCAGGTAGAAAGCTACATGGAACCTAGAGGAATTCTGTCTGCAGCTCTGGATGTGACTGGAGAATAACTCAAGATTAGTGCAATAGAAGTATTTAGGGTGCATTCACACATAGCTGATTTGCTGTGGATTTTGTTGCAGATCTGCAGCATATTTCAACTGAAGTCAAATTAAAAGGGGTGAAATCTGCTGCAGATCTGCCCAAAAATCTGCAGCAAATCAGCTACATGTAAACGCACCATGAAGTTACTCAGCGCTATATGTACAATGTTGCATGTACAATGACCTCCACTGTAAACACACAACATATGAGCAGTAGTGTGTGCTGTGACCGTGATCAACAAAACCAAACACAAGCAGACCTGTCATTATCATGGCAAACGGGTTCTTATTGTACAACCCTGTACAGTACTTCAGCAATTTTAAAGATTTAAAAAGCAAAGAGTTACAAAACTGTTTGCAATGAACTGGAAATAGAAAAGATAGCACTTTTTGTTTTAAATTCCATTATATAGTACACCGTATAAATTACAGAGATTTCAGATGCACAAATGCATCTCGCTAACATTTATCAAATGTAAATGGGATTTCTGTATCTGCGTTCCATTTTACATTGCAAAGTCTGTCCATACAGTCTGGTCACCTGGCCAGTGCTGGAACCCCAAGCGTCACGCTATCACGTGTGACAGTGCTCCAGATCTGGAACGCTGCTGTTGTTGCAGTACCTCAGGTTATTAGGGATGTGACAGTCTGTGTAAGTGATGCCCCCATTTGGGGCGTAAATGGGCTGCAGTCTGAAACCTCCTTTAAGGAGCTGGTCGTTGTTTAAGGAGACTATCTGGAAGCTGGTTTCCGTCATCTCCAGGATTGAGTTGTCCTTCTTCGTTCCTGCCTCGCAATAGTCATCTTTCCGGCGCCCACGGTTATATTTCCATTTCTGAGATGTGTAGCGACCCTTTTTGTGCATATGCCAGCAGAAGATACTGAGGAGGACTACAAGTACAATAATGACTGCCCCCCCAATGAGCCCGGCCAGCAGAAACGGTGAGCCCATGCTCTGAGTAGTTGTCTGCTCATGACTGGAAGGGCTGTTGCTGCCATTGTTGAGCAGGGAAGCTTTGGTGATGGCCTCGATACATACAGTCTCTTCTCCTGCTCGGTAGTTATTAAAAGCGTCCAAGGGAACCAAACAAATCCTGTACATGGACTTGGGTTCTAGGTTCAATAAACTCAAGTGTTGCTTCTCCCTACCCACTATACGCTCATGCACAATCCCCTCGACCAAGCTGTGCCCCATCTTGACCCACGTGATTTTGTAGGACACAATACTATCAAAGGACAACCAGCTGACCTGGACGCTCGTGTCATTTATAAAACGAATAGAGAGCTGGAGACGTTCTCGGATGGATGGGGTAACTTTCTCTATGACCACTATTTCCGGCTCAGGCACAGTAGTGGGTTCTGGTGATGGGGTTGTTGTTGGGACTGTAGGTACTGTAGTGGGGGTAGGGATGAACACGGTTGGGGGAAGGGTAGTCAGAGCTGTGGTTGGAGGAGGTTGGGTAACAGGAAATAAGCCAGGAGTGGTGGTCGGACATGAGAGTAGATTAACATTTAGCTCCCTCACGGCCATCCCCCGGAAATGCTCTGGTCCCTGACACATGAAAGCACGGACATTAATAGCAGCTGGAAGAGATTTAAGCCACTCTGTCACCCATCGGATACTGCAGTCACAATACCAGGGATTGTTTCGTGCAGTCAACTGTTTCAGATTCGTTAGGTTGTCAAAGACTCCCTTAACCAACAACTGGAGTCGGTTGTTTGAAATATCCAATCTCTCGAGCTTGTGCAGTTTGGCAAAAGCTGATACGGGGATGTGGTTGATTTGGTTGTCCTGCAGGTTCAACTTTACCAAATAGGTGCCCTGGAGATCAGTAGGAGGACTTGTTAGAGAGTTGCGTACCATGGAAAACTCCCTAAGCTTGGGTAAATGGCTGAAGGTGCCATCGGCAATCCCTTTGTTGGTGAGGAGATTGCCATCTAGGATCAGTCGTTCCAAACCGGTCAGGTTTTGGAAGGCCTGGTCTGAAATACGAGCAATGCGGTTCTCATCCAATCTTAACTCTTGCAGACCAAAAGGAAGTCCAACTGGCACGCTGCTCAGGTGATTCTTCGACAAGAAGAGCAGTTTTAGGCTGACTGCTTCCCGGAAGGCTCCATCCTCCACACCGACAGTGGAGATTGAGTTATCATCTAAATGCAACTCCTCCAATTTTAATAGCTGAGCAAGTGCAACCCTGGAGATGGTTTGGATGTTGTTCTCTTGGAGGTGAAGCACTTTGACATTCTTGGGGAGGTTCATAGGGAACTCGTCCAGTTGGTTGCCATACAGATAGACTGTATGCACTGACTGGACATTGTGCAGTTCTGCAGGGAATCCAGCATTGTTAATTTGGTTATTGTGGAGGTAGAGCACTGTTACACCCTCCGGAATCCCAAGAGGCACTGAGGTCAAACTCCGCTCGTTACAGTAGACAAAGTTCCGGTCGCATCGGCACACAGTGGGGCAGGCCTTAGAGAGAGTTATCTGCATGGAAACCCCAAGTACAAACACAATCCACGACTTCAAAAATGACACCCAGTCCTTGGGCCAAAGTACTGTCCACGGGCCCATTGCTGGTTTGGAGAAAATAAAAGGCCCTTGTTAAAATTAGAGGTGCAAAAGCAAAGAAGGAGTGCAAATCTCAGCATTTAATGTGCTTGTGTCCAGCCATCAGTCAAGAAGAGCGCTTCACACGGCTAAAGGTGCAGTAATCCTCCACTGCCGCCACCTCCTTCCATTGGTGGGGATACTGCGTTCATTAATCACTGTGGAATTATCTTTTCCTTTCCAAGGATAAAGTCAATGACGCCGAGTAAGATTTTGGCACAGTGCTTCTCCTGAAGGCAAGACTTCAGCGTCTTGTTAGTGGAGGCTTCTTTCTCTATAGAAAATCTGCTCCAATTTCCAACAGCTGGACCTGCAAGAAGAAAAAAATATGTCAGTAACCCAAAGTCATTGCATTATACAACAATGAACAACGTCCCAACACTAGCATCAAATACATATCACTATCCATGTCGGCCGCTGGGTCCCACCAGATTAGAACCCCCATACCAAAAAGCCCATTTGGAGGTCAGAAGACCCAAGTCTTGCCACATAACTCCTTAAGAACAAGACTCATCCTGATCATCTATCATTGCTTGTCATCAGCCATCTTTGGGGTGGGGGATGATGCAGGTCAATGCAGTCTTTTTTTCTGTTATCAGCCATTTCAGACTTGGAAAAGCCTGATAGGAATTGTAAAAACCTCCCCGTCCCTCAAGATCATTACTTTGTCACATATCTCCAGTGCTGAGAACCTCCAGAGACATTTCTATCCATATGTGTGACTAATATTAGCTGCTCTTATAATGCCCCCGCAGTGATATTACATCTATAGACATTTACATTCATATGTGTGACGGGTATCAGCCGCTCCTCGCTGAATGTTCCAGCATGGATATAACCTCCAGACACAGAGCCGCTTCTCTTACACCGCTGATGACCTTTTATAATCTTGAGGTTAATGGCTCTTTAAGGGCCAAAACCAGAGCCGTTTACAAGCCAGTTTCCGGAGATCTTAATGCAGTTAAGCAGGTCAGTAAATCCGCCTGGGCATGCAGCAGTCTGGAACAATGCCTTCATCCTTCTAAAGGGATTTGGGATATGGCAGGCGCTGCAGGTACAGCTAGATCTGATAATTGTTCTAGATATGAAATGGAGATCTTCTCAGGAGGATATTCACATCATCATAATGACAGAACATCCACCTTGGATGTACATTGGATTATCCTCAATTTTGGATTTAGGGTCCTCTTACACTGGTGAGCGCTTAAGCAACCAACAGTTAGTTGTCCCAATGATTATCGATGCGGTGCTTTCACACAGGAGCGATAATCATTCACTGAATGTAGGTGGAGCACACCAGAGATCTCTTCCTGCTGCCCGCCTCCATTCACATTAAACAGGCAGTCGTTCATCGATGAGGAGCTGCCTGTTCACACGGGCCGATCATCATCAGGTTTTCATGCTTGCATAAAATGGACTAATCATAAACAAATTCTTGTTCATCATTCAAGCGTTGGTCGTGTTTACACTGAATAATGTTCGTTCAGCTTATGATCCAACGATTACCTGATTGATGACTGTTGCATGTAAAAGGAACTTAGAAAGATTTTTCTAGATATTTTAAAAGACAACGAGCATATATGGGACGCCGTTTTCACGGCCGGCCAATATACTCTACGATCTGATGCTTTGGATTCCAATGCATCAGATTACACAGGCGTATTCCCGTGGCGTCAAAGCACCCAGCCGGGCCAATATAGCTCCAGGCGCTTTCACGCCGGGTCAAAGAGATAGTCCTGAAACTATCTTTGTGGCCGGAATACACCGGCCGATGCATAGACTCCTATGGGAGCCAATGACAGCGGCCGGAGAAGGGAGGCAGGAGGGAGTTTAGCAGCGTGACTGCTAAACTCCCTCCCTCTTCTCTCCTCCTTTCTGGCTGTTTGCAATGGGAGGGTGTGGGGGCAGAGCTAAGCTCCACCCACTCCAATTGCTGGCTGCGGACAAGTGGCGGGGAGGTGAGCTACGGAGGGGAGGCAACGGTATTGCGGCCTCGCCGTATATGTGCCAGGGTGTCGGGCGCACGTAAAAATGCCTATGGCTGTGTAAAAGAGGCCTGAGGTGAAAGTGCAAATATCTCTTGTAGGGGTGTAATAAATTATCAACTAATTAATATCAATACCAATCGGTATAGTACTCTAATCTCTCATATCTATCCAGCTATCTAATATTTAATCTGTCTAATATCTATTAGTACATCTACCGTACATTACAGCTCAACATACAGGGATCAATCCAGGACTAATTCATACTGTATGTTGAAAATATAGGAGGAACGTGAAAGATAGGACATGTATACGACTCCATTCAAAAGATGGCGCAAGAGTCTCACAATGCAGAAATCTCGCACAATGCGGCCTAATACGGGTGTTTTACCAGTGGCCTGCCCATGCCAACTGGCTGTAGTTTCCAGTAAGGTGCCCGTGCTGCAGATCCGGACGCTCTGTAACACAACACAGTGAATCTGGTATAAAGTTACAATAGCCCAGGAAAGATCATTGTATGCTTAAAATAATGTATCGTAATACTGTATCCATTGTAGGCAGAGATCGCTGTATCTATCTGTATGCACAACTAGTCGGGTAAAGGAGCCGTTACATAGAGATTATCACCCGGATAATCGCTGCTAATAGCGAATTCATGAGACTGTTGCCCCGCGTACAAGTGGCCACTGACCGGGCACTCATTTGCTGGAGTCACTTGGTTTTTAGCTCACCTAATAGCCAAGCAGCCGTCGGCTCGTGTAAGCAGGAGTCAATCAATCTTTGAGCGACCTCTTGTTTAGGGCTTTTTCACATGAGCGTCAGTTTAACGCTCGGACGCGCTAAAACATCGTGGCTATCGGAGTGTTAAATTGTGTCAAAGAATAGCATCCTCGAGCACATCGTGGCCAGTATTCACGGGTATGCCGCTTCCCCCTCCATTTGCCGGACGGCCCTTATAGGAGTCTATGGGATCCGCCAGTGCTGACATGTACTATCTTTTGACGGAGAGAAATCTTGGAATCGATGCACGATTTTTTTCGGCGCGTCTTAAAGAAGCCATAGATTCGTTTAGACATGTTTTTTATGTGCCGACTCTGCGTCAAAATGACGTTCATGTGAAGGAGGCCTTACTGTAAATAGAGGCGTGTGGGATAGAAGAGATCTCCAGCCTGCTTCTCCTCCATTCACAGAACGACTATCCCTCCTGTCAGAAGCACAGGAGCGGCAGTGGTCCCGTGTAAAGGGTCTTGCAGGAGCTGTGATAGCAGCCATACTGCTACTTTAATAACTGTCTTCACAGGGAGGAATTTTTGCGTGTATTTGTGCGCACTGTCCGCAGTAAATAGAACCTATTGATGGCTTTGTTGACATGCGTATATTTTTCCTGCACATTTGTTGCACAAAAAAAAGAAAAGAAATGCAGCATGCTCCGTTTTTCCCAAAAGTCCTCATAAAGGACAATGAGGAAGTGCTAATGCCTGCGCAATACACTAGGAGATGTGTGAAACACTGCGTAATTGTGTAGCAAAAAGAACACCATCTTGAACTCAGACTAATTAGTCATTTTTGCATGTCCCTTTGCGTTCGGAAAAAAACAGCAAAATATACGACGATGCGCACACAAAAAAGAATTGTTCAATCCGCAAATAAGCGGCACTCATGCACGCACAAATACGCTTACTCTGGTATAAAGACGCCTAAGGGTTCTTTTATACTACAAGATAAATTGCCCTTAATGAGCGTAGATCGACAATGAAGCCAGTCATTTAGATTTGCAACACTTGCATTCACATCTTCCAATATTCTTGTGGATTAGTCGTGGCAGGGATCGCTCGTGCGACAGCTCGACTTTACTTCTCTCAAGCGACTGTAGAATGCGCCGTGAACAAACAATCTTTTTTAGGTCATCATAACAAGCAATCAGCAACAAATGAGCGAATTATCATTCATCATTCAATTGCTGCACAATGCTCAGGAACAATCGTTTTATTGACCTGTGTAAAAGGCCTGAAATGAATGGTTATGAGCGCCAGAAGAGGACGACTCATCTAATATGTGGACGCTCCATGTTGTCTGCCGTCAGCTCCTTCCAATCAGGACAGCAGCCTAGAATGGGCACAGTTTAGCGAAGGGCATTGCCGGAGGGCTCAGGGGAGCTCGCTTGGCATCTCTGGGATTGTACAAGATTTGTTACAGTCATGTGTAACATAATAAACGTTCCCATGTAAGCGACATCCTGCAAGTCATGTGGAAGCGAGAGTCTGCTGACTGCAGCAGCCGGGCGCTCCTGGCATCCAGTCCCTGCTGCTGACAGATAGACACTCGCAGCAAAAGCTGCACAAATAAATAATTCAGCCGCCGTTCCCGTAGAATTCAAAGAACGCCGTCGGGGAACACGAATAACCCATATTTCCAGTGTCACCAAAAATGCTCTTCTTAAAGCGATCATCTGCAAAGGAAAGCAGAGGCGACGTGCCGCTCGCAATTCACATCCATCCAGTTTTCTTCTACATTCAAATCTCAGATTTTATTTCTGGGAAGATGAATCCGCTGACAACTGGCAGCAACAAGCGGCGGCGCAGGAGGAAATGCCGGTTACAAAGTCTGCAGTCCCAGGCAAGGTCAAGGCACCTTGCAACGGGACGGAATATTCTGTAACAGCGTTGCGCAATACGCCCTCCTGCGGAATACTCCGTCCCCAAATCTGCACTGCTAAGGGTGGAAATGAAAATAGCAGAATTCTGCATCAAAAGCCGTAGTTAGCAGTGCGGACTTAGAATTCAGGGACGCCATATTCTACAACGCTGTTGGGGACTATCCCATCTCTTGTGAAAGATCTGATAATCTGATCTGATGCATCTTGACACACTGGACCGCTGGATGAGGCCACTTCTCCGAAGCTCTGTTGAATCTGAAAACCCCAATTATAGTACATATAACTAATTCCACTCTACTGCACCTCAGACCCAAGTTTACTGCATATACCCAACTCAACTGTGCTGCTTCTGTCAAACTAAGCTCCCTCTATAACTAAAGTATCTTCTTACATTTTTAATACTATTGTGGTCAATAGATGGCGCCATTACCTTAAAGTGAACCTTTCAGCTCTCCTAACTTGTATTCTTCATGGAATACCAATGCTGGAACATATTTGCATATAGTATTGCATTGTTCTGTTCCTCTGTTATTCCTCCTAGAAATTTGGGGGGGTGTCCATACACAAACTGACCAGTGCCAACAGTACCAGGTTGTGGAGGGACATTCTGTATATGACAGCCAAGGGTTGGCCTTAGGGTTGTGCCTCTGGTCCTGATGACCTGGGCAGCTCACTCTTGCATGCATTATTTGGTGCATTATGCAGGTGAGTCAATAGAAGCTGTTGCACAGGGTACCAACCTACCTAATGCTACCTACTGTGCACATACCTTGTCCAGCACACAACGGCTTCCCACAAATATTATCTTTGAAGGCAAGTATTAGAAGTCCTGGTTCACTGTAGGCATGTGCATGCTCCGGTGTACTAACATTTTAATATTCACCTTAAATAAATAATATTTGTGGGGAGGCCTTTATGTGCTGGACAAACTACTTCCTTTTTTTCTTCATTCACCTGGTTGGAGTGAATTCCATTTGCACCTCCTGACCAAGCGGTAAGCTGGTGTTTCCTTCTGCTCTGTACCTACTGACACCCCGAATGTTAGAGGACTTCCACAAGTCTGGACATAGCTCTGGACTCTAGCTAAGGTCACTTTGAGACAAGTGTATTTTACCTCCAAATTTGGTTCATCTTTTGTGGATCGCAATACAGAACTAATATAAATCTACTAGTAAATATTGGGAAATTATAGTACCACTGTTTCTGGTGGCGCAATGTGCTCTGCTACATGCACGTCACACACACACACACACACACACACACACACACACACACACACACACAGCTCTGCTACATGCACGTCACACACACACAGAGCTCTGCTACGTTGCTTTTATGTGATTTACGAACTTCAGCTGATCACTGAGGAGACATGTTCACTCGTTGCTTTCACGTATCTGCTGCACGAGATTTACAAACTACAGCTGGTGGTTGAGAGGACATTGTGGCTTGTCGCTGTGTCACGTCAGATGCATTAGCTTCACGGCGGTGATGAACCCTCTGTGGTGACATGTTTGCTAACAGTGACTGTTTGTCAACCGTTGTCCAGTGTTGGAACAATTAGATGAAGGCTGAACTGGTGTTGGCGGCAGCACTTGAGATGACATGATATCACGTTCAGGATATGTGAGGATAGCAGTGAAGGACTATGCTTCAATGTTGGTCAATATGCACTGCCAGCTATGTATGTGTAAAGGACCTCTGGTGACGTCACCGTCATGTGATGAGGGGGCAGGGCTAAGATCCGGTAATAACTGACATCATCACAGGTGTTGTCAGGCTCACACGTCACACACAAATTGGACGGACAAGTGGTCGTTAGTAGTTTGATGTATCCAATCACATGGCGGATTTCTCATGGGTGTTTTTTTTAATGCAGAATGAATTATTTTTCCGTTTTTGCCTCCATATTGGTATTATTTGCTGCTGAATAAATACAGATTAGTATTTCCCCAGAAAATAAAAATCATGGCAGTATATATAGAGGCAAATACGGATATATACTGATTAGAGATGAGCGAACCTACTCGGCCACGCCTCTTTTTCGCCCGCGATTTGAGTACTTCCGTACTCAAGCGAAAAGATTCGGGGGGCGCCGTGGGAGAGTGGGGGGTTGCAGCGGGGAGTGGGGGGGGGTGAGGGAGAGAGAGAGGGCTCCCCCCTGTTCCCCGCTGCTACCCCCGCCACGCCTCCCCCCGCCCCCTGAATCTTTTCACCCGAGTACGGAAGTACTCGAACATCGCAGTGCTCGATCGAGTAATTACTCGAAACGAGTAAGTTCGCTCATCTCTAATACTGATTAAATACGGATGACATATGGTTGTAATGTCACCTGTAAAACCTCCATATTAAAGATCTGTATTATGGACGTGTCACAGCCCCGGCCTCAGCGGCTCCCATCTATCTGCCGTATGCGCTCCATACATACTACATATTCTAAACCTCTAAATTGATGTAATAAATAAGCAATATTCAATTTATTTGAGAACCCTCTTCAGTTCTCGGCGTTGCGCAGCGGAGGCTGCAGAACATCACCTTAGCGACACCCAAGCCCCGACGTCCTTCAGAGCCCTTATATTTCACGTCTTCCATCTCTAATCTGCAAATTGCTGTCTCTGTCAGAGCTGAATGCATTATAACAGGAGCCCAGATCAATCCAAGAGCCATTAACGCGGCCAATTAATATTCACTGCCATTATCAACCTGATATAAAACGAAGGCATTCACCCGGTCACATGGCCCGGATTGTGGATGTAATGATGTAGCAGTGCTGAATTTGTCATCCAAGCCCTTGTATTGTGATTGTTATCTGAGCTAGCAGTCCTCTGTAAATCCGCATATGAAACATTGCGACCAGAACCGAATGACAAACTCATTACTCTCGGATTGGTAGGCAATTAGTTCTGCTATATGTGGTGAACAAAGCTATAGTTGATCTAACAAACTCAGCACTGCTACATGTTGCACCATTGCTATGTCTGAGATACCTATTAAAGCTATAGTATACTCAGCTCTGCTGTATCTGGATACTCACTGAAGCCATAATACCCCCAGTGCTGCTGCATAGCATACTCAGCTACACTATACCTAGTATCCTCAGCCCTGCTACATCTGACATGTTGAGCTAAGTTGATTGCCAGCATCTTATCAACTCTTATGGCCCTTCTACACTCTGGCTGACATACTGCATCAGACACACTCAGCTCTGCTACATGCGTCACGTGTCGCTCACTTAGAGAGGACAGCTTGGCTCCAATTACTGCGGATGACGTGAGTCTGCATAAAAAGATCCTCTAACTGGATTATGGTCCTAACTCAATTGTGACAGTCACAGTTTATCCCTCTTAACGTGCTGCGCTTCGTGTCTGATCGCGCCGTCTTGTTTTCGAATCTTCTCCTTGTTGTGTGAATTGAATCTCAATGGGGTCTGGGATGTTGCACAACAGCTGCTTCTGCGGCCTGGCACGTTAGTTTAACCCATTCAGCGCCGGGCGGAGGCGTACACTGTGGCGAGAGAATGCTGCAGCTGCCTCCATTGTCATCTATTAGTAAAGACAACGAATTGTTTGCAGCACTTGACAAGTTAATAACGATCTCATCTGTAGCAGCATATTATTACACTTCACAGAAGCCAATCAGATGATGGAGCTCGGCGGTGATTATATGGAAATGGTTCGGATGCTTCATTTTATTCAAATTTTTTGTCGCACCACTTCTGGGGAACGTGTCGCTCGCGGGTTCTTTAATGGCAGCTATGGCGATGTCTTATGTATCTGCTGATTGCACCTCATAATGTTCAGCAGAATTTTTCAGGATTCTTAGGTATAAAAAAAACCTGCAATATTTCTTTATGGTTCCTGCGCCATATTTACAGAGCTAACGAGGCGATTTTACACCACTGACACCAAAAGCATGGAACTCGGAGTTCATGTAGCCAGATAGTCATGGTGGAGCGAAGAAGCCCAATTTAAAGTTTTGTTGTGTGGCCCAAGCATCTGCTACGCCCCTGACACTTTTTATACATGAGCAACCAATATTTCAGGTGTGGATTCCTATAGAACACTGCCCCTAGTGGTCACATAATGGTAATGTTACAAGAAGAAGGAGAAGATTTGGCCTTGGGGAGTTGAATTAGGATTAACCTTAGAAACACAATGAGGGTGTGTGGATATGTGTATGTATGTGTGTATGTGTGTATGTAGGGTGGAGGGTACCTAAAAACTAATAACTTTACCAGCACCTCATAGTGAGAGAGACAGCAGCTTTCGCTGGTTTGCATTACACATCCAGTTACCCTGGATAAGGAAAATTACCGTAAGTAATTTAAATCCACTATTAGAACTATCACCCAGCTTTTCCAGACCACTGAATGGCAAATCTCACAAGCTGTAAGGTAAACATGTAACTGGGTGTCTGAAGGAATCCCAGGGAAGCAGATTGACTTTGTTACCCAGTTTCCCAGTTTTCCCCACTAAGCAGAATTTTTGGCAAACGAGGATGAGTGAAGAATAGAGATAAGCGAGTATACTCGCTAAAGGCAATTGCTCGAGCGAGCATTGCCTTTAGCGAGTACCTGCCCGCTCGAGACAAAAGGTTCGGGTGCCAGCCACAGGAAGGGAGAGCGGGGTGGAACGTGGGGGAGATCTCTCTCTCTCTCCCCCTCTCCCCCTCTCCCCCCCCCCCCCCCCCCCCCCCCGCTCCCTCCTGCTGACTGCCGCTACTCAGCGTTCCCCTGCGCCGGCACCCGAACCTGCAGTCTCGAGCGGGCAGGTACTCGCTAAAGGCAATGCTCGCTCGAGCAATTGCCTTTAGCGAGTATACTCGCTCATCTCTAGTAAAGAATCTTCACAGAGGTTTCTTGATTTTGGGTTGGATTATAAATTATTTAACCCCTGGATACAGTGACAACACATAGATAACATTTCTGTCATTGACCTCAGGAAAACATAAAACGAGGCATGATAAAACATGTAGGGCTGACTATACCCCACTAAAGCCCTTAATAGTACAGGTGGGGGCAAGGAGTTCAGGCTGCAGATTTACCCAACACCCCTGGACTAGTGCAGCAAGAGTCCCCCTGATCTCTGGGCAGCTGATGAGTCCCTGAAGAGTCAGGGCCGGAGTGTAATATCAGTCCTCGGCCCCTCTAACCATCACGTGACATTTATAGCATCAGAGGATTTTTTGGGGCTTCCAGGACCCGTGTTTGACTATAACGTCTACATTCCCTATAGATGAACCACTGGTCCCATGTGACACATCAATGACATCAGGACAAAAAAGTAGCGCAGGTACCCTGAAAAATATGTTGCCCCAAATGTGCTCCATATTATCAATGTATCACGTCTTTTTACCCCAAATGCCAATGCAAGAACAACTCTACTGACCCCGTCCTCTTACTGCTCCCTGCAGTCCAGATAAGGCAATACAATTGAATTGAAGGACTGTGGCTGGACAATACCGCCCGCTGGGCAAGTGGGTCTGTTCTAAGCATAGGAGAGGTGCAGCATGAAGCAATCATCTTCTGCCTGCGCCAATGTGGTCCTGTCACAAGAGTAAAAGGACCTTCCTCCATCATCTCCACAGGGAGTAATCAGCAAAAAGGCTGGAGTATTTCTTTAAAAAGGACATGGCTATGTGGATACAGGAATCGGGGGATCATCGGGGGTTAAAGTCAACACACAAAAATAAAAAAAGGGGAAAAAATGAAGAACGAGTTATATAATAAATTGTATGACCCAGTGGGCGGTAGATCCATAGTTTGTATAGATTCCTCCATACATTGTGAATCTGCTGAGGCAGCAGGAAGCTCTCTGTGCCCGGTGTCAGGTTCGGTGCCCAGACCGCTGGTAACCGTAGCACTTCCAACCGGAGAAGGCCTATTAGGCGAGCGCTTGTGGTTTTGCTTACACGCTCATAAAGCTCCCCGTTCTCCCTCCCAATCTACATTTGGAAGCAAAATCCATCCCCGCTTAATAAACAGAGGTCATTAAAAGCTCAGCTTAGAAAATCAGAATTGTCTGTAAGCACCGCCGAGCGCTTTAAGCAACTGCACAGACAAATGCAATAAGAATTTTATGGCTCCGGCGCTGAATGCGGAATGACAATTTGGATATCACAAGGGCTTTCTGACATTGTAGGGGAAACACCGGCAGAGAGAGCGAGCCCATACTGTGCGCCAATATCTGCACTAATGTATACTTTCTATAAATATCCGTGCTCTGATATCTGTCCTGTTAGATATGTAATCCTAATGCAGACATGTAGGCATATCCTACAAAATCTGTACTCGTTAAATTCCCTCAGTATGCCTGTGCTACATCTGCCTTAATACGCTCTTTGTAAAAACAAGTCAAGGAGTTGTTTTGCTGAAAAACTCAGCATGCAGTTACATCTCAGGCAGATATGCGAATTATTAGAGCTGTAGCGTGATTAGATGAACGGTCTTGTCATCTGAAGCCCTAAAAGTGGTTCCCCCCTTGGCCTATAAAAAGGCTCTCAGAGGCTACTTGCGTGTAGTTGACCTCTTTTCCAGTACTAGAGCCTCTATGTCCGCCCGTATCACACCTTGTATCCAAGTTAGAGGCGGTACAAGAGGGCACTAGAGCCTCCATGCTCACCTGTATCACATCTTCTATACAAGCTAGAGGCGGTATGACAGGGTACCAGAGCCTCCATGCTTGCCCATATCACATCTTGTATCTACGATAGGGGCGGCCGCGGCACAACAAGGTACCAGAGCCTCTATGCCTGCCCATATCACATCTTGTATCCAAGCTAGAGGGGGTACAACAGGGTACTAGAGCCTCCATGCCTGCCTGTATCACATCTTGTATCCAAGCTAGAAGTGGTATGACAGGGTACTAGAGCCTCCATGCCGTATATATCACATCTTGTATCCAAGCTAGAGGCGGTACAACAGGATACAACAGGATACTAGAGCCTCCATGCCCTTCTGCATCACATCTTGTATCCAAGCTAGAGGCGGTACAACAGGGTACTAGAGCCTCCATGCCCACCTGTATCACATCTTGTATCCAAGCTAGAGGCAGTACAACAGGGTACTAGAGCCTCCATGCCCGCCCGTATCACATCTTGTACTCAAGCTAGAGGCGGTACAACAGGGTACTAGAGCCTCCATGCCCACCCATATCACATCTTGTATCCAAGCTAGAGGCGGTACAACAGGGTACTAGAGCCTCCATGCCCTTCTGCATCACATCTTGTATCCAAGCTAGAGGCGGTACAACAGGGTACTAGAGCCTCCCTTCACGTGTTCAGTTGTACACAATAAAATGATCCTTTTGGTCTGATATTGTAATTACTTGCTGATACAATGTTACAACCACACATTGCATTCCAACAACTTCTAGGTGATGGAAGTTTCCTTTTTACAAGAAGTGTGTACAGAACAGTGTAAAAAAGTTTTAGGCAGGTGTGGAAAAAATGCTGTAAAGTAATGATTGTACGTAAGTCTCCTGCACACGGGCGGGTCGGACCCCGCATGTGGGATTCCTGCAGTGGAGTTCGACCTTGTGCCAGGCCTGCTTAGCTGTCCGGCATCTTCTCTTGTGCTGCAAATGTGCCAGCCGGCACATGCGCAGTTGAGAGGACGTCCTGCCATCGCCATAGCGATGATGCGGGTCCTGCGGCCCCTCCACAATGATGATTGCGGAATGGCTACGGCACGTACGGTTTCCATTGACTTCGATGGAAGCCAGCCATGCGTATCCCGCAGCATGCTGCGATTTCTTTCCCTCGAGTTGAAAATAGCGATCAATTTCTGCTCGTGGGCAGGAAATCACGCTTTTCCATAGAATGCAAATCCACCTGTGTGCAGGAGACCCAAGTCTGATTGACCCCAAATTTATTCTTCAGCAGGTCAGCAACCTCAAACATCCAGCCAATGTTACCAAGAACTATCTACAGCGTAAAGAAGAACAAGTGGTCCTGAAAGTGATGATATGCTCCCACAGAGCCCTGATCTCAACATCATCTAGTCTGTTGGGGATTACATGATGAGACAGAAGGATGTGAGCGAGCTACATCAACAGAGGATCTGTGGTTAGTTCTCCAAGATATTTGGAATAACCTCCCTACTGAGCTCCTTCAAAAACTGTGTGCAAGTGTACCTAGAAGAACTGATGCTGTTTTGAAGACAAAGGGTGATCACACTAAATATCAATGATTTAGATTTCTTTTTTGTTCTTTCACTTTGTATTTTGTTCATTGACAACAAAAACTACAAACACTTCTATTATTGAACACATTTGCAGCATTTTTCGGCTTGCTATTATATCTGCGCTGCATGCAGAGCTGTATATTTACAGCAGGATCATACACTCTACAGGCTTATCTGCCTCATAACACGGCCGCTCCTCGGGGTGCTAAATAAACTCACACCTGACATAACACGGAATATTTGGAACAAAACTATATCCATGTGGAATGAGTCACTGCAGCGTCCACCGCGGTGTCACAGTTACACATTGGATTAACCCTCTCCATGCTGGAATCAGAAACGGTCACAATGAGAATCGTTAGGCTGCTCTCCCACCAGCGTTTTTGTGAGCGTTTGCCTGCATTTTTACTGCACATGGTAACAACGCAGGCAAAGTAAGCTGATTAAGTCTACCCCCCCCCCCCCCCTCCTGGTGGCACATAATAGGCAGCGTTAAAACCGCTGTTAAACCTTGCATTACAGAATTTTTAAATTCATTTCAATGGGTGATGTAGGGCATCAAAAACATCCTGCAATGCTGTAAAATAGAGCAAACAGCATTCAATTTAGCATGCGCTAAAAACACTGAGCTAAAATACTCATCTGAGAACCCCATTAAAAAGAATGGAGGTTGGGTGCAGCATTTTTAGGGAACGCCCAAAGATGGGACATTGTTTCCCACACAGTGATTTGGGGAAAAAAATAAATGGCTCATGTATATGACCCTATTCAAAAGAATGCGGTTCATATTCGTGTGCGATTTGTGCGCCGTGCAAATTTTCTCGTCAATGTGAAAACAGCCTTAGAAACCCGTCACGAGACAAAATATTCCAAAACAGCATTGTGGAATACGCCGTCCCAGAATTCTGCACCAAAATCCACATGGCAACTGTAGATTTTATATTCCGCCCTGTGTGAACGGTGCCGTAACCTACATCCAGGGCTGCATTCACAATTCTGCTGCTGTCTTAGGCCGCCTGCAGACGGCCGGGTCGGATCACGCAGCGGGACCCGAGCCCCTGCAGGGAGCAGCATGGCACTCACCTGCTCCTGCGGCTCAGGCTCTGTGATGTGCCGGCTGCCGCCCAGCCGGCACATGCGCAGAGTGGAGCCAGTGGCCGGGAAGTGACATTTCTGTGCGGAGCTCTGCTAGCCCTGCACAGAAATAGAGCATGCCGCAATTTGGATTTTGCGTGGACAAATCGCGTCCGTCTGCATAGGATTGTGTTTTCTAACGCAATCCTATGGCAGCTTCCATGGGTGGAAATTCTTGTTTGAACGAGCAAACAAGCAAGTGACGTCACCGCTAGCTCTTTCGCTCTCGCGAAGACAGGCAGACACATCATTGGCGCGTTCTCATGAGAATTGTTTAGTCTTTCATATTCGCTGTGTAAGTGATAAGGGACTCAACGAGCGCTGTTTAAATGGAACGATAAGCGAACAACGAAGGAGAAGTGAACGATTCTTGTTGGGCCGCTGGCTGCGTTTAGACTGAATGATTAACGCGCACTTTCACTCGTTTAGACACTTTTTTGATCAATACTCGTTCCGTCTAGAAGCGCCATTACTCAGGAATAATACGAAACAATTAAAGCAAAAGCATTTACAGAGTTCCTGCAATCATCTCGAGGTTTCTACTGTTATGCTTGGAAACCCTTTCTCCAGGAATGCAACATAAAGATGACGTGAACCAAGAGGCTGTACATGTGGGGTTAAGGGACCGGCACGGATGAGCCTCCACTGGAGCCGAGACGTTCCCTTGTGCAGTCAGAGGGCTCGGAGCATCTGTGTTACAGATTTTTCATTTTGTTTATAAATAATTAAAACAGCTACTTGTCAGATTTTTTCACACCTGTAGTGATTCCTGACTTGACCAGCAGGTGTCACTATAGTTCCCATGCCTGGATCATCTTTTAATACTGGGCTTGGCCCTGGGATGGATGAACCTGTTCTTAAACCTGTTCTAGATTTCTGTCACCAGCAGAGTTTCTACACATTCTTCTTACACTACAAAGCCAGATATTACCTCGGCTGATAATGAACACAGACCCCCCAACTAATAGGGAGCCGCCCTACCAGTCTATATGAAAATCCTACTAATTAGCTGGAAATTAAATTTTAAAAATAATCATCGTAAAATTATTAACAAAATACATATGAAGCATGTATTTCGCCAACTAGACAATTATTTGGGAAACAGGTAACCAACGGGGGTGAATAGTTAAATATCGTGTATTTAGAGGAAAATATTTAAAAAAAAAAAAAAAGAAAAAAATCACTTATGTGCATGACCCCCATTCAAAGGAATGGGCTTTATTTTCGTGCGTCTTGCACTGCACAAATCTTGCGCAAAATTCGCTGCCATGTGAAAGCCTTAGGGCTTATTCACACGGACGTATAATGGCCGCTGTTTTCACGGCCGGCTGATATACGCTACCATTTGAGCTGTCTATGCCTCTCTCCTCCCCTCTGACTGTTTGCAATAGGAGGAGGTAGGATGGGGCGGAGCTTAGCTCCACCCCTTGTCTGCAGCCAGCAGTGGGATTCACACAAGCATATGCGTCTTTGCTCAAACGTTACATATTTGCAAGTGCAACTGCATTTTTTACTGTGTTCTTTATCCAAGCAAGTTGTGCACAATTGCGCAAAAAAAACAACAAAAAAAAACACGCACCAATGTTCTCAGTCGTTGAAATGCCCATTAGTTTTAGGAGTCCAAGATGTGTTCTTTCCCTGCACAGGAAAACAGAAAATGCTGCATATTTTTTTGCGCAACCGAATTGCTCACACCAAGTACACGCATGTGAACAAACCCATCAATGGGTTCTATTTTCTGCGCATGGCACGCACAAATACGTCCGTGTGAACCCGGCCTTACATAGGCTACTCCCGTGGCCAATGTTTACTGAGCTCCACCATTGCCTGGAAAGCGCTGGAATGGGAGGCCGCCGCACAGGAGTCCACACCTTGATTAATTAGCAGATATGGCCGCCGGCTATGACCCGCTGCAGAGCGTTTGGCAATGGGACTTGACAGGTGTTTGTCTGATGAAGATTTAGCAGGATTACAGGGACAATTGGAAGTGGAGTTTCTCAGTATTCACAGAGCTGTCACTGTCAGTATCAGCAGATCAGATATTAATGTGATAGACTCCAGCACGTAATTACATCAGGCTGCGCGCTCTGCTATCCTCGCTGGATTTTAAGCATTCATAGATCTGCCATTCTGCCGTATCGCAGGAGAGACGTGCGTCCTGACTATTTATAACCGCCGCTTCACAATAGGACGAGCGCAGAGGAATACTTGGCTGTTTGTAGAACTTCCAGGAATTAGGACCGAAGACAAGCAGAGGTCAGGACCCGCCGGCGAAACAATGCACTCTAGTAGTCCTACGGAGAAAGGGTATATTCAAGATAATGGGGGTCATCTACCGGAATCACGTGGAAAAGGGCGTTTTTACACGGAGCGGTTATCATTAAAAGAATAGTTGGATCATGCGAGCGACAATCATTCAGTGTAAACGCGGGCAATGATTGAATGATGAATGTTCTTTGGATGCATATGAATGGCTGAATGATTTGCGAACACAATTTCGAACAAAATGTCTGAAAATCTGCTATCTTTATGCGCAAAATGCATGAAAATAGAACACGCTGCCTATTCGTTTTTGTGCAAACCAAAATGTGAGTGCAGAATACGCTCATGTGAAAGAAGCAGTTGAAATCAATGGTTTCCATTCACTACGAATTGCGTGAGCAAATTTTGCACACGCAATACGCAGTGCAAATGTTTGTGTGAATAAGCCCCAATTGACTGACCTTATACACACACTAAACCTACTCATATATAGTATATACGTAGACATATACAATATCTATGCATTCAAACTGAGGGGAAAGTGATCCAGTCCCAAATTTAGACAACATAAGATTATTTGATACAATTAGAAGTTGTAGCGAATGTTCCAGTGGCGCACGCTGTATGATACATTTGTCGCACCTTCTTGATATGTTGGACACTTCTCTTCCTCGTGCCACCTCCTAGCGCACTTTACAGTAATGTTTTGTGCCAAATTAATAAATTGGATGCGTTTACGACTCCTCTCAGTCATACCTCCTTTTCTAGACACTTCCAAGATTGTTTTGCGAGGCATAAAAAGAGTCTAAAACACATAATAAATTTGGCGCACAGCATTTACACCACTTTCTCCCTCATGCCGCTTTGAAAAGCTCATCCAGTGTTTGTAGTATATAGACATATATATTACACATACCCCTGTCAAAAACAGTCACTCCCATAGAAGGAGTTGTCGGACTGGAATGAAACTTTCTCTGTGTGATTGTAACATTGATATAAGTAAGTGATTGCAATGTCAGAGCAAAAAGAGAATTCATATGCATGTAATATATATATATATATATATATATATATATATATATATATACACACACACACATACATACATCTCCCAAATGTTCCCTGAGCCACAGCATTAATTGGCCAATTTATAAATCCCACCTCTGCAACACGATGGCTGTGATTGACTCTCGAGTGCTGCTCAGCCAATCAGATAAATCCCTCCTCCAGGAAGCGATGTATGAATCTCGTAACCAGGAAATAATCTTCTATGGGCGGCCGAGGGCTGCAGAAAGCATGCTGGAGCTCAGGAGAGCAGCGGGAGGGATGTGGACCAGCTAGGTAATGTATTGTCTTTTTTTATGTAATGCAGCTAGGGCTTATTTATGGGGTAGGGCTTATATGTCAAGCCTCCCTGAAAAATCAGGGTAGGGCTTATTTTTGGGGAGATGGGTTAAAACATATTATATATACATATATACACACACGCAATATACACATGTGGATAAAATATGTACAGATGTGCACCTACAGCATATACATACAATATTCACACATATTCACTTAGCCTGGTCTTACATGCGCTGGTCTAAGTAAATTATGCACTGGCCCCAAAACAACACATATATAAAGCGGTGTAAGCCTCTTACTACATCTGTCTCATCTGGCAGTGCCTCCATGAATCAGATGAAAAGCCTACACTGGCCAGGAGCTAAAGTAGGTTTCTCCTACAATGTACATGCAAATGCAAACATGACAGGTGGTGTGAGGCCACGCCCCCAAGGCTAGGCCCCAACTTTTTTTTTTCTTTAAAAATTGGCAAGGACAGGCATGAAATCCAAAAAGCTGCAATTTTGGTGCATGCATCAAAATTGTGCCTTTTTTTAACAGTGGATATCTAGTGTACGAGGCATCTAATATATATATATAATATCTTAGCCTGATGTGCTGTGGTTTGTGTATGCATTATGTAACTACACACTCACTCATTATCACCATAGCATCTACAGGGCGGTCACAGAAAAGTAGCCCGGCACCACACTTTTATGAAAGCTGCTTGAAAAAAAATCTTTGTTGTCTATAGCAACCAATCACAGCGCAGCTTTCATGTTAGCTCAGCAGTATAAGAAAGTAAAGCTGCGCTGTGATTGGTTGCTTTGGACAACAAAGACAGCTTTTTTTTTTTTTTTCCTTTTTTTTTTTTAGACAGCTTTCATTAGGGTGTGTTGGTGCCAGAACAATTATCCATGGACACCCTGTACAACAAACTTCACTGGAATGTTGTTTCCCAGGAAATATCTTAACTAGGTGCTAAGGATACAAGCCTGCAGAAGCTTTTAAAGACTCATGATCAGTGTCTACAAAAGTAGGGCAGTGGGACAACACACAAAGGGACCTCCATGTTGGTTTACCCTAAAAAGGTAGCTGCTGCCTTTACATTACTAATATTATGCCTAACTCCATTGAATATATATATATATATATATATATATATATCCCACATCCATCAACACTGGGATAAAATAGCTGCTCCAGTTGTCCCACCACCAACAGCTGAACTTCTAGTTGGTTTCCAGCTTCTGGAATGATCGCGTCTCACATGAAGACCTGAGTTATAATGTCCGCAGCTCAGACCCCAATATAAACAATCACCCAAAAGACCCGAGAGCTCGCAGGACACCATAGAGACCCTCCAGCAGAATATTCCATGTCTTGGAGCCTAACATTTCCACCTGCTCCTCTGTGGCTCATTCATGCAGAGGATTCCACCAGCAACTGGCAAGGCTAGTGGACGATCAGGGAGCACAACAGGCATTGTGCCAAATTTGGCCGATAATGCCATCATGTCATACTTGTATTTTTGCAACCCACAGATCACACTTTCGGCAGGTTAGTCTACGAAAAAAAAACATTGTTCATGATGGTTGATGGCAAACTTTTCAGACAATAGTTTACTATTTCCACAACTTTTGCCAACTTTTTCACAAGTGTATGGTGACCCTACAGGTGGCCCCTGCTTAAAGTTGTGAGTGGAGCAAATTATAGTCACTCCATTGACATCATAAGGCACTCAACTGACCTGCTCACATTTAATGATATCACACAGGTAGGTGACAGCACCAATTGCAGCCTGGAGTTCAGATGACTGATTCTGATGCAATAAATCAAATCACTTTAAAATTTGTCCAAAGATTTTTTGATCTATTTTGAAATGCCACCCTCTCTCATCATAGGCTCTGTTGCTTTTTCCCCCATCCTTTACATTGCAGGCCTGCTCCGATAGTGCACAGAAATGATCACTGACTATGCCTTGGCTATAGCTAAGTTTTATGTGAAACTCCTGACTTCTCAGGGGATCTGGTCTTTCCATCTCCTATGCTTTATACTGCAGCCCTGCATTGTTAGATTGGCTGCTGTGTATCCGCACAGGTTCAGCAGCAGGTCAGTACATCGAGAAAAGATTACATTACAAGGAAAGAAAATTATAAACTCCCCAGTAAGAAACAAAAGATCATCGGGGAGAAATGTCAATAATTGGAAGGGGCTTGGAGAAGAGCTTTAAGTGATCACTAACTTTCCAAACAATGTGTGCCTATGTGATTGCCCATGTTTTCAAAATTCACTCAAATGCTGGCCACTAGGGGTCTCACTTCCGTCTACTTTGCAGTCTACTACCTATTGTCAGAACATTGACATTTCTGATGTTGCAGACTATATAAGATATTCTTTTTAAGTAAACTATTACTTCCATGCACAACAGAAGTACAGAATTCTATGACTAGAGGTAAAAGAACGGAGCATGTAGAAGGTTTCCACCTCATATAGACTGCATTCAGATATGACTGCAGGAGGGGCATCACATGCCCTCTACATAGTCTACATGTCTGCCAGTGGGGTAGATATAGGGTTGAGAAAAGAAGAAGCATGGTGGCTCAGTGGTTAGCACTGTTGCCTTGCTGTGCTGGAATCCTAGCTTCAAATCAGACCAAGGACAACATCTGCATGGAGTTTGTATGTTCTCTTTGTATTTCGTCTTGTCCTCCTCCAGAGAAGGAAGAAGCATTGTGGCTTCATTACCTGGTAGTGATGTAGTCCTAGGTTCAAATTTGACCGAAGACTACATCTGCATTTCCAATTCCATGCGGATGTTGTCCTTGGTCAAATATGAACCTAGGACCACTATGAGGCAAAAATTCTAACCACATTAATCCACATGTGGCAAAAACCACTGCAGAATAGCCAAGAATTTCTGCCATGGCTTTACAGGTGGATTCTGCCATGTGAATGTAGCCTTACAGGGAACATTGCCCCCCATGAAAAGTAATGCAAGGTGGTGGGGGTAGAGAAAGCTGCCCTTTTGTTCCATAGCCCAAGAGCCTTTAAGTTTACCCCTGATTTCTGTTCTATATTAACGTGTGTGCAGGACTCTCTACAGATATAGCATATACTGTACACAACATTAACAGGCTATCAGGAACACGATTCCAGCAACTTGCTATGTACTATTGTGTCAGGTAAGGACACATTCATCTATACATGTATCAGTGTATAGAAAATAAAGAAGAGAGGGGTGGTCAGAGAGCAAAAATAGAGAAAGTGGGAGAGAGAGTGGGAGAGACTGTGGAACAGATTTGCAATAATCTTCCTTACAATAGGCCTGTAATGCTGCAATGTGTATTGTGTGTTATATTCAGCCAACGGCCCTTTCTGCCTCTCAATGGAAAAGCAAAGCTCAGGTTCTGCAGTTAGCAAATTGCTCATCTCTATATGAATTATTCTGCACAATGAAGCCAGCAGCCGTCTTTTATGAGGAAAGATGTGGAGAGAAAAAAACTCTTTGGGTAATTTGAAAAGCGCCTTTCACGGAGTGCAGAGACCAATTCTGACAGAGTCTGGAGATGGGCTCATTCTCATGTATCACTGGGAGGTGGTGAATACGAGTATACGAGTCCTGGGATACGAGACATATACAAGTAACTGCTGCCCTCCCTCCGCTTTATAAGCTCAAGAGACGGGGGATCACATAACTGCCTATACGGCCAATGATAAGTAGTCATGTCAATTATCCACAGGAACAACATAACCCCCCCCAACCAATGGTAGTGTAATAGACTTCACACGTAAAATTCACAGCAGATTACTGTAATTGCTGCACAAAAGCAAAGATAGGTTTATTAATTAGGAGCACATATCCTAAGTTAATGAGGCAGGTTAATTCCTAGGTCTTTCACACGGGTGTTGCGTTTTAACATTGCCCACATCTCGGCTGAAAATTGCATAGCCGAAAAATAGCCACAAACAAGTTGCAGCTATTATTCACAATTTTTCGTCCATTCACATGGCCGACTGCGGCGTATGGCAGGGAAAATAAGCCGCAGCTCCAAAATCCCTCGCTCGGCAGAACTACAATTAATCATTTTTAAATGCCTCATCAGAGACACCTGTCAGGGTCTAGCAGCGCTAGCCTCTGTTAAACTCCTTCCCCCTCCCTTTTCCGGCACTTTCACACCAGCGGCAGCAGTGCATAGTTTCCTATGGGAGCCTATGCTAGCTGCCGGAGAAGGGAGGTGGGAGGGAGTTTAGCAGCATAACTGCTAAACTCCCTCCCCCTTCTCTTCTTCTCTCCGCCCCTTGGCGCTGTTTGCAATGGGAGGGGCAGAGCTTAGCTCCACCCCTCCCATTGCTTGCTGTGGACAAGGGGCGGGAAAGAGTGGGAGCTTAGTCCCGCCCCCGTCCTGCCCCCTCCCATTGCAAACAGCCGTAGGGGAGGAGGTGAACCGGGTCGCCCCACGGCATTGTGGCATCGGCGTATATGCGCCGGGCTCTTTGCCGTTCAGGCATTTTTACGATGACGGCGGGCGCACGTAAAACGCCTATGACCGTGTAAATGGGCCCTTACTGTGATAACTTGGATTTAAATGGGTTTTTTTCATATTTGCATATTTTGCACATGCATTTTGGTCGCATGCAAACAAACAAACAAAAAAAAAATACAGCAGACTACTTTTCTGTGCATTTGCATAACAGGGGTCCCCATGGAATTAGCCATTTTAAACAATGAGTCTTTGCCGTGTGCAAATGTATGTGCCCTGCTAGCAGAATAAGAACAATAAAACATACCGATACGCACACAAAAAAAAAGACTTGCTCAATGTGCAAAAAAGTTGCACTGAGGCGCGCACAAATGTACATACAGTCGTTTGAAGGGGGTCTAAAAGGCCTAGTGGAGGAGCCCTGGCAGAATCCATCATTGGACTGGATTATCTTTGGCTGTAGTGACTGCTTTTGATGCTCAACTAGATGATCGGCTGAATGCCCCCTATTAAAGAGGATCTGTTAGCTCTGCTGTCATGTCGGCTTTAGTAAATACTTGTATTCCCCATAGAATAATCATTTTGAAGCATCTTTTCTTACTAGTCTGCGTTGTGCTGTTCTTCTCTTTTTAGAAATTTATGAATAAATTGACAACAGGATGTTAGGAGGAAATGTCCCTACACAATCTGCCATAGTCCCATCATGGCTCACAGTGTCAGACTGTGTGGCGACACACCCGTATAATGAAGCGAATAGTAACGCCCAGTTGTCAATTTATTCATACATTTCTAGGAGGAACAACAGAGAGACATTACAGTGCAGAATTATAAAAAAGATGATCCAGAATTGTTATTTTATAGGGAATACAAGTATGTATTTACTAAAACCAACAGGTCCTCTTTAAATGCTGTCCCCACAATGACTGTGGTGCTCTGTAAATCCCAGGTTTTAGCATGTACTGTACGCTATAGGCTGATCACGTCCTCCTGCAGGAGCGTGTCCGAGTTGTACATTTTCTCTGTATTTATCCCAGTCTGATGCTTTAGAATGAACACTGCCCTTTAAAAAACAACCATTGGAGGCTTCTCAACCTATAAATTGGCCCCTGTGGAGGCACAGTCCAAACACCCCTTACTTTATATCTCTGGAGATCTGCTAAACAAACTCAGTCATCGTTTTAAGAATTCAGAAAGAAAATGAAAGTCTGGAGTCCGGGGGCGGGAAGACATTAAAAACTGCTCCATGAAAACTAAGACTAAGACACTATTCATCAGCAGCCGCTCGGCACTTATTTTAATTCCTTACAGATGTGATCAGCAGAGCCATGTTCTGTAATGTAGGATGGATTTACACAGCAATGAAAACCTGCTTTACAGGGAGAGAGAGAACCCTGACAACAAGAGCAAGAGGAGGATGAAAGGAAGAAAGAAAGATGGAAACAATAAGAGAGGAAGAAGGAGGAAGGAAAAAGAGGTTTAAGAGATAAGAAGGAAAGCAGAAACGTTAAAGAGAAAAGAAGTTGAAGAAGAGAGGCAAGAGAAAGATAGATTAAGAGAAAATACTTTCTATTAAAAGAATAGGAAAAAGGGGAATAAAGAAAGGAAAGAAAAAGTAACTGAAGAGGAAAGGAGAAGAAAGAGGGATTGAGGAGGAAAGAACATCTAAAGGAAAGATGAAAAGAAGATGTTGGGAGATAGAGAAGAAACAAAAGAGAAGAAACAAAAGAGATAAGAGACTGAAAAGAAAAGAAAAATACACAGATGAGGAGATGAAAACAGAGAAAGAAATGAAGAAAGAAGCAGAGGAAGTAAAAAAGACATCAAAGATAAAGCAGACAAGGAAAGAAGATTGGAAGATAAGAGGAAAAAAAGTGAAATGATGATAAAGAAGGCGAAGATAAAGAAAAGCCAAAGACAAGAGAAAAGAGTTGTCAGGTGAGATGATGAAAAAGAAAAGGCAGAATCGAGAAACAAGACAACAAGGAGAAGAACTGGGGGGTAAGGAGACGATAAAGACAAAAGGTGAATGAAGGAAAACAGCAAAAGTAAAAAACTGAATACTTGCAAACTAATTCTTGCTAGCTGTTTAGTCGGCCTTTACACTGAAAAATAATTTTCAGATTCCCACTGGATGCAGGAATCTGAACGATTTAGGTCTCCTCCACACAGGCAGGTCGGATCTCGCATGCGGTTTCCCGCAGCGGAGTTCAACCCGGTGTCCGGCCGGTGACCCAAGCTTACCTGTCTGGCGGCTTCTGCACGTGCTGCAGATGTGCCGGCTGGCCCTCCGTTGCACATGTGCAGTAGCCGCCATCGCTGGGGAAAGGAGGGTGGCGCATATCCCGCGATACTTCCGCAGTGCTCACTGCGGAAGTGCCGTGGGACGGACAGCTTCTATTGACTTCAATAGAAGCCGGCCGTGTGTAACCCGCACAAAATCACAATTTCCGCGAGCTGAAAATTGCAATTGATTTCCATTCATGGATATGAAATGGCATATTGCCATTGAATGCTATGGGCTGTATTTGCTACGGAGTCTGGAGGCTGACAACCGCCACGAATTCCGCAATACGAACACACCTGTGTGCACGAGGCCTTATTGCTTCATGTAAAAGGGCCCCAAGAACTGTGTCAGGTGAATCTATAGGTATGGGAATTTCCTCCAATGGAGGCTTGGGCTTTGGGTCTATAATACCTGCCGTTGAGGTCAGCACCACCTATGTCCTTATAGTCTATGCTGATAGTGAAAAGTTGTTGGAGGGCACATAAGGTGATATCATCACTACTCACATTCACAGAGCAACCAATAGAGAGCAGCAATGAATTATGTATCTCTCCATTACAGCGGAGCAGTGGGAACTTATGATTGTTCTTCTTTAATTTTAGCAGAAGTCAAATTATTCTCTTAATCTCCATCTGAAAGTGCCAGAGAACAGTTTGCCTGCCCCAAAGGATCGAGTAATTGGAGAGAGCAGATGCAGGCAGAAAGAGCAGGGCCTCAGAGCTGCAATCCACATCACAAACACGTTTAACGCAAATTACAGCCCTGTAATCTCACATTTACATGACAGATGACTTAAAGGAGCAACGCTGTACTGTAATGGATCTATTGCTATGGTCTCAATAAGGGCTACAAGATGCCTACTGAATGTCCTTCAAAAGTGAACCGCACTGCAACATTGATGTTTATATGAAGCATCCTGCAACATCCTGAAACCACTGCATCAATTTTGCCAATGTGAAGCAGCTTTAGGCCTCTTTCACACGACCGTATGCATTTTTACGTTCGGCCTAAATACGTCATACAATCGCATGAATTAAGAATTACCGTGATCGAGTACTAAACTTTAGCTGTGTATTTTCCGCTGTTCACATGGGCCATTGCTGCGCATCAGCAAAAAAATACGCAGAAGCACGGAAAACCGCCACTCACAGTAAAATGCTCGTAATGACTAATAATGCCTAAATAGAGCCAACTGTCTTCTTTTTCCAGCGTTGTATGCCGTGTAACTCCCTACCCCTTCCTTTTTTTCCGCTCCATTGAAGTCTACGAAAGCTTCCTGCAAAAGATAGGGCAAGACTTCTCTTTTGACACAGCGTATAAAATCGGCGGCCAAAAACGGTTGTGTAGGTGCTATTTTTCCCTGCGCAATTTTTATTTTTTATTTTTTTTCTACACACTCAAAAATCGTCCATCTGAATGAATACATTGGATTCCAATGCGTCAGATGGTCATGATTTTTGGGTGTTTTTTTTTTTAATATGGCTAAATACGGTCATGTGAATAAAGCCTTAAAGACGATACAAGAGGTCCCTGAACTCTATCCCCATTGGCTATTAGCATGGTTATCAAACAGCAAATCAACACCTATGATGCGATCAAATTTTGCCATGAAAAGGGATATGGCGGGTGGAAGTAGGGGGGGGGGAGGCATAGAGCTTGTAATGACTGTGTGTTACATGAGGTGGTCTTTTCAAGGTGCAGTGCATTGTGGGAGCTCAGGTGATAGCTGCACACAGCACATGAGTACTGCAGTCTTATTCGAGGACAACAGATTTTTGAAAGCAGCTCTGGATGTGACTAGAGTAGAAGACATGCAATACAGTACCATAAAATCAGCACCAAAACAATAAAGCAAGTATCTGTAAAGTTCCTTACCCTGTTACATCCATTTAAACCATGAAATGATGTTTAAAGTAGAAACTTCCAGAGTAATCAGCTTTATAGACAGCCCTAAGCAGTAAAATAACAAATAATTGTATCCATCACGCCCTTCACTAAAATGTGCTGCGCCTGGCTTAGATATGAGAGATGAATGACACGGCCCGGACCTGACAGCGTAATCATCTCTCCTAGGGAAAGTCATATTGACACGGTCACAAGTCGAATTTGTTTCACCAGATCTTGGCAAGATCTGAGCAAAGTGAAAACATATTTAAGATTCTTCTCCAATATAATCCAAGAAAACAAAAGTGCTCCAAGAATGATCCAGATCCTGAGTGACAGCGTTCCGATGCCCAAAGAGGAGGTCACCATAGACTCTCTCAATTTCACTTCTGCTGCTGTTTGTGTCAGTTGCACTAAGTGCTGGAATTCTATTTGTGAACCAGGCAGCTCAGGATGAACAAGGCATGTAATTCTTAGAAATATCCTTCTCCTTCGGCTGCGATGGTTGGGGGCTCCTGGGGAAGGTTGAAAGCTTCTAAAATTCTCAGTCGGTGATGCATTTAGAGACAATTCAGGGTTTATCAGATGAGTGCTGATGTGACAGTGACAGGCGGACACAGGGAGATGCTGCGCCTGCTGGGCTTAATGGGTGTTGTCAGCAGACTGATGAGCGAGTGTTGATGGAAGTGCAGTCAAGAAGTGGCGCTCTCCGCACCTATTCACACTCTGTGAAGGTTACATTGTAGCTCTGTGTTTGCATGATAATCTGCACCTCCGCTTTTTGTTGCCCTTTTGGTAAAGCAAAAAAAAACAAAAAACACCTATGACTTTCCCATTAAACTTGGTCATCAATAGCCGAAGTCCACTTCACATCATTTCTGCTCTCTGATTATTGGTAGGAGGGGGTCTCCTCCATTACCCCAAATTGTCCTTGTAGAGCATTTAATTATGATAATGAGGATTCTTTCTTCATACTCTGATATCTTCACTTCTGCTGTTTTAGTGCCTTTTTACATGGAATGACGATCGTTCAAAAATAATTGCTCCTGTGAACGATTTATCGCTCTGTGTAGAAGCCTAACTGCTCGCTATCAGACTGCAGAAACTGACAATGTTCCTAGTTTATGCTATGCTTGTGTAGCTGCATTGTGGGACATTATACAAGGGGCTGTGCAATTGGAAAAAGTAAGCCTCCCAAGATATAATGCAGAAGAGTGGATCTTAATGTTTCATTCAGCGCAGAGATGATGGATTCCAGGGAGCAACCATCAGAATTGTGAATGCTGCTCTGGATGTATCAGACGTAATAGCTGAATTGTGAATGCAGCTCTGGGACTGGTAGAAGTATAAGGCTGGGTTCCCACGGGGCGGAAATCCAGCAGAAATCTCGCGGTTTGGCAGCTCCAAAAAACGCGAGATTTCTGTGGCAAAGGAAACAGCCGCAATAGAAAAAAAAAAAAAGAATTGACATGCTGCAGCTGTCAAATCCGCACCTCAGTGAGGCTTTGCCATGATGGATTGGCCGCCCCGTATGGACGAGATTTTTGCAAACTGGCTGGCTAATCCTGGGATTAGGAGCCGTGGGTGGATTTGCTGCACAGAAATTCCACACAGCATTTCTTTGGCAAATCTGTCCCGTGTGAACCCAGCATAAAGGCTTATTCAGACGACCATATATCGGCCGAGTTTTTACACCTGGCCAATATACGCTGTCTCTCTCTGCAAGGGAAGGAGGCAGGCCTGGCTGGGAGCTAGTGCACCGAACATCCGCCTCCTCTCCACCCTTCGCCACTGCTTGCAATGTTCCTTGCGAACAGTGATGAGAGGCGGAGAGAGGGCAGAGAGGGGTGGGAGCTTGGTGCACTAGCTCCCGGCCAGGCCCGCCTCCTTCCCTTGCAGAGAGGGACAGCGTATATTGGCCAGGTGTGAAAACCCGACTGATACAAGCCTGTCTGAATAAGCCCTAAGACATATTGAAACAGCAGAAAAATCACCTCAGCTTTAGGCTGCATTCCCACGAACGTATATCAGCTCGGTTTTCACGCTGAGCCGATATACGTCGTCCTCATCTGCAGGGGGCGAGAATTAGCCCCGCCCCCGTCCCGCCATTGCAAATAGTGCAGAGGGGCGGAGAGGGGGCGGGAGCTCAGTTCCTGCTCCTGGCTCTTCCATCCTCCCCCCCCCCCCCCTGCAGATGAGGAAGACGTATATCAGCTCGGTGTGAAAACCGAGCCGATATACGTTCGTGGGAATGCAGCCTTAAGTCTAAGCTACACAGTCGATATTCTTGAACAAGTTTTGTGTTTTTCTCGCAGAATGTATTGCAATCACTGGGAAAATTGCAGGTTTACAAGCATGATACAAATCTGCTAAACATACCTATAAAAATTTTATATATATATATATACACACACACACACATATACATATACACACATATACACACACAATTTCTATCAGTTTGTTCCTGTCTTGTCTTCTTCTGTCCTCCTTCCCTTCTGCATGTGCTCATTAAACAGCAGATTCATTAAAGGGACAACATAAACAGAGCCAAATGTGAACCTTTTTCTGTTCAATTCTGTCACCCATTGACTGTAATGTAAACGGGAAAAAAAACACAGAGGTGTCCTTTTCCATTTCTTTTTTAACGAAAAAACGTGCCGCCGTCTGCCCTATATTTTTTTCAGTTCAAAAAATAGAAATCAAATGGAAGTGAACTGAGCAAAACTGAAGCTCAGAAAATTCCACTAAAATCAATAGAAAGTCAAAGAGAACCATTTTTTTCCCCATTGGAACAGCAGAAAGGAAAGCAAAAATGATGATGTGAACAAAACCTAAATTGGGATAAGTTTAACCAGCTCTTGGTAGTGCAGATGCAGTGCTAGGTCGCCCCCCACAAGCAATACTCACAATGCCAACCTTGACAGCAAACTAGAAATGAAAGAGCTGCAACTACAAGTGAAGACCCTCTGTGACCAACAACTCTCCCGGGAGCAGATATAGCCAAGGAACAACTGGACCCCAGAAACCTCTCCAGTCATACAAAAGGACCCCTTTTACAAGACCACCCCCTTAGGCTACGTGCACATGAATGTTCTGTTTCATCCAATTTTTAGACAAAAATATAAAAATTGGTCCAAAATAGGAATGTGCAAGGTGACTTATCCAGACCGAATTTACTGTGACAGGGTTCAGTTCCACCATATCAGCCATGTTCTTCAGGACGACCACCCTTCCAGAAGACCACTTTTCAATGCAACTTTGAGGGGTGACTTAAAAGAGGTTTGAACTGGAAATAAAAAAGTTTGGAAGTTTCTGACCTCCTCGCTGGATCTAATGATTTATACTGAAAGCTCCTCCTCCTGCGCAGTCAGCATCACACACCAGTCAATTATATAGTAATAACTCACTAGAAGCCCTAAATTAGTAGGTTCCACGGTGGAGCAGCCTGCAGGTGAAGGGTCACCTAATCCCTGTCAATGAGACAATGGCAGGTACAGACCCCTGCGCCAGCGGCAGACTAAACAATCCAAGAGAACATCAGATCGCCCTCTGCCCAAATGCAGCAACCTTAGAGATCTGCAAGTAAAGGCTTGAGAAGTCTGACAGGAAACATGGAAACCAGAGAAACCAAACACCAAAAACTGTGGTCACCTGCAGACGGTCAAGCCATGACAGCGCTGGGGAACTACAAGTCACAGTATAGCATTCCTTTTAACATGAGGTACATTAAAAACGTACACTACCCCTTAAAAGGAGGACACAATCCCCATCATTGCATCGTCCAAATATACTCAGCCTTTAGTTTTATCTTATTTGGGAAAGTTGGGTAACAAGCAATGTCTGTCATTACAGCTCTCAAAAGTGGGATTCCTAAAGCCCTGGATGGCGGATCTACCTGCCAGTGCCACATTCCCTGCTGCCAGCTAGTTGGATTATCACTGTAGAAAAGCTGGGTTGGCAAGCAGTGCCAAATGGATTATTACTCAGCTTTTCTAGAGCCCCGATTGTAAATTCATACTATGCCCGTATGTGGGTAGATTTATCTTTCAGCCCTCTAGTAAAGCTGGGTGACCATAAAGCCTGGAGCTCTACAGCAATCCCATGGATCTCACCCATTTTGTGCCAAATTCAGATGGTAGTATGAGAGCTGCAGCTGAGAAGCTATAATGGGTCCATGTGCAGTCAGTAGAATACACGGACGCAAAATACGACAGCCTGGATACGACTTTAAGGGGGAAAAGCAAAATGCTAATATTCCATCCTCTGCTGGGGGTTAACTCCCATAATAGTGGGGTCCTCACAGCAGCGGGGCCCAGTGTGATCTGGTGCAGATAGTAGTGGATCCCTGATCGCTGCAACAGGGCCCAGTGTAATCTGGTGTAGATAGTAGAGGATCCTTGATCACTGCAACAGGACTTAGTGTGATCTGATGTATATAGTAATGGATCCCTGATCACTGCAGCAGGGCCCAGTGTGATCTGGTGTAGATAGTAGTGGGTCCCTGATCACTGCAGTTTGGCCCAGTGAGATCTTGTGTAGATGGTAGTGGATCCCTGATTATTGCAGCAGGGCCCAGTGTAATCTGGTGTAAATGGTAGTGGATCGCTGATGCTGCTGTGGGGTCCAGTGTGATCTGGTGTAGATAGCAGTGGATCCCTGATAGCTGCAGCAGAGCCCAGTGTGATCTGCTGTAAATGGTAGTGGATCCCTGATCGCTGCTGCGGGGTCTAGTGTGATGTGGTGTAGATGGTAGTTGATCCATGATCACTGCAGCGGGACCAAGTGTGATCTGGTATAGACGGTAGTGGATCCCTGATTGCTGGAGCAATGGCTGAAGTTCTCAAGTGAAAGGCACCTTCACAGGAGAAATAAAATAAAGGCTTCCGGCTTCTTCATGTAATCCTCTCATAATTAAGGCAAGCACCTCATAAGGGGAGATAAGCTGTGCTGGGGGGTGGATACTGTGAAAACACTCTCATGAAAGCCCAGACCTTGCTGCATATCTGCCATAAAAAAATGTGCCACTCATCAGCCACCATTTTAGCCTAATATACAGGTATGTATCCATATAATTGATGCCAACAACTTCTGCAACTTTCTAATATACTTTGTGTTGCAAGTCATCACCATCTTAGAGATCTCTGCTTCCTGTCAGTGAACTGGAACATTCCAATTTGAATCCACGGATTGAAAACTGGTTCACACCTAATACTCCTCCTAGTAGAGGTTTATAATGACTTATTCACAGGGGCGTATTTGCATAGCACATTACATGCATGATTTTCGCGCACAGAATATGCAGTGAATAGAACCCATTGATTTCCATATCCATCTTATGCCCGTGTGACTAAGCCCTTACAATTGTATCCAGTCTAAGCAATCCTCTGTGAGGGAAACATGTCAGCGGCACAAAGGTCTTCTCTGTCCTGATATAGTTTGTTACAATGTATCAGTCTTCAGTCCAGGAGGTTTACTTCAGAGCATTGTCTATTCTGGATACAGCTGTAACAAACCCTCAGCTGTGATGATATATTACATCAGCTTCTGAATGTAAACAAGAATGTTCCCATTCACTGACATCAAGCAGAGATTTTGAAAATGGTGAATAATTGAAGCTCAGCAGTCTTATTGTTTTCCGATTTGCTTTCTATAGAATACACATCTTACTGCAACTTTCGCAGAACAGGAAAGTTACGTCTTGATGCCAACCAGCACAGCGGCTGCATCCCGGATGTTGCAGTGCGCTTGTAGATATATCATCTAAGTGAATGAGGCTGAACGATGTAAAGCGGTGGCAGACTGTGGGTATAAATCACAGACTAGCAGAATTTAAAGTTTTTGAAAATTATGGATTTTTGCACACAAAAAAAAGGCAACATCCTTACAGTGTCTCAGCATTTCTGCCCACAGGTACAAATTGCCATGAAGTGCGTTCATAGAGGGAAAAATGGCGTAGAACCTACCAATATAATACTGAGAGCCCGTAACCTAGCAACAGCATGGAGGTAAACCAGCACCCTCCTCATACATATAACCTAAATGCCTGTGATTAGGGGACAGTCCAAGTCTCCAGAGATCTCCGCAGACCACGATGACAGGGAGAGTTCCAGTACGAACAGAAGATTTAAGCCTGGCGACCAATTCACAGAAACAAATGCTGCGCAGTTCATCCATGACACCCCCAGGGGAGAAATCTGGGCCGTGGCTGCTCCGCATCTCGGCTCAAAGCCTCTGAGCCTTCCACCATAGAAGGAGATGACCCCAAATTGACAGAGATTAAGTCAGATCTGTGGATTAAATCACAAGTCACAAGAGGTCATGGAGAGGAATAAATAGACACAAGTGACTTCAGCCCCGCAGTTCAGTGACACTACGGCCACCCTGAAGACTCCGGGGGTCAGCGGAGTAGTAGAAGTACAGACCTGTGTAGATACAGATTGATTAGTGCATAATGGAAAGTTCTGCAACTTTCTAACAGACTGTGTGAGAATGTGCCATCCTGTTCAAGATTACCGCTTGCTGTCAGTGAATGGAAGGCATCAGAGGCTGGAAACATGTCGACACCTGAGGATCTGTACAGTTACGGATTTGTTATAATTGTATGCAGTCTAAACAATCCTCTGTGAACTATTTGCTTTCTTGATAATTTGTTACAGTGTATCAGTGAAGGTAAAATGTATCAGTCTGGAGTCTAGCTCACAGAGGATTATCTACACTGGATACTATTGTAGCAAAGCCTCAGCTATCAGAGGCATTAGTCAGTATACGTTGTTTTTTCATTCAATTTGCTTTAAATTGGAGGGGTTACCTAGTTGTAAATAGTAGATAGATGTGCGTGTAGAGTGGTGGTGGGGGGATACCTCCTTGGCCCCGGCTGATTAGCTGTTGGCCAGGCTGGTGCTCTTGTGCACAGAGCGGATTTCTGCAGGAGGCAGACAGCTCCGTTCTCACTGCAGTGGTCAGGCTTGGTATTGAAGGCTGAGTTCCCACTGCAGTTGGAACAGAGCTGTCTAAACTCCATGCATGTGCATGCTAACTGGTAACCCAGCTGGGTCCCAGGTGGCAGACCCATGCTGATCTACTATTGATGACCTATGCTAAGGATAGGCCAGACAACCCCTTTAAACCCCAAAGCCTGAGGCTGGAGTTGATCCAAAATTACCATCCACATATGTAAACACAGACACTAGAAATTGAATGGGATGGTGATGCGGTAACGTAAGGGGACACGCGTGGTCATCGGAATCTCTCAGTAGTGCAGCCTCAGGGTTTGGGCCTGTATCGTCAAGTGATCAGGCCTCAGTACAAAAGTAAAGAACCTTCTTGTATTACTCTATGGCCGTCTCCTTTCATTGTATTTGAGGGGAACAGAAGTGCTGGAGATGGTGAAATGTTATTACAATAAGCAGCTGATGTGACCCTCACCATGAAAGGCCAGAAATACATGGCGGAGCTGAGAACAGTTTACGAGCATTTCCAGAGACAAGCGATAAAATCTGACAGCAGAACAAAGCGACGGCGCAGTGACCGCACTAAGGTCGTTTACCTCCTGCGACATTACCGGACATCTGGGAGTATATAACGCCGAGCAGCGGTAAATGCATATAAATACTGGACAGTGAGCAGAAGAAACGCTGACTTATTACAACAATCTTATCACCGACAGAGATACGGGGCGTAAATAGCCAGAATCAAAGATGGCCGCTTATTGGAAGATTATGCGGGAGACAAGCGGCTGCAGCAAGGACAATCTGATAACAACCATATCTGCAGAAACTGTGAGAAGCTGGAGTATTATATAGTGTGAAGACAGGGACAGTGAGCCAATGTATCCAAGCCGATCATGTGTGATACTGTCTGCTGTATCTAATTCTATAATGTGATATTGTATGCTTAGTATCTAATCTTACCATGTGTGATACTGCCTGCTGAGCTGCTGTATCTAATCTGGCCATGTGTGATACTGTCTCAGAGAACCATTTAGCACTACATTCCCCATGATGAGTTAATCGGTGTGATACCCCATCACTGTTGGTAGATACCTCCTTTCCCAATGAAAGCTCCATTCTTAAGCTACACAGGTGAGTCCCTTTAATGTGACAGTTGTGTTTGGCGCAGTCTATACGGTTACTGGGCAGCAGATAAAGGAGCGCGCTTATCACGCTATTGGAATGCTTTTAGTTGGGCATTAGTGCTAGTGGGTTAAGTTCCATAATGTAATGTTCCTGTGGCCCCCACGCCGCCTGTGTCTGGGGCACATTGATTTGACTTCAGATATGAGGCTGCTATTGACGAGCCTTTAAGCAGAGAATGAGAATCTTTGTGTTCTCCAGTCACCGACACGTTCCGCAGCTCCAAGGAAAAGGAAAAAAACTGCATCTCCGATATTAGAACTGTGTATAATTTGCATTTACAATTCCGAATGGATGTTCTGCCTTGTTGTTAGAGATTCGGCCTCACCTCAGCAGTCACAAGGAGCCCAGGCTGCGGGATTTACTATCAACGGCACAGACTGGAGGAGAAAATGACGAGCAAGAAATGCAGAACCTACACCGGGGGGTCTCTGACTGCAAGGAAAGGAGAAGTACAGAAAATAATGGGGATATGCACAAGAACGGGGGCGACTAAGAGAAGTCGAACACTAACAATATCCCTAGACATGCTCCCTAATAAAATATGTCATCTGTCCTGCAACAGAATCACACACAGGTCTACAACTCCTAGGCAGAGCTATGTGTCTCCATGGTAACAGACTACAGGTATGGTCCTATGTTCTCAGGTAGATAAGCCATTCACAGAGGAGTCAGCAGGGCCCTTTTACACAAGACGACTGTTGGGTGCTTCAGTTGTCCCAGTGATAATTGTGCTTGTGCTTTCACGCAGGAGCAAGGACCGCTTGTTAAATGGAGACAGAGAGGGATCGCTTCGCTTGCCTGCCACCATTCACAGTAAATAAGCTGTCTTTGTAAATGAATGCCAGGCTGTTTACATGGGCCGATCGTCGTTTGATTATTATGCCTGCAAAAACGGAACAACTTAACATTCGCCAGCATTTACACAAAACGATTAGCGCTCAACTTCTCACGATCCCGCGAGAATCTGAGCAATGATCGACACGTGTAAAAGGGCTCTTATTCCCATCTCTCTGTGGAGCACACATTCACACTCAGCTGAGCATGTTCGTCTCTAGGAGGCAGAAGGTATAATGGTAAGCACTTTGACTTTGCAGTGCTAGGGTCGTGGGTTCAAATCCCACCAAGAACATAAAGTTTGTATGTTCTTCCCTTGTATGCGTGGGTTTCCTCCAGGTACTCCGGTTTCCCCCACACTGAAAAAACATACCACCAATAAGTGAACTTGAAGACCATGAGCCCCAATGGAGACATGAAGTGATGTACAGCGCTGCAGAATAAATATGTGCTATAAAGGTGTGTAACATATATAAGCAAGCGTTTGTCCGACAACTATATAATACATATGGCCAGCTCAGCCTGTTCTAGTGACGGTATCCACTGAAGGAGTCCTGGGATTGGCATATAATCTCATTATATAATAAAATCAGAATTATGTCATACAGGATATGACAACATTATATAAACAACATATCAGATACCCACTTGATACCAGTCCTATAGCTGACCCCATTACTTCTGCCCTGGTGACTTTGAACTTCCCAGTACAAATCATATAAAGTGTGTCGTAGTGGTAATAAGGGCTGTGGGCGAGGAAAGAACAAATGCAGCGAAAAAGCTGATTATGTTTAGTGTGGGAGGAATAAGGGGAAGTATCAGAGAAAAATACAAAAGTGGAAATTATGTGAAACGGAACAGTATGGGGGAGGGGAAGATTGGAGTATCAGGAGTCATTAGACAGTGCATGCCGCCCCCTTTGGACTATACATTAGCGGAGGACAGGATTCATGGTTATTGAAAAACTAACCCTTTTCCGTACGATTATCCTGCTCTTTTCATACAATATTATTGCACGTTTTTCTCTGTTGTGTATCTCCTGGTTCTTTTTGTCATGTGACATCCATAGTAAAAAGAACGCATCCCACTTGTATGAGAAACGCATGAAAAACACATTGCAGGCAATTGTAATGAATTTTTCTAGCACTTACATACAAAAAAGGGCAATTCTTGAAGAATTGTGCAAATATACGGCATGCAGAGATTCTTCTAACTCGGACTATGGGCCAGAGAGAAAAAAAAGAAATCACTCATGAAATAACCCATTTAAATCCATCTTGGAATTGTAAAGAACTCACACAGGTAAATAACAGGTGTGAATACACCTTCATAGGATAGTCCCAGGATGAAACATTGTATCCAGTATAGTCAATGCCCAGCTCCTTACAACAGGACTACAGCTGACATCAGACAGTGACTGACCGCAGAAGACGACAGCGAATAATGGGGGTTTGTTTCTTCAGAAGATCTAATAATCTAGAAACTATAGTCCAGACCTCTCCCCATGCCAAAGCCATTAAAGGTCAAACCATAAGTCAACTCATCCAGCCATGATCTGCTCAGCTGTCCACATATTTATACCAGGGGAGCAATGTGAAGCTGTGGATTTATCTTCTAAGAGGGGGCACCATTGCATAAAGGGTGTGGGTTTAGGGTTACTTCTAGGCAGTCACCACTAGGGAGCGTTCTTAGCTTCCACATTTGTACAGCTCTCATTGAACTGAATATAAATATCTACTGTGAGTTATGGAGCTCCCCTTAGTGGTGGCTGTTGGTAGGTAGAATTTTATCATGGAGATTTGGAGCTTTGTGCAAGAAAATAAGAGCTATATTCTATAGAACAAGCCTTTACATCTGGTACAGGCCCACAGATGACACAGCTGTTTAACCTTTGCTTTGCCTGATGTCACACACAGCAGTCAGAATACCCTGGCATTGAAAGAAACACAGAAAACAAAGAAAAACAATTCCCATATTGGAATCGCTTCATTTAGCAACGGTCAGGCCCAGGTAACAGTGTACAGCAGTATTGGGAAACATCCCCCCGCACCCCAGTTTTATGTCAGCCTGTAGCTGTTGTTGGTGGTCAGTCTTCAGATCAGCTTGGCAGTGGCGGTGAGAGTTTGATTGTTCGTAATGTTCCTCTGCCATGCCAGAATTAATTCTCTATATGGTCATTTTATAGGGCTTTAAGAAAACAAAATGCAGAGAAGTTGTATGGAATGAGGCAGATTGCATGGAGTAGGCTGATAGACACTATGTGGGGAGCAGACAGATTGTATAGGGGGGGGGCAGAGAGAATGTATGTGGGTGAAAGGGAGATTGTAGTGGGCATAGAAAATGTATGAGGAAGGCGGCAGATGTATGGGGGAGAGAAAAATGGTATGGGGAAGGTGGATAGACTGTAGGGGGCAAAGAGATTGTATAAGGGTCATAGAGATTGTGCAGGTGGGTCAGACAGCCTGTATAATGGGGGGCAGAGAGAATGTGGAGTCGTCTTGTGAGGGGTTGCTCTCACTATATTACTGTTCAGCTTCTTTCGCTGCGTTTCATGCCTCTCTTTCCCTCCGGCGTATCTGCGGGGAGTCTCTTTGTTTAGTCTGCATTAACGGTTTGTTCTGCTTACTGCAGTAGCAGAGGATAAATTATTGGTAAATAATTCAGAAGCCTGAAGGAACGCACTAAATCGACAATATTATCCTTGTCTTTCCATGTGCACCTAGAGATGACACTGGAAATCTGCAGCTCATTACACTTCACCAAGGAACACTGACAAGATATCCCAGTGCAAGGGACGCTGTTCTAGTGCCACCAGCTCACAGCTGCTGTAGGATGGCAGTGCCCCTCTAACTCACCAGGCCCCTGGAGAGCTACACAGGTTACACATGATATTTCCATCCCGGACCAGCTTCAGATATCCACTCATGCATTAGGAATACTGGGAATTGCCTCCAAGCAACTGCCTTAATTATGAAGAAATATTCAGACATTTGTAAACTTAAAGCACCTTTAAGCTGGGTTCACACGGGGCAGAATTGCCGTGGAATTTACGTGTTGAATGTCTGCACGGCAATTCCGCCTGTGGCTCCTAATCCTGGGATTAGCCTGCAAAGTGGACGAGATTTTGCAAAAATCTCATCCACACGTTGTGGCCAATCCGTCGCGGCCAAGCCACACGGAAACGGACATGCGGTGCAGAAAACAAAGACGCAGCATGTCAATTCTTTTTTAATTTCCACAGCGGCCTCTCTCCTCTCTATGGGGAGAGATGGCCGCAGTGGAAATGCAGGCGGAGAAACTGCTCCAAAACCCGCAGCTACAGGCTGCGGGTTTTGAAGCTCCGCTTATCCCGTGGAAATCTTGCGTTTTTTTAGTGCGGTTATTCCGTGAGATTTCCGTCCCGTGTGACCCCAGCGCATAAGCACCCGACATCTTTCCCAACGACTATCACACAGGAGCACCAGAGATCTTTTCCAGCCGCCCGCCTCCATTCACATTGAACAGGCAGTTCAAAGATTGAGCAATTCCTGTTTACAGAGAAGCCACTCGCTAGTCGCTTCGTGAAACAATACTGCTAGTGGCTACTGAATGATTTGTCGCTCAGTGTCCTGTTAGTGTATAAATGTAGACAGCATGACTAATGTGAAGATAATTGTAAAAGTACCTTCATTTTAGCCTTCACTTAGGTCCTAGTATCAATGCGGAGGTTTAAAGAGTTAAATTATTTTTCATCTATGGTACGAAAACTCCTTTAACCTGGCATCTCTAAGACCTGGTAATCGCTGATTTATCGAAGAATGTTGGACTTCATAGTGCACAGGATTGCATCTGCTACATGGTTGCAATTTTGCCACAAGTCTATGCTGATCATGAGATTACGAGTCGAGTTCTGTAATAGAACACGGGGCTGTGACTCATGAGGACTCTGTCTTGCTCCACATTCAAAGTAATGGCTACATGACTAAAAATAGCCGGACCCGGGGTAAATTCCTGTGTCAGCTCTCTGCGGCTGCTCCTAATCATGTATTACATCATTAGGGACAATCTTGGTTCTCTCAGTAAAGTGACAAATTCCAACCACAGAGATCCGCATCACATTCGGTCTGTCTTCCATCACTATGGCTGCCTTGCGGCTTATAAGCGACATCATAGCTGACATAGCTCTGGTTTGCATAGATTCTTCAAGCTAACCTGGGACCACGTGATTTTGTTGTATATTGTAATAATTTAATCACTTTGTCCCGTACATTAGGCCTTAAACTGTCCAGCACTGTCACACTGTCACCCTTTCTCCACTCTGAACCATATTGGTGCAGTCCTTACTATGGAAGACATTGAGTAGATTACTACAACTACTCTAGTACTGTAGATGGGTGTCTATCGTCTTTCTTCCCTTTCACTTTCTAGTATCCATTTACCTCTCCTATCTTTTTCTTGCCCTCTTTATCTATTTATTCTGTATTTATCTGTTATCTATTCTCTTATCTCTCTTTCATCAATTACATGATCCACAGCCAGTTTTGCAGAGCTAAAGTCACTATACACCCTGAGGGCCCTTTTACAATGAAGGATAGCTTTATTGCCAGATCATGCTAAACTGAAAGATAATTGTTTAGTGTAAACACCACCAGTGATTGAGCGATGAATGATAATTTGTGCGCTTGTCTATCGGCAGTTACACAGGCCATCGTTCATCAATGAACGCAAAAAAACTCATAGTGACTTTGAATATGAGGATGACAATAAGCGCTGTTGATGTATATGATACATAACTATATGACGGCATCCATTTCCGAAGTCAAACCTGTACCGCTTGCCTTCTCAGCAAAAAAACTAAACAATATACATAATGCACTTCAGATTTTACAAAACTTTTACTTTAAAAAGGGAAGGTGTCATCAGAAAATTATTGTATAAATCATATTTGTTTTAAACATTTTTAAGAATCTATGCCGATTTGTTTTTAATTTTTGGTTATAATAAAAAAAAATCTTAAATCCTGCATTTTCCACATTTACCACAGAGCCCAACTATAGACTGATACTTACTTTTCTATAGAGATAGCTTTTCAGTCATCTCACTAACATCACAGGCAGGATTACACTGCTAGGTAACACCTATATGTAGAGAACACAGGATCCACCATTCACAAGAGGTGTCAACTGTGACTATCAGCTCCCCCTACCTGCAGAACGACCACTGCACAGGTCAGAAAGCATGCCTAGAGCAGTCTCCTATACAAGTCAATGGATCAGCTATTGTCCATTATGTGAATGGCCCATGAGGCTGCTGTAGAGCATATCTTCTAAATGCTGTTAAATAGAGGTCAGGAAAGATGACAGCCCCCATAGTCATGTATAGACAGCAGAATAATAAATTCTACAATCAGAAAAGAAAAACAGATTATAACAATGTAATATATTTCTCTATCTGGTTTTAATCAATTAAAAAAATTGGTGATATAATCCTTTTAATTCTGCTTATTGAGATTTAACAAATTCATGATGGGTAATTTTAGGAAACGTAAACCGGTGCCAGGTACAGGATCAGCAGAATTATACAATTGGTACTTCTGTATATTATTATAGTATTTACATTATTAATAGCCTTTGTTATTGTTATTTATTGCTATATTATATATATATATATTTTAATCAGAATATTTGTATCGTACGTTTGGCCGCTCTTCATCTGTACTGATATCATGTCTCGTTTAGAAAATCCATTTTCAACTATTCTATTAGGGAATTTGGGGAAGACTCCCACTTAGGACTCACATGCAAGAGTCAAGCGTAGCTACAAAGAGTGGCTTTCACACTGTAGGACTGAGCACCTCCATACATTACACAGACAGCTCATTGATTATAATAAAAGTAGTGTAATGCTTCATTTCTCCTGTGGTGGTGCTAAAAGTAAGTTGAACACTTGCTATCAGATTCCTCCCAGATTATAGCTGATCTTTGGTGGTCCCAGCAGCAGAACGCCGTGCAATCAACTTCCCATCAGAGGTTCTACTCAAACAATGGAATTGTCCAAGGCATAAAACCTTGGAAACATTAATACTCACTTGATGCTGGTCATGTTGTACCTATAGAGAGTGTAGAGGTTATAGCCAAACCAGGCCATAGAGCCTGAATGGGCCTAAATAGTCCCCTGCCACAACAGAGAAGTAGTAAACTCCCCTCACCTGTGTCCTGACTTTAACTTTTGCTATAGACAACGTCCCGGTATATATAGAGGCTGCATCAAGATTCCAGTTCTGTAGAGTGAGGCGTATTGCTGGGTCTGTATATCAGGACATATATCACTCTTTATAATGGGCAGTGAAGACAGCAAGGCCTGACTGTTTATATAAAGGGTGTAATGTAGACAGGATGATTGATCATAGAGACATTACATTCATTCATGAGATCTCATAAATTATTTATTGGCAGTTGGACCCAGAATTATTGCTGTGCATCTCCGTTGGACACAATATCTAATGTTACTTTTGCATGAGGTTACAAGGCTACACATGATTGTTTATACCAAAGCAAAGTCACATAAGAGAGGTAAAACCAACCGAACATAAGAATTATGACTTTAATAAAGTGGAGGAGTCACCTGCACGGGAGTTAAGGGACGTTTATGGGATAAAATAATATTCATGGGAATGTGGTCAAGCAGTGCACTGGAAGTGCGGGACATTACAAAGGCATGAGGCACCAGGAGACATCACTGAGGCATGAGGCACAAAACACAGTAATGTAGACAGAATAAATGTTGTTAATAAACAGCTATGTACTATGAGAAATGATATTGATACATGGAACAGAAGTAAAAATAAACAATGAATTTATAAACTGCAGGAATTTATAGAAAGAAAGATTTTAAAAAAACGCTATTGTAGTGAAGTGAGGAAATTGAGGTTGCAGAATAAGCTGAGTAAATCACCCCTCTCATATCCCCGAGAAGCCAACGCCTGTGGATAAGTCTCTGCTCTCTCAGACTCTACATGCGGATCAAGCGTTTATACAGTGTGTGCAGCAATATTATAATATTACATCACAATATTACTGATTCTATTAATAGTTTAGATTAAACTATATTATAAGATATTACAATATACCACTTTTCGTGATGCAAAATATTTTCTAACACTGTATTTATTGGTTGGCACAAACAGCAGAGGGCACATACAAGAACAATATATATGGTCCTTGCTCCCCAATAGTTCAGTTGTGAGCTATAAAAATCATTCTTTCAGGTCCTTATATGGAATCCAAAAGACAATAGGAAATTGCTTATAAGTGGCCCCTCTTATATAGAGTGCCCTTAGGCAACTGCACAGGTTTCACATATGGTATGTTCATCCCTGTTCCCCCCCTTTTATGTGACTTTTGCTTCCAGCTTCCCTCAGCCTCTCCTGCGTCTTCCTTTCTGGCGACTATGGCTTGTATGTATACAGAACAGGCCTCACATCCCCTCAATGAGACAACTTACATAAATTCTATATTGTAGAATAATGACTGGAGCTGCTGTAATAAAGAATCTACCTGTCCAGAATATTAGGAAGATGCCCTCTGTCCCATCCTCCTGTAGGAAAGAGTCACTACAGAGGGAAAAAGTCACCAAAGAGGGAGACGGTCACTATATGGCCCAAAATGCAGAAACTGGAAATACCAAGGAAGCAAAAATCTCACTCCAGGATCTGGGGAATAAAATCTAATCTATCTAATCAGAGACAAGTGGAGTTACATTGTATATACTTAGGACATTCCTTTATTGTTTAGAAGCAAATATTATATAAAAAAATCTATTATTGACTGTCTAGTAAGTGCTAAAAACTATAATAATAATTATAATAATTACTGTTCTGTGTTTAAATTATAGAATACACTTTAGAGAATGTAGTAAAGTATAGCTGCAGTTATTCCGAGAGTAGGGAGAACAACAACCACGAATCCCGCTACTGGATGTCAGGGGATAGCAGATGGCAGAGTTTATGGTACCGCCACAATATAAAGAGTTACTATAATAAGACACAGCAGGTTGTATATGTGACTACTTTGTTTTCAGGTCATTATATATGGTCTATAGTAATAACAGAGTAAATCACTAGTAACAACTTATCCAGCAGAAGTAAGCAAGGAGGAAATGTATACAATGTGGAGAATGATCAGTTTAATGACGAGTATGATGAGGATAATAAAACATAAAAATATAACAATACTAAAAATGTATTATTACTGCTACTACAACTACATACGAAATGTGCTTCCTCCATAACAGCCACATTCCTCTGTGGTTTCCAGCCAGACAGCAATCCCATTAACTTCCACATTTTCCTGCAGCTAAACAATATTACAAGTTCTAAAATATTACAATTTGTAAAATAAATTTGGTGTTTTCTCCTATCCTGCCCCTACAGAACCGTCACATTACATTGAATTGGACAAGTAAAGTTACAGCCTGTGCCTGCCATTATATTCTCCATTTATAATGTGCAATTTGTCCAGGTTTATGGAGGAAATAAATCCTGGTTCCCTCTGAGCTTGGAGAGAGGAGTTGGCTGTACAGAAATTCTGGCTTCATGGCTCCACACAAACAATGGCTGCACAGTTCTTACAGATAGAGGTCAGTAATGAACTGAATGTGAATCAACTCTGCATAAGCTGCTCAGTCAGCACAACACTGGGGGAACTAGGAATGTGAAGGAATGTGAAGGGTCCGTGTCTGGGTCATGCAGTCATATAATGTAGGGTGCCATCAGTTGAGGCACAGAGCATATAGCATAGGAGTTCCTCCCCAAACTCTTATGGAGTGAGGGTCACTCATAGGAGGTGAAGTCCTGGAGCCCCCTGAGGCTTCTCAACTCAACTCTTCCTGTCATAACTCCTGTCTTTTACCCAAATCGCCAGGGATGAGTTGTCTCAGTAACTAAGCTTGAGTTTATATAAAATGATCTTTTGGTATCTCTGCAGGATGTCAAAGACTCATCTAGTCTGTGGGGAGAACTGCATGATTTCATGGTTACATTTTAGCACTATTCTGCTGCATTCACAGTTATTTATGGGGTGCAACTCCCATTCATATATTCATATTGTGATCAGTAATCAGTAAATCAGAATCAAGAAGCTACCATATACTACATCCATTTACAGGACAACTAATATTGTATGTAGTCTTACTAAAGCTTTGGTCATTTGCTGCTGCCTACAGCAAATCCAACAAGATTTATTGATCACGTATCCCCAATCTACAGGAATGCAATGTGCTGCAGGGTCAGCAGAGATGTTGTGTATCTACCTGTCTAGTTTATGTGAACAGTTAACCCCTCCTTGTACTCTCGCATGTGTGCTCAGAGATCAGATCCAGGCTTATTCTGGATAATATGGATTAAACGTTTGCTTGGAGATGTAGGCTGCTCCTGCCTTGAGCCTCATAACCCATAATAGCCTCATCTAGTCAATTTGTACCACTTAACCATAATGGAAGAATTGCCTTCAACCCCATCAGTTAATGAGCCTGCTGTCACCGCATATAAAGACCCATATGCTGCTCCATTCTGGAAATGGCTTGGCTGCGACTATGTTGTGCCCAAAAAAATTGCCAGAGTTCGGATAGTAGCAAAGCATCAGAGGGAGACCTGGCACCACAAGGTCCTGCATGTATCTCTGGGCATCTTGGCACACTGTAAGCAGCATCCTGCGCTGTGATGGCAGCAGTGGCGCTGAAGACTTGTCTATCATGTGAGACCCAGACAGGGCACAGGGTGGCATCACTGCAGTAATGTGGGCAAATGAGGGCTTAGTTACAGTAAACACCTCGCCGACGCACATAAACCTGATATACATGTCACCACTACTATATCTAATAGTGCACATACAGAAATCCCCGGACTCTGAGCCCGGACTCTTGATGGCTCTTATATGTGATACGACGACCATTGTCTATATGATGGATTCCTAGACAGGTAGCAGCCACTTCTCTGCCGGGTGGTGCCCGCGCCTTCCCTCGCACTGGTTGTACTGGGTGAGAGTGAACCCAGTGTCCAGTTCTTGCTGCGTCTGTTAATGGAGGACAGACTTTTGGGGGGTGAGAAACACTGTGCAGCAGGTTAGACTTCCCGGACAGTCCACCTTGACTTGCAGAGTGCCACCTTCATAGCTAATGTCCCTCTAGAACACTAATGACAAAAACCTTCCTGTGATTAGTAATCGATTTCCCACCGAGAAGGAGAATTAACTCCGTAAACAAGTCCAGGAATGAGTCTGTAGACTCAACCGATCCCCGCACACCACTCTATAAAGATCGGATCTACTATACCTGCTGCAAAATAACATCCCCTATACATCCTTCTCTAAAGATCTGGTACTTTAGATCACTTCCCTAGATAACTGATCCCCTATAGATCCGTCCTAAAAGATTTGGTACTGTAGATCACTTCGCTAAATAACTGGTTTTCTATAGATTTTTCATCAAAGACTTGATCCTATGTAGCATCTTTCCCAATTATCTGATTCCACAGAACATTGCTCGAAGACCCAATCCTATAGAACATTGTCTCCTATGGATCACTGGTAAAGATCAAATCTGATTTACTGTATTTAGCCCCCCAAAAATTCTCTCACATAGATCTTCCGTTATAGGACTGATCCAATATAGCTCTTTGATCAAAGGTAAAATAGATTACTACGCACGATCCGATCTTCAGCGTTCCCTAAATAACCGATACTTGTAATTAAATTTCCTTACATCTGATCACCTAGGATTTAATCTCAAGACATGTAATGTTATATATACACAATAGAAAGACCCCAATGGGATGATCCCCTATATCAGCACCTAGAGCAGCTATAAGTCCATCTCCCATTCTCACAGGTCACCTATAGTCAGCCCCAGAAGTGCTATAAATCACCTATAGCTCATGTCAGTCAGTGAAAGCAGTCAAGGCGTTCAACGTCTTCACCTACAGATATAGTGATACCTATAGATACTGCTGACTATAGATAGCGATACCTATAGATAGACATCTGTACACAAGGTGCCCTCGGTGCCCCTCTTACCTGGTTGGGTCTCGCCCTCCTTTCCTACTTCTCATCATGAAGCCCCCTACTAGGATCCTCTCTCTGTGCATCCAAAATAATCAAGAAATCCAATCAAACTTTGGGGTGCTGCTCAGGGGCTCAATCCAATGCTGTGGGGTTCAGAGCCGGGCCAGTAGCAGGTAGTGCCCGGTCCCCGGCAGACTCCTGGAGCTTCTCCCGGGGGGTCTCCAGCGCTATCCGAACCCCCTCAGGAGAGTAAAGCATCTTCCACCCTGAGCCTGGTGCCCGAATGGCACATCCCGGGGTCACTGCTCCCCAATATCACAGTAATCCCAAAGGTGCTTTCTTAGTCCGGGCGCCCCGATCTCCTGTGCGCCCTGATGCGGACTCCTGTGCGCCGCTTGGACGACCCAGTGCGCTCCGGGCGCACTTGTCAGAACAGTGGAGCCGGAGCGCAGCGCACCCGGAGAGCTCCGTGCAGGGGATGTGAGCGGAGCGGCCGCCTGTCCTTAGTGTGATCGCAGCTCAGCTCTGCCTCCAGCTCCCGGTCCTGCCTCCTGCTCCCAGCACTGCAGACATTAAAAGATCCTGGGAGGAGCCATGTAAATGAGGCAGGCAATGTTTTACTGGGGTCCTGCCTAGCCCCTCATGCAGGCAGCAACGATGGCTGAGATATCACCCCTGCCTAGGATGCACATGACAGGCAGCTCTGTCCCTAGATCCAGGCTCTGAGCTCTTTCACCAGCTTCCTTTCTCTCCTCCTCCAGTCACCACCCACACTTTTAGGCAGCAGAGAGCTCAGAAGGCAGCAGACTGAGCTACAAGTCCAACTGCAACAACTGCTGATTAACCCATTGTATGCTACAGTAGCACAAGGCTCTGCACTCATCAGTATGAAGAGGGTTAATGCCTTCCAAGCAGGACACTGGACCCCTGAAGATCATCGCTTGCAAAGCTTGCAATTGGAAAGCCAGCAATCCTGCCAGCAGAGAATGGGTTAACCAGATGCCAGGAGGGAAGGGAGCTGCACCATAAGGATTCCTGGATAAAACAGGGTGAGATAGAAGGGCTTCACATCCCCCTAATCTGTGTGGCTGCAGGTGGGTGCTGCTGGCTGTACGGTCCTGAGTATGTCTCCACTGTCATAAATCCCAGCAGCTGACCCCATCCAGTTATGATGCATAGAGGACCATGGACACTTTCCACCCATTATTTATAATCTCAGGCAACCCTTCAATAGTCACAGTTTGTTTAACCCTTCCCCTACTGAAACAGCAAATCTTCATTATTCTCTGTGCAGTAAACAACAAATCTAATACCATAATCATTACCAGAGACCAAGTAATAGCCCAAATCCCAGAGTCGCAGATTTACAGACCTTTCCTACAGTCAATAGGGTCAGGGAGGTGATGACCTGTACTTGATGAATAGGACTCTGGCATCATGGGGATGGGGTGCTAGGAAGATGCTTGCTGAGGAGCTGACAGTTGCTAGCAGGAGGCAGATATCAGCGTAACCAAATACTCCAGGCCCAGAAGAAATGTCTAATTATTCCAGAACTATACATTAAAAGCAACAGAGGGCAGTAGATGTCAGCAGAGCAAGGAAGGTATGGAGGAGCAGGTCAGTGTATCCCCCAGTATCGGCCGCCTCTGTATATGACTGCTCGGGGCAGGGAGGCTTTTAATGAACTTCTAATGAATGTACACTAATTAGGTCATTACATGTTTTTGGAACAGATTCAGCATTAGGTCTCATTAAATACCTATTCAGCCTCAAAAGATAAAAATGAGAGTCCACAGTGGATGATACCTCTAAATGCCTAACTAAAAAGATGATGGCCAGCCACTAAAAGGTACAACTGTTCAGGCTGGGACTGTCTCACAGGAAAACAGGTGAATCCCCTGGTGGACGCTGAGTGAGAGGTGGACCCCTAGCCCTCCACACAAACTGCACACAACACAATAGCCAACTGCATGCTGCATACGGCTAGGCAACATATAGTATGGCAGGCGGGTAATACGTATCTACATTCAATGGGCCCCCCAGAATGTATCCTACTGGTTGGTCCTAGTCTGACGCTGCAGCTACTGACTCAGTTTTGATCTTTTTTGCCTGATGTTTGGCCTTCTTCCTCCTCTATCACCCCTATACATTGTATCACATATCAGGCAGGATAATAACATGCAGAAAGGTGTTTGTTTAATAGACAAAAGAAAAACACAACAAAAACTATTCTAATACCACAACTTCTCAATACTGTATAAGAAAGTTTGATTTCTGCTGGAAATACCTTGCAGCACCTCCAGATCCCCCCAGCCCCTGGACTTTAGTCATCAATCACCCTGACTGTCTCCTCCGTTGGGCCCTGTTGCAGGCAGCAGGTAATGTCCAGTGTGTGAATGGGCCTCATATCACCTCTCACTGGCAGAGGATTGATGTCCTGACAGGCAGAGAATGTGTCTTTAAAAGCCCTTTCTCCAGATTACAGGAAAGTGAATGATCTTATCAGCTGTAATGAATCACTCAGGGGTGACAGCTCTCCAGGCCTGAGCCCAGAGCACACAAGCCCCTGACAGGGGGAGGACAGTTATATATCTGAGGATCATAGCCAAGAATGTCTGTGTCCTAATAGATTGTAAACCTAGAAGACCACTCATTTACTCTCCATTAAATCTAAGTATGACTTGGGCCAGATTCACACGGCGTATGCATATTTACGCGCACATGAGCGTAGTGTTTGTGTAGAACGAACAGTGCTTTTTTGCGTGCACATCAAAGTATTTTACTGTACTTTTCCACGCAAGGCATGTGCATTTGTGCGCGGCCAAAAAATATGCACCAGTTAATATGGCTAATAAGTCTAAAGAGTTCCAGATGTGTTCTTTTTCCTGCGCAATTACGCAGTGTTTCACGCATCTCCTAGCGTATTTTGTTTGCATTGCCTCATCCCCATTGACTTCTATGCTAACTTTTGGTGTGCAAATGCATAGGGAAATAGAGCATGCTGTGTTTTTTATCGCACGACTAAAATGCACAGGAAATATACACACATGTGAACGAACCCACTAAAATCAATGGGTTCTATTCACCGCTTATTGCCTATTCTATGTGGGAGAATTGGAGTGCAAGCCCCAGGGCTCTGTTACCTGGTAAATGACAATGGTGCAATGCACTAACCTGGGGACGGGTCTTTAGATATTACAGTCAAAGTCATATAATACAATGCAAATGATAAAGAAATTCATTGCATTATGGGTTAAAGTGGCAACAGCTATTGAGTGTGTATCCAGTGCACTGCTATAGTCTTTCTGTTCTGCACAGGGGCTGCAAACAACCAACAGACCACTTATCTACAGATGCAGCAAATTTTACCTTGATTGTGATAGCGCAGAAGTTATGTTATCTTAACCTCTTAAAAAGCTACTGTTCTCTTATCTCAATACAACAAAACCCATTGTAAAGTAATTCAAAGTGTAAATAAACCACTCTGATAGCACAACACACCGTGATATGAGGTTGCATTAAGAGTCAAGTTAAAGAAAAGTACATCTGTACAAAAACCATAATACTCCTCATCCTTCCAATGCCACACTAATAGAAGCTGTTCTATAGCTACATTGCACACAGTATTATCCACAGAATATATCCTACAGCAGTGTTAAGGGGTCTCTTTCACCGTACAGCTCTATACACAAGCCCTAAGTAAGAGTGCAGTACCACTAGTTTAACACAGGTGGCGCTCTAGTACAGGGAGAGTTTTACTGCAAACAGAAATTCTGCCAGTTTTATTTTAACTACTTTTATACTAAGTTTGTGTTCAGCTAATTGATTTCAGGTCTGTCTGGTTCTAATATTTCTAAGTGTTAACCGCTTGATGTCCCTAGAAAACACATGTGGCCTCCAGTGGCCAGTATACTTGTCTGGGAGCTTTGTACCATATTATTGAAGTGCAGAATATTTGGAATCCAGTTAATGACCCGAAGAGCTAACAATCTGATTATCATGCAGGGAGGGTATTCTTTACAGTACTGCTGTGGTATAATATCCTTGGTTTGGGGTTATAGGAACAGTCTGGTGTTGGAGCTTTATACAGTAGGATCTCATGGATGAATTAACCAGTGATTGCTTGCAGACAGTCCCATCTCCCCAGCAGTCTGTCCCGGGCTGTAAAACACAGACACAATCTGTACCAACCATAAATCAATTGGAACCGGATGCACATTACACAATTTATTTAGTGTTCAGTTATCCCTGTCAGGGTGGCACCTGGACGGAAGAAGAACAATTTACCCAACTATATACAGGATGGAGATCACATAAGCCCCTCTATAAATCCCTGGAGCCACTGGTGCACGGGGCATTATATTTACCCTCAGGGAATGATATCTGTGCCCATACTGGGAGATAACACTTTACCAACCCACAAAGTGTTACAGCTGAGGATTGTCCAGTCTCCTGTAAATGAAGCTTTACCCTAGTAGAATAAGTTCTCTAGCTTTCTAATAGACTTAGTGTTTTAATTCCTTACCATCTTGAAGATTTTTGCTTGCTGTCAGTGACTGAAGCATCCTTATTTACATCCAAGCAGGGAATGACAAATCCTATTGCCGAGACAGCGCATGCACGCTGTGTCGCCGCGAGTGTCATATGCTATTGCCACGAGACAGCGCACTTGCGCAGTCATGGCAATAGCCCAGCGTAGGATTTGGCATTCCCTGATAGGCAGTGAACACTACGTCACTACTGATGTAGCGTACATTGACCTGCAGGAAGGAGAATGCTGGTTATGTACGTAATGTCGCAGGAAGAAGAAGAGGATCCGGCTGGCTTGCGGTGAGGTGACTTGTGAGACTGGGGGGGGGGAGCGAGAGAAGATTGAAGAGAAGATGCAGTAAGAAGATTGCCTGAGGAGGAATAGGTAAGAATTGATTTTTTTCCCCCCTATTGACAGAACCCCTTTAATATTACCATCAAAAGAAGTAACTTGAAGCTTCTGGGCCCCTACAGAAAATATATATCATGGATCCCCAACTATTATATGCCATATAATCCATATTTTCTTTGTAGTAGTAGAGCCTTTAGGCCCATTCCAGACACCAGCACCCAAGTTCGGCTGTTACCTCCACACACCTTATAGATACATCCATGCTACTGTCTTCTATGGGATCTTTCATATGAAATGGAATTGTCCGCAGGATGTAGTGTAGATGCAGATTTGGTCAACTAGCGTAGATTTTCGGAATGCGTTCTGTAGAACGTCTTGCAGAATTTCTTGCAGAAGTTCTTTTCCGCAGACTAAGGAGTGGAGTTACATCTCCTGTTTGTTAGAAACCCACAACAACAATTATGCAAGACGTCATTAATTTTGCAGCAGAAAGATTTTAACAGATGCCCCATAGGGATAACATTGTGATGCAGAAATGTCCATGTGTCCTAATTCTGTCCCATGTGAAAGGTCACTTATGGGCCCCTGCAGGCAGTAGCGCCTGGGAGGTCAGCTACTTCTCCACCCATAAATGGGTAATAAGCTAAGAAAATGCTAAGTAATTGAGACATGGAGCCTATTAGAAAGTTTCAGAATATTTATTTACATGGGACTGGACTGGTCTTTTAGGGCAGCTTCACACAGCCATATGCACAACTATGCTCACCGCTATAGAGCGTAGTAAAGCACGAACAAGTTTTTTTCCCCTTCTCAGGCTGTTCAAACGCTGCACCATAGAGCAGGAGTTTGAAAAAAAGCAGCAGGGAGATACATTCTGCCCTACATGTACTATTAGCGGGTGAGAATCCCAATAGTGAAAACAAAACCATTGAAATCAATGGTTTTGTTTCGTCCCGTTATGCGGCTGTGACAATCATGGCCGCATAACAGTACTAAAACATGCCCATGTATTTAAGCCCTAAGGCCAGTTTCACACGGGCAATCGCGATATCACTGCTCAAAAATCGCGTCGATATCGCAGCTTTGTTCCTGCTTTTTTTGAGCGTCAGCTATGCTTCTTCTTGAGAATAATCTTACATTGCATCGCTACTACCAGCGATAACATTGCACAATTTTTTTATCGTGAAAGTCAATAACACTTTTTTAATGTAAAAAACGCATTTGCATTGCACCAAAATCGCAAATCCGTGCGATGCAATAAGCAAGGAGGCTCAATAGGGAAACATGGGTGATAAAAAAAGTACATCGCAGACAGATACAGCATGCCGGGACTTTTTTTTCTTGCAACATAGCATCAGTGAAAACATCGCTAATGTGATAGAAACCATTGAAAAGCATGGGTGTCACAAACATGCGTTTTCTCGCGTTATCTCATCGCTGGAAAAATTGCACGATTTTGTCGCCCATGTAAAACCGTCCTTAAAGTGAATATCTGTTAACACGTGCTGCTGATAATTCCCACTGTGTCTGCATGTTCCCCCGTCCAGTCACTTCTCCTTCACCATCCCTGAAGAATCTGAGCCTTGTTACTGATTTCCAGTATTTCCCCCGATTTGTTTGATTCCTTGCAGTAATTCCAGGTCTGGGGGTTCAGGTCGGCCACATACAATGGCTCTTGTTCAGTCTCTAGGAATTCACAGCTGGTAACAGAGAGCGAAAACACTTGTGTCAATGATGTGCGGTCACCAAAGGCGGTTCATTATCCTAAGAACATATACACTCAGCAAAGACAACATTCTACTGTGTGAACGCACACAAACCATCGCCTCCACACACAGCCAGAGCTGCACACAATGCTCAGCTCCTCAGCTATAGGCCCCTTTTACAGGGAGCGATAAATAGTGAATGAAGACAGAGTATGCTCACTGTATCAGTGAATGTGAATGATATTATTTTTATCCCTGCATAGAATGAACGACGAACGAGAAGTGATCAAATTCTCGTTCGTCATTCAATCTCTGGCCATATTTACACTGAATGATTAGCGTTCACATTCGCACTATCCAACAATTTTTGGAATGATAATTCTTCCATGTAAAAGGCCCCTACAGCCCTGCTCCCTGATCCATCCATCTGATGCTCTGTAGACAACATAAACCCATCAGGTGTAACAAATCTCATTGTGGTTACATTGTCTGCTGAGCAAATAACATTGAGGGTTTGTCAACAGCTATTGTCTTAAGGAGGCTTTATTGTAATGACGCTTGTGTCCTCGCTCACTGTGGAATTCTCAAGAGATCTGCAGGCACAGACAGCCCTTATATTGCCTGTTATGTAGGACAGAAATGCAATATTTGCTAAGAGCAAGCATCCAAGTAAAGATTAACTATTAGCAAGGCATTCTGAGGCATGGCTGCTTGCTCGTAACACCCATAAAGCCTCTTTCTCCATCGAAGTGTATGGACAATGAGGTAGGCTGGGATTGAGGAAGGTGGAGATTCAGAAGACCTTCATTCTATTCATAGGTAAGAGGGTTCCAAGGGTGTGTTCTGTGGATATGCTATAAAGCTCTAAGCTGGGAAGACTCCTTGAAGGACCATAATGTTGTGCTCTAGGCGCAGTGACCGCCTTAGGCCTTAGTCAGACGGGCATTTTTAGCCGCGATTTGCGCATGCGCATGCGTCCGGCGATTTTATAAAACCATTGCTTTGCAATGGTATCGGACACATGAGCGCTTTTTATGCGCTCGTCCGATAAATTATAGAACAGAAATCGCAGATCGCACCTATCTGCGATCTGCGATTCCTGTTCTCTTCTCTATATGCGCTCATTGGGGCCGGCGGCAGCAGCGCCGACCCCATTGAGAACATATAGAAGACAAATCATTCTTCTCTGCCACAGCTGTAACAGCTGTGACAGAGAAGAACGATGTTTGCCCATTGAATTCAATGGAGCCGGCAATACAGCCGCTCCATTGAAAGCAATGGGCTGCCGGCATGCGCGGGGTGAATATATAAGCCCTTCCCTGCAATTCATCCTAAAATGTGTTAAAATAAAAAAAAATTGTATACTCACCTTTCCGCTGCAGCCGGAGTCCAGCCGCGGCCGCTGTCAGTTCTCCTGAACTGCTTCTCGGCACTATTCAGCCGGCGGGGCTTTAAAATCCCCGCCTGCTGAATGATCTGCCTCTGATTGGTCACAGCCCTGACCAATCAGAGGCAGGTTTCACTCACACACCCATTCATGAATTCATGAATGGGTGAGTGACTGCTGCCTCTCAGCGCTGAGCCAATCAGGGGCAGGTCTGACTCACATCCATTCATGAATTCATGAATGGGTGTGAGTGAGACATGCCTCTGATTGGCTCAGCGCTGAGCCAATCAGGGGGCAGGTCTGACTCACACCCCCTTTACACCCACTGCAGGACGGCCGCGCGGAGCTCCGGCTGCCGGGAGAACGTGAGTATATATATATTTTTTATTTTTACACATTTTAGGATGAATTGCAGGGAAGGGCTTATATATTTAAGCCCTTCCCGACAATGCATCCCGGGCTCGCCCGCAGCGCATTGCTTTAAATGGAGCCGGCTCTATTGCCGTCTCCATTGAATGCAATGCGCTGGACAGCTCCGGCCCGTTTCTAATGAAACGCGGCTAGGAGCAGATTTTCGGGCGATTTGCGGGCGACTTGCGTGCACCGGTCACGCGATTTGCGGATGCGCATCCATCATGCGATCCGCAAATCGCGTGAAAAAACGCCCGTGTGACTAAGGCCTTATAGTGTTTTTACATCCTGCAGCTGCAGAATGTGTATGGAGGGAGATCGTGCTGCAATCTCCCTCCATATTTCGTGGGTGTCAGTCGTTTCTTACAGCTGACACCCATGGGCAACAGCTCTGACAAGCCGCGTGGCCAATCGGGGCTGTTAACCCTTTTAATGCCCTTTAAACGATGTTCGGAGGTCCCGTACACACCCCCACCAACGAGATCACAAGGAGCCGTGCGGGTTTCATGGAAACCAGGGGCCTTCTGAAAGACCCCAGGGCTGTCTTGACAGTATGCTTATCAAGCCATCCCCGTGGGGTGGCTTGATAGGTTGCCTGTCAGATCGCAGTATGATGTAATGCTATGGCATTACATTATACTGCAGGAGCAATTAAAGCATCAGTGGTTGTGGTCCCCTAGGAGGACTAAAAGAAAATGTAAAAATAAGAATAAAGTTTTACTAATTATTTTTTAAAAAGTAATAAACATAAAAAAAACACTCCTTTTGCCATATTTACAATAAAAGAATCTAAATAATAAAACAAAAATACATATTCAGTATCACTGTGTCTGAAGACGTCCGATCTATCAAAGTAATGCATTATTCACCCCGCACAGTGAATTTCGTCTGAAAAAAAACCCAAAGAACCAGAAAGGCGCTTTTTTGGCCACCCTGTCTCCAAGAAAAAAAATGTAATAAAAAGCAATCAAAAAGTCATATGTATTCAAAAGTTGTACCAACAGAAACTACGGGACGTACCGCACAAAATAAGCCCTTGCACAACTATGTCAACGGAAAAATGAAAAAGTTATTGTGCGCAGAAGATGGAGACAGAAAATAAAAAAAGCTTGGTCACTAAGGGGTTAAGGGGATAAAATGCTCCTTTGCAACATTAGAGGCCAGTGATGGGTATGGATATTACAAGTCACAACTCCAGTAAGGAGGGTTCCTGTAACCGCAGTTGAGGAATACAGGAGAAGGTTTGCCCCATTGTCTCCAACTGATGACAGATAGAGCATTTGTACAAACAGACTGAAATGTTGTAGCTTTGTTTGTTCTTTCAGCACTTTGATTAGGGTAAGCAATTTCCTTAGGATTATTATTAGGATTAGTATGAATACAGTAGCAGCAGCAATGTGGCCAAGAACCCCACTGGTTATACAGGTCCATGCAGCTTGCTAAAGAATTAAGTGTTGAATAGCTATTAATTGCTTGCTTTAAACTGTGTGGGACCATACCCTTAGGGTATTCAAGTCCCACACAGTTTCAAGTCATTCTTGATTAAAATCTCACTATGTATTAAACTCCAATTAGATGGGACGAATGTCGGGCAAACGATGCCTGACACTCATCCCCGCATACACTTGCTCCCGTGCTATTGCATGGGAACTAGCTTCACTGGCTCACAGCGAGGCGGCTGGAGGAGTTGCCCCGCTGAATAAATGATGGACAATGAGCTGAACGATCATTGTTCATTGTAAATAGCAGTAGCTCAGTATTGAACAGCTGCTATGTTAAGTCAATGGAGATGGGTGGGGGAGCACGAGGAGTGAAATCTCCTACAGCCTCCCTGCTGGCCACTCTGTGAGCGAGGCAGCGATACTAGCTCCCGTGCAATGGCACAGGAGCATGTGTATGCAGAGACGAGTCTCGGGCATCGTTTGCCCAACATTCGTCCCGTCTAAATGGGCCTTAACATATGTCACTACAGATTAGAGGTAACAGCAATGGGGTTTGCACAAGGCCCCTACACCTGGGGCTCACACAGACCCCATTACAGTATCAGAGAACATAGTAACATGTTATAACAAAGGTGCAGTGATGTACTGACAGTATAGGAGTCGTCTTGCTGTTCAGATAAAGACAGTTGTGATGTACATGGATTCTATATTGCGTTATGTCATCACCTACAGCACACTTGTAGTTGTCAGTTTATGTCCAGGTGTAGCTTTAGCACCAGAGCTCTCAGCTATGTATCTACTTTAGTGTGGAGTTAAAGAGACCTTCAAGTTTGGGACAAACAAAGATGGCCAAACCACTTTTCTGACCACCTAATGTACCCTGTGCATTATTATGCATCATTAGTCTAAAGGCCCTTTTACACACACAACAATTATCGCTCAAAATTCATTTAAATGGCTGAAAGTGAGCGATAATCGTTACATGAAAATGTGGGTAGTCATGAACTATTCGTTCATTTGTCGTTTTCTGCTGGTTTTTAGCCAGCATAAAAACCATCATCAAGCCACTCAATATTTGTTTAATTTGAATCGAATTCATGCAGTCTTTTGAGTGGCTTGCTGACTTGAGGAGAGTAAACAATGTACTCATTTTGTTTGCCTTGCATACATAATGAGTACATTGTTTATTCATGCCAAAGAATCCTAGAATGGTAGAGCTGGAATGGACCTGCAGGGTCATCTGGTCCCACCCCCTGCTCAATGTAGGATTCACTAAATCAATCCATGCTGGGAGAAGACAATGTAACCCTGCAGGTCAGAGTCTTCCTCGCATAAACACATGCCCACCTAAGCAAATAACTGATACTGACTTTACTTTAGCTAATGAAGGAAAAGGAGATGATTAAAAGCCATTATCTGTACATTTAATTTTATTCAAAAATTTTGCCAATTCATTCATTCGTGCGGCTGTTTTAGCATTAATCGTTTCGTGTAAAAGGGCCTTAAAGGGGTTGTCTCACGGCAGCAAGTGGGGTTTTACACTTCTGTATGGCCATATTAATGCACTTTGTAATGTACATCGTGCATTAAATATGAGCTATACAGAAGTTGTTCACTTACCTGCTCCGTTGCTAGCGTCCCCGTCTCCATGGATCCGTCTAATTCTGATGTCTTCTTGCTTTTTTAGACGCGCTTGCGCTGTGCGGTCTTCTCCCCTTCTGCTCGGTCCAGGCACGAGCGGCATTCTGGCTCCGCCCCCTTCTACGCGTCATTGCGTAGCTCTGCCCCATCACGTGTGCCGATTCCAGCCAATCAGGAGGCAATGGAACGCACAGAGCCCATCGTGCACCATGGGAGAAGACCCGCGGTGCACCATGGGAGAAAACCGCAGTGCATCCCTGGGAAAGGACCGGCGGCCATCTAGGGAGAAGATTTTTTAAAGTCCTTATTTCGTCGGATCGGTAAGTAGCAAGCGGTTTAAAAACAGCTTTACTTTGCTATTTTATGCCAGGGGGGGGTGACAGGGGGAATGGGGTAAGGTAAAATTTTGAGGTTTGCCGCGAGACAACCCCTTTAAGACTACATGTGCTTTCATTGACCATTACTACCCACATGAGCAGTGCTGGCCAGAAAGACTATCATGTAGTTTCTTAGGCTACTTATGCATAATAAGGTACAGTGTGCATCAGGTAGTCAGAGCAGCATTTCGGCCATCTTTCCTTCTCCAGGCCTGGAGGGTTGCTTTAAATACAATCTTTTTACCAGACATCAACAATAAATGCCCCCTCCAGACTTAAAGGAGTTAATCTTTTCAAACTTAAAGACAGATTATGTCATTTCCTGGGCATCGATCCTAAAAGCGGGCTGTGGGTTTAATACATAAAGCTTTGGAGCAGAATTCCTTTCCGGGAGGGGAGCGTCTACCTTGGATTCACACCACAAGAGAAATAACAGATCATCTTCACTGGTGAAATATCTGGCGCTCAGGATCCCCGCTGCGCTGATTGTACAGTGAAGGACACGAATCCAGGACACAATAACAATATTTATGGAAGTGATAAAAAAAACATAATGTGACTTTTATGTCACAATCTTCTCATCATGATATATTTCCTTCATGTGGAGTCTGTCTATAACGTGCCAGTTGGATAGAGACACAATGATCTCCAATAACAATTGCTATTACCATGTGTTTAAAGGTTATCCCCCAAAGTGATCCTAAAATATTGACCGCCAACCTCATGTTTGAAGTCCTTTATTATTTTGTTTCCTTGGTATCAGATTTTGGATGATAGCCACTCATAGTTGCCATTATTCTGCTTGTAGAGGATGTTACCCAACTGCTTCTTTTTTATGTGCTGTTCCTGCCCTGCAGCTCTGTGTGTCAGTTTTCACTGTAGTTCTGAGATTATATTCAGGGTCCAGGAAGATAAGAATGAACACAGTGCTATAAATCTCTTGCAAATAAATGCATACTTCTGGGCATAGGATTACGTGAGGAAACAAAAGCAACATCAATTTAGGTGTAATCTCTTTTTAAATAACAGCCGTAGGAAATGTTCGTAGATCTGCTTCCTTCAATAAAATCCCTAATAGTGACATTTCATCCTGATACTGCAGTTGTGGATTTTACATGAATTTACACTTTAAAGTCAAAGAGAAAGCCGGCAAGGTTTTTTAGCCACAGGATTTATTGAAATCCCATTTTCTACAATGTAACATACTGCAGTAAAATATGTGCCAAACCCGGTACACATGGAAGCTCCCTGAGACTGGGGAGTGGGTGGGAAGGGGCTGCTATTTGTAGATTCCCACTTTCTTGTTCTAACTAGAGAAGTGATAGAATATAAGGACCATCACGGTCAACCCATTTGTGGTTTCTGCCTGGCGTATTCACGGAGATTGCCCCCAGCTGAATCGCTGCCTCATATCTCGGTTCCTCACATCCTTCGCGGCTGCATTTATCTAGGTAAAGTCATGTAAAGTTGTGAAACTAGAGATTCTGCTGCAGGATCTTCACCATCAAGACATTCCTGTCATCAGCTCAACATATACTACTTACCCCAGATCTACAGAAGTGAATGTCAAGAAAGGAACATCTCAACAGATACTACACTGTTGTAAAAGCAGAACCAGTCAGCTCACGGACCGGATGAGGGTTTGCTACAATTATATCTGGTCTTGGACATTCCAATCTTCTGGAGGCCAAACAGCTTGGAATTAAGACAGATACATGTTACCAACACTGATACATTGTAACAAACTATCAGGATAGGAGAGGTTTGTGCTACAGTTGTCTTTACCTCACACTGATTGACTAGTCTGGATACATTGCAACAAACCCTTAGCTGCAATGCTTGAGTTGGGACTGTGGCCACATCTGAATTGACACAGCCACATATAGGACAGGCAGCCATCCATGCGCTGAAAACTTTTTTTTACTGACATCCACCTAATTATGGAGGCCCCCTGCGCACAACAGAGCCGGATTCCACATTTGGAATCCCGCACCGGAATCCGGCTCTGCCAGTAACGGCGTCCGCACATACCTGTTACTCTTCTTTTTCTTCTGTTCTGGCTCGCCGCCCGACATGCACAGTATAGATTTTTTTTTTAACTATTGCTTTTCTCGTGTCATCGCCTAGCAATGATGCGGAATCCACAACCTTTCCTCAATGTCATGTTGGAAGGGCCGCAGATTAGACGGCTTCCATTGACTTCAATGGAAGCCGTCCCTGCAGAATCCATGAAAAAATGGAGCATGCTGAGATTTTTCCTACAAGAGCGGAAAATCGCAATTGGTTTCCGCAAGTGTGCAGGAAGAATCAATTTCCCATAGCATGTTTGGGTGCTATTTGCTGCGGATCCGCAGTGCATATTCCACAGCACATATCCAGCCCTGGGCAGGAGCCGTTAGGCCGCCTTCACATAGGCAGTATGGATTCTGCAGTGTTTGCAGTAGAAGCAGTGTAGAGGAGATTTTGGAACTCTCCTTCACATGGTGCAGCATTTAAAAAAAACTCTCTGGATTCTAAATCCGCATTATGTCTATTTATGCTGCGGAATGATGCTTCGAAATTCAACTTTTGAAATGCAAGCATTCTGCAATTAAAAAGCTTGCCAAATCTGCACCATTTAGATGTGGATTTGGCCACCACGGACTTCCTGCAGAATTGATTTCGCCCTGTGAGAAGGTAACCTTAAAGTATTTTGGTTTGGTGACAACTGATAGATTGGAAAACTCTGATCGCCGGGACACCCACAGATCCCAAGAACGTGGGACCCATGTCCCCCCCTATTACGCAATGTAGGATCGCTTCTAACTATTTCTCAAACATACTAGCAAATGGTCCTGCTGGTTGCACATGTGCCTCCACGGCTGCATTTATTTCAGTGGGGCAGACAAGATAGTCAAATACAAAGCGCTCAGCTATTTTTATCAGTTCCATTGAAATGAACGGAGCAGCACCGCTCCATTCGTTTCCGTAGGGCTGACGAAAATAACCAAGCACAGCGCTCAACTGTCTGTCCCATTAACATGAATGGAGCCACGGCCGCGCATGTGCTACATTAGGGAAATACGCAGAAGCGATCCTATATTGTGAGATGGGGGGGGGGGGCTGGAACCTCCACCAATGCTCCAGCCTTGTTCAGTAGGATTAGATACAGACTGAGCCTTGAATGCTTCCATTTGCTAACAGCAAGCAGAGATTTTGAAAGTATTGAATAAGTGAGATTATTCCAGTGATGAAGCTTCATTTTTAAACCTTTAACAATGTTTGCTTCGCTTGGATGCAGATTTGTAGATTTGGCCTTTTTGCTTTTAGCTGCCTGGACTCTATAGTAAATTTTCCTGATAAGCTTGGGAGTGTGCGGATTCTCCGGTCATCTGGAAGGTGTTATCTGTCATTCTCTGGGTTCTTGTTATTTCTTGCTCTCCCCTCGCGCAGTGATGTGGACGGGATTCCTGCAGCCGCCGTTACATGTGCGTTCTATTCTTAGCGGGCTCCATTCTTCTTTAGCTCTATTTTTACATTACTCAAAAAGCCAAATAACTCTGATTTCCTGAGGCATCGAAAATAAAAATAAACCCAAATTCCTGCGCTTACGTCGTCTGGTGAATTATACCATTGTCTCCTTGCGAGGAGCGACTGTTATATAAACAACGCTTCAGAATAAAAATAAGCCATCAGGCGACTGCTGCTTCTTCTGTTTGGGGGTCTCATCTCCACAGGGGGGACCCCATACTACAGGCTGGGGTAACATGTCATGGAGTCACCATCTAAACGTACCATTCTAAGGAACGACTATTGGCCAAATCATCACTGGAAGAAGCGAATTCAAATGATAGTCCTTCAGTGTAAACACGGCCTCCGACAGGATGACCAGTGATAGATCGCTAGTCGTTTAGTTTAAGGTCACTAAGAAAATAGTCGCTGCTTGATCAAAACTCATATGATGTAAAGTCACATTTTACTCTACATTTTTGCGCTGCCAGGCCTGTGCACATTAGTGCAGGAGTTTGAACAGCTCAGCAGCCTAATTAGTCCTTGATGTTAGGAATTAATACTGCAAAATTGCGCAGTTACGAGCGATTTTGTGCAGATGGCGTGCACATTTGCGCACCCCCATTGACTTCCATTGAGTCTCGGATGCGCAAATGGGCACAAAATAGAGCATGTTGTGTTTTTTTTTAACCCAATAGAATTGCGGGGGCAAAAACGCTAAATGTGAGGAGATGCATTGCAATCAATGGGTTCTACTATCTGCAGTTTGCGCAAAACCGTACCCTAAAAAACCTTTCTGACTATCTGAACAATAGTGCGCAGTGTAAGGGCGTAAACAGATGGGGGTGATTTTGTCCCGTTATGCAGCCATGAAAATCACGGCATGTAACGGGATGAAACAAAACCATTGCGTTCAATGGTTTTGTTTTCACTAGAGGGATTCTCGCACGTTAATACTACGCCTGAGAAAAGATAGAACTTACCCTATCTTTAAGTGTGAGAAAGACAGGGCAGGACCTATATTCCTGCTTTTTTTTTTCAAAATTCGCACACATTAGCGCAAGTTTGATCCGTCCGGGAAAAAAAAACAAAACAGTTTATGTGCTATTATGCTCCAAAGTGGCAAGTGCATTAGCGCATGCCACATATCCTAAACGCATCTTAAAAATCGTTCGCACAGGAAACAATTACGCCGCAGGACGCAGCCAAATCCACTGCGGAGTTTGCTGCAGAATTGCAGGCAGGTTTAAAACCTTTTTCAATTCTGCATCAAACTCTGCGGGTATTGATACAAAATTTCCCACGACTTGCAGTGCGTTGTGCGGTCTATTCCGTCCCGTTACACAAGCCTCACACCGACAGCACACCTGGTCTAGTGGAGGCACAATGCCCGCCAATCACTGAGGCTGTTGTCTGCAGACTTTTATAGTCAGGAGAAGGCTGCAGGCCGCTGGGTTTATGGTCGGTTTATATGGATGACTTCCTGGCTCAAATAATCTATAAAAGACTTTTCCTACCAATCGCTTTAACAACCAGTAAAACAAATACACAGAATGACAATTCATCTGCAGCATAGAGTGCCGTGCGGCCATGCCTGCTGCTGCAGAATAAGCAGTCGGTTCCTCTAACGATGGGGACTGAGGAATCTAGGGATGACCCGGCAGGGACCTCGGTGCCCAGTAAACAGCGCCTATAAGTTCCAGACCCAAGACACTGAGCAGCTCTAGCTCCGGGTTATGGATGATGAATGGATGATGCAAGGACACAAAGCAAAGTTTACCCATAAATATTCACTCCATACATTCCAATGTCTGCAAGCGTTCACTGCGGATTGTGACCCTTGGCTGTACACAAATTGACAATGTCGTTTCCTCCATTCCTCGCTTCTCTGCAAGCATTTATGGTGTAAATTATACAAAAATGATTCAATTACTTAGTCGCCTTTGGGATTCCATATATTTACGTAAATAATGTTCTTATGATCGGGGATTTTAAAGGGCTGGCGTCCAATCTTATGCTAATAAAGCTTAATCTTTCTATAAGTGACCCTTCACACATTGCGGAATAGGCTGGACGACGCACCGCAAGGCACAATAGATTCTGTACCAAAATCTGTGGATGCAGAGTGAAAAACAGCTTAACGTCTGCCTGCAAGTCCGCATCAAAATCTGCAGGTGGATTTTGATGTGGAATTTCGCAGCTGCAGATTTGGCGGCGTCCTGCGGGGTAATTCTGTCCTGTATGAAAGATCACTAATGTCAGGACTCTTCCCATTCTGAGGCCTCCTTTACACGACCATATATGTTTTGACGTTCGCCCGTATATACTGTATAATCGCTTGAATGAAGATTTGACGCGATCGAGATCTTTATTCGCGTATTTCAAGCCATTCACACGGGGCGCTGCTGCGTGAATGTTAAATAAAATGCTCGGGATGACCAAAATTGCCTAATTAGGGCTAACTGTCTTACTTCCCAGCATTGTACGCAGAGTAACTCCCTCCCCCTCCCTTTTATCCAGCTTCCATAGAAGTCTATGGGAACTTGCTGCATATCACGTCGAAAGATAGGGCAAGACCTATACAAGCGACCACAAACGGTGGAGTAGGTGCTATTTTTTGCAGGCAGGATTATTTTACGAGGCAACAAATCTTCTGAATGAACCCATTGAAGTCCAATGCTTCTCATGGTCGCATTTTATGGGCGATTTTTTTTTTTTTATATGGCGAAATACCTGTGTAAATATGGTTGTCTGAATAAGCCTTGAGTGACACAGATGTTTGCATTGAGCAGTGGTGACTTTTTGCACAACTTTTAAGCAGTCCTTAACCAGGACTGGGGTTTTCACATTACACCTGAGGTACTCCAAGTTGGGTTTGTGCCACAATAACTTTCATCTATAGTCCTATCAGTACTTGCAAGGCTTGCACACACAAACACTGAACTTTTTAGAACACGGTGCAGACTTTTTAAACGTTTGATAACAGTGCCCAAGAGGAGTAGTACTTTTACAACTGTCCCCTATTTGTCCCTCTAGTCCAGCTGCCTGCAGCCCAATGCACTCGAGTCCCCTTTTCTGCACACTCATAGCATGCCTCACTGGCACTACATGCAATCACCATCACATTTACTCCTCAGGTTCCCTTCGGTACTGGTGCATTATGTCTCCACCAGAATAATGGGTGGAGAAATGGTTTGGCAGTCCTGAGTTGAAGAAAACACCCCCAGTGGCTAATTGGCTGCCGCAGACGTGCCCTTCCAAGCTCGCCCTCCTGCCTCATCCTCCTGCCCCCCTCCCAGGCATATTAACATCTTCATCAACACTTCTGCCCTATTCAGCAATTCCAGCAACCTGATTGGTTGTTTGGGTTGGCTGATTCACAATTCCAGCAACCTGATTGGTGATTAGGGTAGAAGTGTTGATGAAGATGTTAATATGCGTACCGATTAGAGATGAGCGAGTATACTCGCTAAGGCTAACTACTCGAGCGAGTAGTGCCTTAGCCGAGTATCTCCCCGCTCGTCTCTAAAGACTCGGGGGCCGGCGCGGGTGACAGGTGAGTTGCGGCGAGGAGCGGGGGGGAGAGAGGGAGAGAGAGATCGCCCCTTCGTTCCTCCCCGCTCTCCCCCGCCGGCCCCGAATCTTTAAAGACGAGCGGGGAGATACTCGGCTAAGGCACTACTTGCTCGAGTAATGTGCCTTAGCGAGTATACTCACTCATCTTTAGTACCGATGCCTCCGACCTCACCTCTGCGTTGCAGCACACACTTACCTCTTCTTCCGGAGGGCTGATAGGGTAGCTATGTTTTCTGGTGCCCAGTAATACTGGCAAAGGTTGGTGCTGCCACGTACAGTGGTCCACCAGCCACAATATAACCACAAGATGACAAAACATGGGTCAACAGTAGGGGCACCAAAATATTCATTTAAAGGGGAACATACTCAACAATAGTAAAAGGGAATATAAGGATTACCCCTTCTTGCAATAAAACGTTCTGTAGCTTTCTAATAGACTTACCTCATCGTTTCTAGATCTCTGCTTGCCGCCAGTGAACACAAAACATCTAATGTTCATAGTGAGAGGCCCATGAAGCCCTGGGGAAGCTAGAACAGATTATTCATCCAACTCATTTACAAATTTGGGGTTTCCCTAAAATGATGTAATTGAGGGGACCAATCTGTAGACCTAGTGGTTCGAAGAATCAGTTGAACCATCTTACCTCCACTAGAGAATATGTGAGTGAGGAATGTTGGCATGAGCATGGGCTACTCTCCGCACCCAGCATAGGCTTATCCCTATGGAGTTTTCAGCACAATGACCAGTCATCTGTAACATCCAGCTGTACTTGATGTCTATGGGCATAATGTCTGAGGCTGGCTTCACATAGACGCAGGCGTATCTGTCGAATGATCTATACAAGGCACGTTCATTTGCACGCGGCAAACTAAGACGCACGACTGCAATGGCTAATTAGTCTAATGAGTTCCAGATACGTTCTTTTTCCTGCGCAATTATGCAGTGTTTCACGCATCTGCTAGCGTATTTTGAATGCATTTGCGCATTGACCTGTATGGGGACTTTAGGTGCGCAAACGCACAGGAAAATAGGGCGTTTTTTTTTTTTTTTTGCGTGACCGAAATGCACAGGAAAAATACACGCATATGAATGAACCCATTAAAATCAATGGCTTCTATTCTTTGCATATTGTGCGTGCAAATTTTGTGTACGCCCGTGTGAGGGGACCTTAGTCAGGAGCCTTTACATGACTTAGATCCCCATGTCTGCAGTTGTCTGCACTGAGTCTTCATCAAGTTTGTGTTCACAAGAAATTACAGATGTTGTCAATGTGTTGTCTTCGTGAAATTGACCCTGTGCCACCAGCACTTCACCCCTGGATAATCACCCTCATGTGAATCTGATTTGTGCTCTCAGTGAAGAGCAATTTTAATGAGGTGCATGTGAGGAGGCCTCCAGCAACAGAGGACAAATGGACAAGGAGTCAGATGTGCAGGAAGACACTGTCCAGACCCGTCTCCCATCTTCTGATGACCTTCACAGGATGTCTACTGACCTAACTGTGCCCGTACCAAGACTGTAGACCCCCAAGTGTAACAAGAGCTGATCGGTGGTCCAGCCCCAGCAGAAGACAATGGCACAAACCCTACAGAGGGTACATTCCTGTCTGCACTCTGGGTGGAGGCAGATCTGAGGAACCTTCAGCTTCTTGGCACATATCACAGAATAGTGATTGCCAGCTCCTGAGATAAAACCTGGGACTAGCGGCTTCTAACAGATGCCAGATGTTCCGGCCGGGATCACATTTCAGGTTATGATTTGCTCTGATCTCACATGAAACCTCCGTAGAATTAATCCCCTCGCTTAATATTTTCCTCTTTTATTCTGAAGGCTCGGATTCCACATATTGTACACCGGTACATTGTATAGACAGGAACTACCTACCGGCACATTGTATAGAACAGCACACTGTATAGACAGCAACTACTTACCGGTACATTGTTTAGACCGACACACTGTATAGACGGGAACTACCTACCGGCACATTGTATAGACGGGAACTACCTACCGGCACATTGTATAGACGGGAACTACCTACCGGCACATTGTATAGACGGGAACTACCTACCAGCACATTGTATAGAACAGCACACTGTATACACGACAACTACCTACCGGCACATTGTATAGACGGGAACTACCTACCGGCACATTGTATAGACGGGAACTACCTACCGGCACATTGTATAGACGGGAACTACCTGCCAGCACATTGTATAGACGGGAACTACCTACCGGCACATTGTATAGAACAGCACACTGTATACACGACAACTACCTACCGGCACATTGTATAGACCAGCACACTGTATACACGACAACTACCTACCGGCACATTGTATAGACCGGCACACTGTATATAGTGCAACTACTTACCGGCACACTGTATACACAGCAACTACTTACCGGTACATTGTTTAGACCGGCACACTGTATATAGTGCAACTACTTACCGGCACACTATATAGACGGCAACTACTTACCGGCACACTGTATAGACATCAACTACTTACCGGCACATTGTATAGACCAGCACACTGTATACACAGCAACTACCTACCGCACATTGTATAGACCAGCACACTGTATACACAGCAACTACTTACCGGTACATTGTTTAGACCGGCACACTGTATATAGTGCAACTACTTACCGGCACACTGTATAGACATCAACTACTTACCGGCACATTGTATAGACCGGCACACTGTATATAGTGCAACTACTTACCGGCACACTGTATAGACATCAACTACTAACCGGCACATTGTATAGACCGGCACACTGTATATAGTGCAACTACTTACCGGCACACTGTATAGACATCAACTACTTACCGCCACATTGTATAGACCAGCACACTGCATAAACGGCAACTACCTACCGGTACATTGTATAGACCAGCACACTGTATAGAGGGCAACTACTTACCGGCACACTGTATAGACGGCAACTACTTACCGGCACACTGTATAGATGGCAACTACTTACCAGCACATTGTATAGACCAGCAAATTGTATAGACTGGAACACTGTATAGACGGCAACTACTTACCGGCATACTGTATAGACGGCAACTACTTACCGGCACATTGTATAGACCAGCACATTGTATAGACTGGAACACTGTATAGACGGCAACTACTTACCGGCACACTGTATAGACGGCAACTACTTACCGGCACATTGTATAGACCAGCACACTGTATAGACAGCAACTACCTACTGGCACATTGCATAGACGGGAACTACCTACCGGCACATTGTATAGACGGGAACTACCAGTCAGCACATTGTATAGACCAGCACAGTATATAGACGGCAACTAACTACCGGCACATTGTATAGACCAGCACACTGTATACATGGCAACTACCTACCGCACATTGTATAGACCGGCACAATGTATAGACGGCAACTACTTACCGGTACATTGTTTAGACCAGCACACTGTATAGAGGGCAACTACTTACCGACACATTGTATAGACCGGCACATTGTATAGACCGGCACACTGTATATAGGGCAACTACTTACCGGCACATTGTATAGACAGCAACTACCTACTGGCACATTGGAGAGATCAGCACACTGTATAGACGGCAACTACTTACCGGCACATTGTATAGACCAGCACACTGTATAGACAGCAACTACCTACCGGCACATTAGATAGATCAGCACACTGTATAGACGGCAACTACCTACCGTCACATTGCATAGACGGGAACTACCTACCGGCACATTGTATAGACGGGAATTACCTACCAGCACATTGTATAGACCAGCACAGTGTATAGACGGCAGCTACCTACTGGCACATTGCATAGACAGGAACTACCTACCAGCACATTGTATAGATGGGAACTACCTACCAGCACATTGTATAGACCAGCACAGTATATAGATGGAAACTACCTACCGGCACATTGTATAGACCAGAACACTGTATAGACGGCAACTACCTTCCGGCACATTGTACATACCAGCATACTGTATAGAGGGAAACTACCTACCGTCACATTGCATAGACCAGCACGCTGTATCGATGGCAACTACCTACCGTCACATTGTATAGATGGGAATTACCTACCAGCACATTGTATAGACCAGCACACTGTATACACGACAACTACCTACTGGCACATTGTATAGACCAGCACACTGTATACACGACAACTACCTACTGGCACATTGTATAGACCAGCACACTGTATAGAGGGCAACTACTTACTAGCACATTGTATGGACTGGAACACTGTATACACGACAACTACCTACCGGCACATTGTATAGACGGGAATTACTTACCAGCACATTGTATAGACCAGCACAGTGTATAGACGGCAGCTACCTACCAGCACATTGTATAGACGGTAACTACCTACCGGCACATTGTATAGACCAGCACACTATATAGATGGCAACTACCTACCGGCACATTGTATAGACCAGCACAGTGTATAGACGGCAACTACCTACCGGCACATTGTATAGACCAGCACAGTGTATAGACGGCAACTACCTACCAGCACAGTGTATAGACTAGCACAGTATATAGACGGCAACTACCTACCGGCACATTGTATGGATCAGCACACTGTATAGCTGGCAACTACCTACTGGCACATTGTATAGACCAGCACACTGTATACATTGCAATTACCTACCGGCACATTGTACAGACCAGCACAATGTATAGATGGCAACTACCTACCTACACATTCTATAGACAAGCACAGTGTAGAGCTGGCAACTATCTACTGGCACATTGTACAGACCAGCACACTGTATACACGGCAACTACCTATCGGCGCATTATACAGACCAGCACAGTGTATAAACGCCAACTACTTACCGCACATTGTACAGACCAGCACACTGTATACACGGCAACTACCTATCGGCGCATTATACAGACCAGCACAGTGTATAAACGCCAACTACCTATTGGCACATTGTATAGACCAGCACACTGTATACACAGCAACTACCTACCGCACATTTATTGACCAGCACACTGTATACACGACAACTACCTACTGGCACATTGTATGGATCAGCACACTGTATAGAGGGCAACTACTTACTAGCACATTATATAGACCGGCACATTGTATAGACTGGAACACTGTATACACGACAACTACCTACCGGCACATTGTATAGATGGGAATTACTTACCAGCACATTGTATAGACCAGCACAGTGTATAGACGGCAGCTACCTACCGGCACATTGTATAGACGGTTACTACCTACCGGCACATTGTATAGACCAGCACACTATATAGATGGCAACTACCTACCGGCACATTGTATAGACCAGCACAGTGTATAGACGGCAACTACCTACCGACACATTGTATAGACGGGAATTACCTACCAGCATTTTGTATAAACCAGCACATTGCATAGACGAGAACTACCTACCGGTACATTGTATAGACGGCAACTACCTACCGGCACATTGTATAGACCAGCACAGTGTATAGACGGCAACCACCTACCAGCACAGTGTATAGACGGCAACCACCTACCAGCACAGTGTATAGACTAGCACAGTATATAGACGGGAACTACCTACCGGCACATAGTATGGATCAGCACACTGTATAGACGGGAATTACCTACCAGCATATTGTATAGACCAGCACAGTGTATAGACGGCAACTACCTACCGGCACATTGTATGGATCAGCACACTGTATAGCTGGCAACTACCTACTGGCACATTGTATAGACCAGCACACTGTATACATTGCAATTACCTACCGGCACATTGTACAGACCAGCACAATGTATAGATGGCAACTACCTACCTACACATTCTATAGACCAGCACAGTGTAGAGCTGGCAACTACCTACTGGCACATTGTATAGACCAGCACACTGTATACATTGCAATTACCTACCGGCACATTGTACAGACCAGCACAATGTATAGATGGCAACTACCTACCTACACATTCTATAGACCAGCACAGTGTAGAGCTGGCAACTATCTACTGGCACATTGTACAGACCAGCACACTGTATACACGGCAACTACCTATCGGCGCATTGTACAGACCAGCACAGTGTATAAACGCCAACTACCTACCGCACATTTATTGACCAGCACACTGTATACATGGCAACTACCTATTGGCACATTGTATAGACCAGCACACTGTATACACGCCAACTACCTACCGGCGTGTTGTATAGACCGTCACATCATAAACACCGGCACTAACCTGCCCCATTACACTAGCAGTCGTATTGAAAAATAATAAAGAAGTCTCTTTCCCTGATTACTTATTTCCCGCAGGAACATATGAACATTTCTTTGTGCAAAAATACCCATTGGGACATGTAATGCTGAGGTCCTTAACCCCTTCCCATCCGGAAACTAAGGGTACTTTTACATAGGCTAACTATTGGCTAAAAAAATTTCTCCAATGAGCGATTTTAAGCACTAGTTGTCCAGTGTAAATGTGGGACCCGGCAAGTACTGAGGGAAAAGTCGCTCATTAGTTGCTTCATTTCAACTCCCTGAAATGAAATGTGTGTGCTGCATTTTTTACGCATATTGCCAGATGACAGTGGGAACAAAGTGACTTCAGTTGGGCCTTCTTGCGGTTTTGTTGCACTCCTGAAAAACTAACGGTACACGGATGTAATAAAACATACATCCCCAACAAAAACGCACACAATATGCACATAGAGACAGCGAACGGACCAGAGTTGCGTACGCGGGTGTGAATGACCAGCTTTTCCAGAGAGAAATCGGCAATGTTGGAAGGGACTGGTGGGGCATTTGCTGTGGTGCTTGAAAGTGGCACCAAAGACCGAAGTATTAATAAAGTCAGGGGTACATGGCAATGCACTTTTTGGTGTGGTTTTTATTGCAACCGATCTGCCCATGTGAATGGAGCCTCACTTTGCATGGCGGAGGAGGGTGGGGAAGTTGCAGCAATAGTCAGTAAGTTGATACTTGGAATCTAAACTATATATTCTTGTATGGACGACAGTATTCAGGCATTTGTAGTCAGTATGTAGCGGTGGTTGACAAACTGGCGGTTTGCAACAGCTGAAAAAAGATTTATAATAATGTCCATCATTGGGATAAAGAGCTACTATTTGAGCTTCAATAGTGGCCATACTGGTCGTCATGTTAGCCGGAGAAGGATGGAAATAAGTGATTGGTTCCATCGAAGAACCAGAGAGGAAGAGCAGCCAAATGGTGAGCAAGGCGGTATTATTTATGCAGCGATAACAGCAGGGTGGGAGCGCTGGCTACATTCTCATGAGCAGAGTGCTTGTCACAATCCAGCTGGTAAAGTGCTAAAATGTGTTCTTTGCAGCTTCTTTTGGCTCAGTGTTCATATTCTGATGGTGCCAGAGAGAGCAGCCATAGGGAATTAGATTTCCCAATCCCTGTTCTTACTTATTAGCAACATTGCTCCTGCTCGCTGCAAATGCAATTCCCCAATAAGTAGAGGTGAGCCTTTGCTTTACCAATAGCTGGCAGCACTCTCATTTACATACAGGAATAATGAATCCCTATTAAGAATTCCCTTTAAATTATTTTGCATAAATTTGCATAAACAAGAGTAGTGTGGCTCGAAGACCAGTGGTGCAAGTGACTGAAGCAATTCACCGTTCTGCCAAGACTCAGACTTTACTGCCTACTAATAAATGGTAAGAGCTGGCATCTGGTCACCTGCCTAGGGTAAACCCACATGGTTGCCCTGCTCTTCACCGTGCCCCTAATGATTGCTCTTTCATGGTGGCAGAAGAGCAAAATGAAGAGTCTTCTGTGCTGCAGAACCAAGCGTGAGAGCAGAGGGGAAATAATGTTTGCAAAATGCATTGAAATTACACAATTTGTCATGCAGAAATGTAAACAGATAAAAGAGCATCGTTCCCCGGAGCCGACAACACAACGCAACGCAACATCTGAATTGTGAGTGACAGCTGAGGAGTCAGAAAGGCAATGCAAAACAGAGTCAGAAGAACTGAGAGACTGCCGAAAACGGCAGGAAAGTGTCGCTTCAGGATGAAACATTCTTCATCTATGGAACATAGAACGGCAAAATCCACCCAAAGTGAAAATAAAAAGTTATACAACAATTAAAAGAAGCAGCAGAATAGAAAATTGTGTTCAATTGACCCTGAAATATTCAGTGCCGCTGGGAAGAGCTATGCCCGTCTCTTAGTCATCATCATGGAGTAATGCACTGGACTCTCCGCAGGCATCATTATGTTCTAACAGACGCCACGTACCATGCGCCATTTATAATGCTAGTATCTTCTTATGTGCTGAAGGGTCTATCGGGACATCTCAGGAAGCAGGGCCTGGGTGTCACTGCTAATTATTGCTAAGCCCCGAGGGACTTTTCCCACGAGACGAATAGGCTGCACGGCGCACTGCAAGCCGCGGTAAATTCCTCAGCAAAATTCGTAGGCTACCTGCGGAATTGAAAATGGCCTAAAACCTGCCTGCAATTTCACATCAAAATCCGCAGTTAGACCTATGGATTTTGGTTTGGATTTCTGCAGCTACAGATTTGGCTGCGTCCTGCAGCGCAATTCCATCCCGTGTGACAAATTTTGCAAAGGTGTCGTTTTGAAAAGTCACGGCTAAATCTTGCGTTTTCTCGCACATTCACATGGCCAGATGCAGCGTATAAAATTTAGCCACTGCTAAACTCCCCCCTCCTTTCCTGGCAGCTCCCATAGGCTTGTATGGGAGCTGCCGGCTTATCGTGGCCGGGAGATAGGTCTTGCTCTATCTTTTCCGGCCACGTCAAAACATCGGCCGGCATATTCGGGCGCTGATGTCGGACCTTCTACCTGACAATTGAGGTAAAATCATGTTTGGCGTGACTTCAGAGCCATTGCAGCAAAAAAAGCTACATGACAGCAACGTGTGAGTAAAGCCCAGGTTGGCCAGATGTTGTGATGCTTTCCTGTAGGTGTTTCTGTTGGGGCTGATGGTTCCCATTCAGCCGAGTGTAATGTGTTTGGCGAAGGGACGGGGATGAAGCTTGTATCTGTTGTGACCTGCACATATATTCTGGCGCCTGCTCATTCACACGGGGGGCTGCGATGATTTGCTGGATTGGTTGTTACTTGCCCAGGCCTACAAGCTTGTTATACAAATTAATTCATAAATTCACATTCCGCCGCAGGCTCTTAACCCTGGAAAGTGTGAATTAAAGATGGGATTACGTCTTCAGAACAAAAGGGTGGATCCTGCAGTTCCTGCAAAATGTCAATACTACAGATTTTGCAAGTGCAAAAGCAGGAAATTGCCTACATAGAAGCATCACTGATACAGCGTACTCCTTACCATACTGTTTCTGGGGAAGCTAGGTGATGATGACTTAAAAATGACTGCCACCCAGCTTTCCCAAACTCCTGAACAGTTAATGGTTCTTGCCTGGCGCATGTGATGAACCTGGTAGTGCAGCGCTTCCTGAACAGTTATCCAGGTTTACATCCACTGCTGGAAAAGACCAAGAAACTGTGTTTGCACAGTCGCCTCTTGTCTGGCGGAGGTGTAGTGACTGTTTAGGCTACCACCCAACAGTCTCATCTGCGATCAGAGAGTACCAGATGCTGTAAGCCTTTATTAGGCACTGTATGGAGGTTGGTCACTTGACACCTATGTAGTGGCTGCAGATCAAAGTCGATTGCTTCCTCAAAGAAAGCTAAAACGGCACAATCAAAATGGTCAGCCCTGATGGCACACTGATCAGTATGACCAACCAAGTTGTCTGCCTGTTGGAACAGATGCTACAATGGCCTCAGGAACAATGACGTGTTATTGTCACAGGAGAAGGAAAGGATACCAGTTTCCTAACTGTCTCGCCAGTCCACCATTACTCAACATTGCAGGGAAGGTGGTTTGGACCAAGAAAGGGGGGGGCTGGGGTCTTCTCCTCCCATGGAAGAAGTATAAAGGAGGAATAGGAGAGTGATAATATAGATCCAAACGCAGAGGAAGGAGCTATGCAAAATTCCTTCAATCCATCACTCACCCCAGCTATTCTACGTAAATGGCAGATCCACTATGAGAACACTCTTAGACCTAAACCCAAGGAATTAACCTTAGGGAATCTCCCTCACTTTGAGGCATATGAGTGCTTTTATGCTGCAGTGCTTGCAGAAGGACCGTTGCATAGCCCATATCAAAACATCAGATCATTACTAGGTGGCCACCCTCCTTGATCCTCGCTACGAGGCCAAAATGACAAATCTCATTATGGCAGTAGAGAGGGACGTCAAAATGCAGCACTATCAGGACAGACTCTTAAGCATCTTGAGTACAGCATTTCTCAATGACTGCAGGGATGCACCCACAATGGATCTCAATTCTGTGGCTTATTGGGGGTGAGCAGGAAGCTGCCTCAGCAGCACCACTACAGATGGCAGGGAAAGTCTAACAGAGGTGTGACATCGTTTTTTCAGTCAGTCACAGCCTGCAGCAAAAGCACAGGGAAGATCTGATAGTCACTGGCAGTACTATCCATGATGGTCCAAGAGTATGTCAGCTCTCTTTTGGATGTTCTCAGACATGGCGTTTGACCTCTGGGTTACTATGCTGGATGACTGGCCAGAGCTTGCACAACATGCTTTAGAGGTGTGCTGCCAGTATGCTATCAGAAAGGGTGCTTGGCACAGGTGGGGTGTGATAACTTACAAGACGCATCCGCCTGTCCACAGACAATGTGGATCACCTGATGTTTATAAAAATGAACCAGGCATGGCTTTCACCTGACTTCCGCACCCCCATGGCAGATTCCCCTGATTAGCTAGCATGCTCTCAATTGATACTCACATATGACTTAGCATAGATTTATATCAAAGACCACACTGTGCACTCAAGGTGATGTTGCTGGTGGTGCTGCTGCAGCTCTCCTTCTCCTGCTTCCACCATGTTTCTTCTTCCTACTTTCCTCCTCAATGAAAAATATGTCAATATGGAAATAGGGAGCTTCAGCTCTCATGTTTCCATGAGGAATACACTGTGCCCTCAAGGTGCTGTTGCAGCTGGTTGTGGTGTTGCTGCTCTCCTTCTTCTGCTTCCGTCATATTTCATCTTGCTCCTTCTTGCAAAATAAAAATAATCTAAAGCACAAGAAATAGTTTTAGCTCTAGTATCTTTCCTTGGAGAAGGTCCATCCTTGGCTGTTCTGTTCAACTGGTAGAATTTGTCCTTTGGAAACATTTTGACATTGCTTTAAAAACAAGCAGCACACCTCTGTCTTCCTTGGCGTAATTTTTGGTAACTCTACTGCTTTTCCTTGGAGGAGGAGGAGGAGGAGACAGCCTGAGCTACAGTGTTGGGTTCACCTTGTAGAATTTGCTCTTGCAAATTTTCTGACATTGCTTTTAAGAGAAGCAGCACACCTGCTGTCTTGCATAGCAAAATGTTTGGAAACTACAGCTGTTCCTTGGAGGAGGTCCGTGCTTTTAAGACAAGCAGCACACCTGTTGTCTTCCCTAGTGCAATTTTTTGATCTAGGAGACCCTATGTGGGTCTTCTTTTGTTTTCGGGGACACACCTGTGCAGCAATTGACCCATACAGCACTGTACACTAATTTGACCAATTTTTGGGAGGATAACAGTGTTCTCCAGATGTGTGGCTGCATTCCCCTGCAATGTGGGGTGCTTTGGCTGCATTGGGGACCTTCTGAAGGGCAAAATAGTGAACCTTATTTTTACTCCTATTGACTTTAATGGGAGTTGGAATTGGCCTTCCCGATTCACAATGATTTTCATGAAATTGGCCTGATACTGTCACAAACCAATTATTCCACTAATCGCTCATCACTATTCTTTGTACCTCCACTGAAATCTTCAAGTGATCAGTTGCATTTCTGATATTTGCACAACTTGTCTACAGCGAATATTGAAGTCGTTACTAAGACCCCATTTACAATGAAAGATGATTGCTCAAAAATCACTCAAACAACAGTATGAGTGACAGTTTTCAGTGATCATCTTTGCATTGTCTATAGAAGCGAATTAGCTACTAAAGAGCTATACAGGCGGAGCAGGACACCACCGCTATCACTAGGCGAACAATACAGCTGTTCTGCATAAGCAAACAGCTGCATTGTTCTTTGCGCTTACAGCTCGCGTCCCGCTATGAACTACCAGTGGGACACGAGCTAAAAGAATCTTATCAGCACTCCCGACTGTGATAACAGCCTGCACCGCTGATAAGAGTTCATTACTCAATTCTGGAAAACTACAATTGAGCGAGGAACGAATCATGCACGAAAATTACACAATGTTCGTGCATTTAGAGGCAATGGTTATCGCTCAAAAGATGGCTTTGAGCGAATTTTGAGCGAGAATTGTGTCTAAATGGGCCTTAAAAAAAAAAAAAAAAAAAATCACTCATCCTCCCCAGATTCCTGAATGGTATATCTGCTGCCATGCTGCCACTCAACTAGACTACAGTTCCTATGTATGTCTGCTTCTGGGCCAGTTGGGCGACTACCACATATAGCCTTGATCTTATGTTATGTAGTGTGATGTATATGTAATATATAAAGTAGTGTCAGTGATTTCCCCCCCACCCCCCAACTCCCCATAGCAGCTAGTCTCCCCCTCCTCCAATAGCAGGGGGTTCAGGACTGTTTCATGTACAAGTTTTCTTTTTTTTATCAGATCGTCCTTCACCTTTCTGAAGACATTTTGAGACCTTAGTATTTTGGTTCTCATTGCCAAACCCTTATTTATAACAATATTTTTCCATCACATCTGTGTAAGTCACTAACATCAAAGCCTCGGCTGACAGGGTCAAAGTTACAAAGATATAAATGATTTGTCTTTGGCTCTTCAGTAAGTTTCTAGTTGACTCACAGACTACAGAAGAGGGAAGGGCACTCGCTGAACTGAAGAAAATCCTCATTTATAGGAATAATTCATGCTTGGACTGTGGTTCCCCCCTATATTCTATAGCAGGCCCACCATGAGCGTGAGAGCAAGAGGAGGATGAGAGTCATCACTGACAATTTATCATCTATAAGATACAAATACTGAACAGTGAGGACGCACAAGGCAATGAAGTGAGACTTACAGAACATAGACATTCTTCACTCCTCTTCTGTTGATAAATGGTCCGTTCTTTTAAATTTGGAAAAGCTGGGTGAATAGACCACCATTGTGACTGTTATCACATCTCCTACAGTGGTTGTCACTCAGCTTTCCCAGACTTCTAGTTTGCAAAGATGAATGAAGATGGGGTGATATTGCAAACTCAGAACAGCCCTATTGCTTAACACTAAAAAGGCCAGACTTAACAAATCCCCTAATAAGGCCAACAGGACTAAAATGTTCGGCCAGTAATCAGATGAGTCTTGGGCCGCTACTTCTATGTTTATGTAAGAATGAGTGTTTTTTGGAAACAGACTCACTGAAGATCAAATAACATTTTAACCCTTTGCAATCCAATTTTGGATTCTGGGTTTCCTAGGGGGCTTTCTCTTTCTGCCATTATACAATGGCGCCATCTGCTGGCTAGAGCCAGTACTGTGGTATGGGACATGCCATAGAGGCCCCGACAACAGAGCAGCCAGTAATATGCAGTAAGAATACCCTGCCGGACATCTTCCGAGATCGGAGCTGTACAGCCTTCAATCAGAATGTCTTGAGACATCAGACAGTGGATTGGAAAGGGTTAAACATCAAGTACAGTTTTGATATACTTTAATGTAATGTAACATAACATTCTTTATAACTGCGGTCAAGTAAAGAAGTTTGTATCATAGAGTGAATTTTACAACAGATGAGTAAAAACACAGATGTAGCATGCGGAAAATGTTTGGCGTGCTACACCTGCTTATTCAATGCGCTAAACTATAGTTTAATGTGTTACGCTATTTGCGTAGCCATTGACATATAATTACCGTCGGACAATGCAAATAGCATAGACGTGATAGGTTAACAACCGAGCGCAATCAAAATTCAATTTTAGCAGTGCTAGTTCTGTACTAAAACATGAATGAGCAATTATAGAAACAACATAGCTTCGTCTAAATACTCGCCTTTCCCCCCAAAGGTATAAATGCCGGTCTGAATAGCCAAGTACAGTCCTAGCAGGTACCTATCTACATATCTTCTTCATCAGTAGTTCAAGGTTTACAAGATGCACAGAAACTGCAGAAAGTGTCCATCAGCTGTCTTCATGGCAGAAGATCCTCTTCTCCAGTTCCAATAATCAGGCAAGATGGTCTGAGAACAGCCCCCTGAGCCAATGTCCATCAGCCGCCCCCATGGGTTCAGGACCAGGCCTCAGCATAAGATCCTGGCACCTTAATCCAACTATCATCCCAGCCACAAGTGCTTCATATTTTCTGAATTGCCAGTAGAATTAGGCTTGCGGTGTATCCTGCTAATTCTGCCCTTGTGAAAGGTCTCTGATAGTCTGTAGTTGATCTAGATACGCCAGCACTATGGTCTGCCACACAGGGTCCAAGACCTGATTAAGGAAAACAGCACACTGAGATCATACCATAGGGCCTATCAAAACCCCCTTATTGCAAATTAAAAAAAAAAAAAAAAGAATGGCAGATCCATTACAGGATGGACAGAAACAGCACCTCAAAGTCCCTACTGACTTGTAACGAGGCCTGTTGGGTTCTGCCATGGTGTCAGTCATTTTGATGAGAAGACTAGTGCTGCATGCTGTGTTATTCTTCCCATCAAATATGATGGAATTTACTAACAGACGTTCATGACAACAGTGTGAATGGAGCCTAACACACATCAGTCTGGAGTCCACATTACTTAGCTCACAGAGAGTTGTCTAGACTGGATACAGTTCTGACCCTCAGCTGTGAGAAGTATTTGTTTTGTACTGATTTTGCACCTCTGGACATTAGGAAGCACAGATCCTGAAAACAGTGTGCAACTGATGCTCAAAGTCTATTAGAAAGTTTTAGAAGTTTTTATTATAGAAGGATTAGGCTTTATCTACAGAGACTTGGATGAGTTGTTAGATACACTTGGCTTAACCATTGAGAAAAGGATTAATCCAAGTCATTTCCCAAAATGCAGCGCAGACTATATTACGCTCCACCCTCCGGAATGTGTCACTGTCATCTTTGTGCTCAATTAATAGACAGCGATTGTGTTTCACTTCATTGTGACAAATTCTTGATGCAAATTAAATTGCAAACAAGAGAAACTTGTCTTTGTGTCCGGCTCAGGGCCAGGTGACAACATGCCGACACCTGAGCGGCTCACGTTTACTGAGTAATAATAGTGAATTATTATCTGGAATTAGAGGCTCCGTGTCATCACTCTGCTATGTACTGTCAGGAGCACCCTGCTCGCTCCCCACAGGCGCACAATGACCTCAGCTCTGTCACTCCACAAACATTCTGCTTGTCAGGATACAGATGCTTCCCTGATTAAGACTTCAAGGAAAAAATCCTTCACTCTTTGTATTATCTGTCCCCATAACTTCCCCAACAGGTCTTATGTACTCCCACCTCAGTAGGTCTTATACTGTATATCCCCCCCAACAGGGTTTATGTACTCCCACCTCAGTAGATCCTATACTGTATATCCCCCCCCCCCCCAACAGGACTTATGTACTCCCACCTCAGTAGATCCTATACTGTATATCCCCCCCCCCCCCCAACAGGACTTATGTATTCCCACCTTAGTAGGTCTTATACTGTATATCCCCCCTAACAGATCTTTATGTACTCCCACCTCAGGAGGTTTCATACCGTATATCCCCCCCAACAGGGCTTATGTATTCCCACATCAGTAGGTCTTATATTGTATTACCTTCCCCTCCAACAAGAAACCTTGTGTACTCCCACCTCAGTAGGTTTTTTTTTACTGTATTTCCTCCCCCAACAGGTCTTATATGCCCCCAGCAAGTCTTATATCCTCTGCCCCCTCTCCCATCAAGCCTAACAACCCCTCATCAAGTCTTATGTCCCTCCAACATGTTTTGTATACTCCTACCCCAACGGGTCTGATATACCCCCCAAATAAGTCTTATATTTCCCCATCAAGTCTAATATTCTTCTCAACAGGTTAGGTACTGACCAAAACCAGAGCCACAGGCTAGGTGCACACTACTGAACCTGGAAGTTGCGCCATGTGTATAGCCTCATAGGCCCTGCTTGTCTTCTGCATCCAGCTGTTCTCTGCTCGGAGCGCCCCGCTGTTATACAGCCATGTGCTCCAAGCGGAGTATGAAGAACACAGCTGGACCGCTCTGTTCTTCATACCCAGCCTTTCATCAGGGAGCGGGATACGGCTGAAACAATAGTATCAGTTGTATCCCACTGTGAATCCCTGATAAGGCTCATCGTCATCTTTCAGCACACTGAAAGACGACGATGAGCGACGGCATAATGAAAACTGCACGATGTCAGTGCAGTTATACAACGATTATCGCTAAAAAGATGGCTTTTGAGCAAATTTTGAGCCATAATCGGTGTCTAAATGGACCTTTAGGAAGTAGACTAGTGTGCACCTGGCCTTAGGAAGAACATTTCTAGGAAAGTCCTGATGCCGATATCGTTTCTTCCAGTATGTTGAGCTGGAAATGTGATGGAATCTCCAGCTGGAGGTTCTGACACAGATGTGGAACCGGCCTAAGATGTGGAAACAGCATAGTCCTCTGTACTGCACTCTTTACACAAGTCGTATCCACTTCTGAGGGAGTTCTGGGAACAGCACAGAACGTTCCACTCGTCCGTCTCCATAATCTTGGCCACCTCAGGCAGCAGAGGGGCACTCTTTGAGATAGATATTCCAAAGGTTTTGAAGCAGCTGCATTACCGGAATGAAATATGTAAATTATTAAGAATAATCCATTTCCAAGGACTTTTTCTCCCTTTGAGGGTCCTGGTATTGAACTTGCAGGCGTGAAGTCGCAGTTTCAAGAGGTCGGTATGATTGTGATGTTTCAGACAATTTACCCCCTTATCTTCAGTAATCCTGAGCAGAAAGAAGGAGGTCACATATCAAAAACACCAATACTTTGAGCTGAGGCTCCTTTAAGAATGTTACTCTACTAAGACTACAAGCCGTGATCCTCCATGCCGACTGATTTCCATATATATTAACGTGTAGAAATAGAGAGGATTTGTACATCATCAGGCCTGACCCTACCTGCCAACGATTGCTATTAGATATAAAGATTGTGCATTAAGATTGTTCCACCGGGAGCTCCAGATGAGACACCAAGAAATGAAATGTCATAGATTGTCGCGGTTAGTGCCTGAATGTGGTAAAATCTGCACTTATTTTGAATGAGCCGGACAAAGATGGGTCATGTTCAATTCATGTTCCCTAATAAATGTCTCTAACCCCCAACCTGCTGGCCTCATCATTAGATGGGTAGTGGCGGATGATACATAGTAACCAGCTGCAGTCCTACCCACAATGGACTCTTCTGTGCATTTTTTACGTATGTAATTATGCGGCGTATTAACATACGCAAAAACCTCACAGAAGGTCAGATATATGCAAGTATACCGCTAATGAAACCATTTAAATCAATGTTCTGTTTAGTCCCGTTATGCATTTTTTTCTCTAAGATCATCATGTCCAAGCATGATAGATTCTGGATGGACAGGGCCCGGTAAGGTTGGGTCCACACTTACATTCGGCATTACGTTTTCCTCTTTCATCACTGGAACAGCATGATGAAATGTCAGCCAGAAACACATTTGTCCAATGGCGGACATGAGCAGGGCCATAATGACTATAATGGGGTCCATTGGGCTTCCATTGTGCCATCTGCCATAATACCGGACAAGACCGCACCGCTTGAGATCACATCTGCCGTCCAGTGCAGAGGACAATGTCCACCTCATACGTAACAATCCTCATTCCAGGACAGTGTATCAGCATATAATTACTGCGTATGAAGCAGAACACGATGACGGAGACTCTGATTATCTGTAAAATACAATCCACTTAATTACCATTATTCACGTGTAGGAAAATCTCATTACTGCGTCTGCAAGCGAGGAGCGTGCGGGTTACCTAACGCCCGTAACTGGTAGCCTCTAATCATCAACAACCTGAAGTAATACTGGATGACACATGGACATATAGATACAGCAGACATTATCAACATGCAATTAGATACACTAGCTCAGCAGACGGTATCACACATGATAGGCTTAGATACAGCAGCTAAGCAGGCAGTATCACGCCTAAAGGATTAGATACATCAGCTCAGCAGACTGTAACATGTGTGATAGGATTAGATTCAGCATCCCAGCTGACAGTATCACACATAAGTCTTTATAGATACAGCAACTCAGAAGACAGGATCAATATAGGATAAGTGATGTGTACGCACATAGTGACTCTGCCAGCAGAATAGTGAATGCAGCTCTGGAGTATAATACAGACTGTAACTCAGCATCAGTACAGGATAAGTAAATGAAAAAAAATTAGTACCGTCTTAGCCAGTAAAACTAAATGTGATTGTTCCCGGCAAGTGAAACTAAGTAATCTTGTAGATATGATACCTTTTAATAACAAATTTAACAAAATACATAATGTTATTGCGAGCTTTCGAACCTCTCAGGGTCCGAAGAGGTGTGTGTGTGTGTGTAATATAAAAAAAAATATATATTACTTATGACAAGGCACAGACATGGATGTGATTAATTTGCACTTGAAAGGATACTACAACAGGATGAGTAGAGAAATAAAAACATATTTAAAAAGTCCTTTGGTACAGATGTGAAGGTTTTATGGTCCCTGAATTAGTGTTATAGTAAATGCACAAGGGTGGAAATTCCACGGCGGGATTTCCCGCAGAATTAGTTCCGTGCACGCTGCCATAGGATTGCATTAGATAATGCAATCCAATGCAGACAGCCACGATTTGACAGTGTAGGCCCGCACAGAAACGTCACTGCTGACGCGCCGGCTCCGCTCTGTGCATGTGCCGGCTAAAACCAAAAGAGAAAAGTAACCTTTAGACTTGGAAGGCTGCGGGTCATTGTGCACTCATGTCCAGGCTGCCTGAAGTCCAGAGGTCACACTGCAGACTATGGGAGGTCAAGTGGGCAATTAAGGGACAAGAGTTAAATGAAGTTGCTGTAATTGGTAATTGATCAACTTCAGGATAGGGAAGAAAACAGAGAGCAGCTGGAGGAGAGTAAAGAGCATGGCCCACGTATCACACAGCTCCAAACGTATGTTACTTATGCCGCAACATTACATACTGTAAGTATAAGGGCCGGCTCACACAAGCGTATGCGTAAAACGCATGTATAACAGCGTTTTACAGCTGTATGAGCCAGTAATTCGCTGTACATGGCATTTTAGACTGAGCATGACAGCGTATCTCACACATGCAATCATGCGCAGTCTTCCTGGTTTCTTTTTTTTATCGTTATTTCTTGCTCTGTTGTTTAACGTCGGTGCATATAGGCGCCACACATACGCAATGTAATTGCATAAGTATAGCATTTATTACACGCCCATAGAGAACAATAGGGCTTTATTCCACATAATATGCAGGGCTCTTTTTTACTCATATATTATACACAATGTATATACGCAAATGTGAAGGGATCAATGAAAATCAGTGTACTTTCATTGGATCCATTCACAATGTAATATGCGATTAAATTAGACTTGTGTGGGCCTGCCCTAAGCATGGCCAGTTAGTTTCCAGATCACAAGATATTATAATGAATAATGGCAATGTGTAGTTAAAAAAGATAATAAATGATTGTGAGCGACCGAAGCTAAATTTAAAGAGAAAGAAGTTTTCATATAAAATTTAAGTTCTTCCATATTACTGTCTTCATTAAATCTAACTTCAGTGTCAGGGGATGATTCAGATTTAATGAGTTTCATTATCTACCACATTTACATTAAGTTTTATAGAACAAGACAGACATGTCACCTGCCAGCAGAAACCAGTCATAATAGTCATGGATGTTTAGAGAGAGGAGTCATATGTGCTGAGAAAATGAATACAAGAATATAACTACTATAATACTGCCCCCTGTGTACAAGAATATAACTACTATAATACTGCCTCCTATGTACAAGAATATAACTACTATAATACTGCCCCCTATGTACAAGAATATAACTACTATAATACTGCCCCCTATGTACAAGAATATAACTACTATAATACTGCCCCCTATGTACAAGAATATAACTACTATAATACTGCCTCTATGTGCAAGAATATAACTACTACAATACTGCCCCCTATGTACAAGAATATAACTACTGTAATACTGTCCCTATGTACAAGAATATAACTACTATAATACTGCCCCTATGTACAAGAATATAACTACTATAATACTGCCTCCTATGTACAAGAATATAACTACTATAATACTGCCCCCTGTGTACAAGAATATAACTACTATAATACTGCCCCCTGTGTACAAGAATATAACTACTATAATACTGCCCCCTGTGTACAAGAATATAGCAACTATAATACTGCCCCCTGTGTACAAGAATATAGCAACTATAATACTGCCTCCTATGTACAAGAATATAACTACTATAATACTGCCCCCTATATACACATGAATATAACTACTATAATACTGCCTCATATGTACAAGAATAGAACTACTATAATACTGCCCCCTATGTACAGGAATATGCAGTACTATAATACTGCTCCTATGTACAAGAATATAACTACTATAATACTGCCTCCTATGTACCAGAATATAACTACTATAATACTGTCTGCTATGTACAAGAATATGACTACTATAATACTGCCTCCTATATACAAGAATATAACTACTATAATACTGCCCCCTATGTACAAGAATATAACTACTATAATACTGCATCCTAAGTACAAGAATATAATTGCTATAATACTGCCTCCTATGTACAAGACTATAACTACTATAATACTGCCCCTATGTACAAGAATATAACTACTATAATACTGCATCCTAAGTACAAGAATATAATTGCTATAATACTGCCTCCTATGTACAAGAATATAACTACTATAATACTGCCCCTATGTACAAGAATATAACTACTATAGTACTCCTCCTATGTACATGAATATATATATAAAAATACTGCCCCCTATGGTTATGAATCTGCGTGGTGAAGAATATTTCCACACTTTCTGAAGTCAGGTATAATATATTCATGCATTCTGTCGTTCCTGTATTACATAATCTCGTATTACATTGTTTTCAGCGCAGGGCTTGGTGCCATTATCTTATTTGCCAAAGACAAGTTTCGCCCTGTTTATTTCCGTCTTGTGTAATATTTGTGCTGTCAGAATTGCTTCTTCGTTATGTGTCTGGGTGGTGTGACCCGATGGCGTCTCTTTGTAACATGTGTGTCACATACCTGTGATCCCTGTTGTAAGCGATTACACCCTTTGTCTCATTCTGGAATTTGATAAGATGACACAAAATAGCATCTTCATAGATTAGGCCGAGCTCACACGACCGTATGCGGAATCCACTTGCGGTGACCCACAGTGGGTTTGAGCTGTGAGCCCGGCCGTGACACTGCCTACGGCCCCATAATGTACTGCATATGACTGTGTACTAACACAGGCGGTCATGCGCAGTACACTTCGCTTAGCGATTACGTGGGTACCCACAGCCCATACAGCACAATGGGCTCCATGTCGCAGATTCCACTGTAAAACAGAACATTTTGCGTTCTATTGTCCACGAGTGGATTACACAATTCTGACCCACTAATGTGAGCGGAACTGTGTTATCCAATGCATTGGATTAATCCGCATATCACCGCAGATCATTCGCTTGCGGAATCCACAATTATTATCCGCTCATGTGAGACCTTGGAAGGAACAGAGTAATTGAAAAAGCAGTAAATGGTGCCAGGGTAATCAGATCTTAGCATTAGTCAACCGGACCCTCCATTGTGTCTTCATATTAGAAGACATCCCCACTATCTATCATTGTCTTTCAGTTTACTTCTACATAATCTGTTTCTGCGAAGGCTGAGTGACACCAATAAGGCTACCATTATTGAGCCTACAAGGGTTGTCATGCAGATTTGTTAGGGACCTGAATAGAACTTCTGTCCATTATGGACTGATACCCTGAGAGAGAGTTCTAGGAAAGCTTGGGAACATCAAGCACCCACAAGAGCTGCCATTACTACTTTCCTAGAGCCCCGAAAAACTGATCTGTGTTTTTGTGCCATTGTATCAGGACTGTAGAAAAGATGTGGAAGAACTCTGCAGCGAACTAGCTTGTCTCCCAGATTACCTAGAGCCCTGAATAGCACATTATGTAGCTATGCATTAATGTAGCAATTGGGCTGTGTCATTGTATCTATTCTCTAAAAAAGTTATGTGAGAACTAGAGATGAGCAAGCATACCGGCGTGGGTGAGCGGTGAGTTGCGGGAGTTCCCCCCTGCTCTCCCCCGCCGCTCCTTGTCCCCCCGCCGGCACCCGAAACTTTTCTTCCGAGCGGGCAGGTACTCGCTAAGGAGAATGCTCGCTCGAGCAATTGTCCTTAGCGAGTATGCTCGCTCCTCTGTAGTGAGAACCTCTAATGTGAGCCAAATAAGTTGTTACGCAAACTAATACGCCCACCATACAGCTCCTTACACACTTCCTATTTACGAGCCAGTGCTGTTTCCTAACTGGAACCAGCATAGGACCAAACCAGAAAAGTGGAACTAGAAAACTGCATAGAGGGCTATATTAACTATCATTTCTTTCAAGTACAGCTGGTATCAGCCAACATAAAGACATTAAATGAGGGCCAATCTCGTTTATTGGTTGTAGTTTAAGAAGTCCTTCAGAGTGCTATCACCCATCATCACAAATGACTATAGGACTGATTAGATGCAGTCAGTGGCAGTTTTCTTCTCCATTTGGTCCAGAACACCATGATGACTGCTGGCCATGACTTATCTCTGCAAAGTTTGTTTCCCAGATGTCTTCTACTCCTTGCTTTTGTAGCATATCCCAGAAAATAATAATGAGTCGTATAGTGTCCCACAATGTGCCCCTCAATAAAAAAAATGCCACACGTTGTGCCCCTTAGGCCCCCTGGACACGGGCGGAAATTCCGCAGCAGGATTTCCCGCGGAATTTCCGCCGCTGGAAGCCTGCATAGGATTGCGTTAACAAACGCAATTCTATGCAGATGGCCGCTGTTTGGCCGCACGACAAACAAACCGTAGCATGTCCAATTCTCTGCGAGCCCCGCACAGAAACGTCACTCACCCGACGCCGGTCTCTGCATGCGCCGGCTGCCCGGCAGCTGGCACATGAAAGAGCCGGAGCTGCGGGGCGTGGGTGAGTACGCGCTGGTCCCTGCAGGGGCTCGGGTCGGGTCCCGCGGCGAGAATTCTCGACGCCGGATCCGACCCGCCCGTCTGCAGGCGGCCTTAATAAAGATATATCCACACTGTACCCCATAAAAATTACATGTATCAAAGACAGCATAGCTATAAAACAACTTTTATAACATGGCAGGCTTAGATGTAGCAACATAGGGTGCATTTAGACTGAAAGGTGATCGCTCAAAAATTGCTCAAATGGCAGTTTGAGTGACAGCTTTAAGTGATCATCTCTTTGCATAAAGAGTTAAATGCAGGTGGAGTGGGAGACCACTGATAACTCAGAACAAAGCAGCTGTTTTGTATATGCAAACAGCTGCTTTGTTCTCGCAGTTATTAGCAGTGTCCCGCTGAGCTGATAACGCCGAGAAACAGCAGGAGCGCTGACCGCTCCTTTGTTCTCGGAGCTTTCAGCTGGTATCCTGCTGGGAAGTCCCAGCGGGATACCAGCTGAAAGAATGCTATCAGCGTCACCCACTGAAAAAATCAGCGTGCGGCACTGCTGAGCGTCATCCTTGATTTCGAGCGTGCTAGAAATCAACAATGAACGAACAGCGCCCAATGGTATCGCATTTAGACACAATGATTATCGATCAAAAGATGGCTTTTGAGCAAATTTTGAGCGATAATCATTGTGTCTAAATGGGCCTATAGCTGTAGTATACCTCTACATAATGCAGTCATCATATAATGGTCAAGTGACAGTTTTACACAGTAATAATGATTAAGGGCTCCTGTCCACGGGCAACAGTGCATTGCGTTACTCGTGGCGATATTCCGGCCGCAAGCAACGCAAAGCACGTTTTCCATAGCGTTTCTATGGAAAGCGCAGCCCCCTGTCCACAAGTGGAGAATCATAGCGATTCTCCGCTCGCGGGACTTAAATTGCGGCATGCCGTGATTTGCCGTGCTTCTCTGCTAGCGATATTCCACCTCGGCCGTGGATAGGGGGCCTAAAATACAGTTACCTCCAGTGATCACAGGTGATGTCTTCTCTGATTGCAGTCATTCATTTTACTTTTTCTTCTCTATCCAGGCCCAGACCGCCATGAAGACGGAGGAGACAGAGGATAGGGAAAAGCATAAGACTTTTTATGGCCCTTAGTATTAAACATCAAATTTAGGGTATTGGTGAAATTTAGGGTATTTGATTCAGTTCAGACCGAATCAAACTTTGTGCTGAAATTCGGTGAACTGGCTGAAATGAACTTTTCAAAAGTTTGCTCAATGCTAATTCTAAGTTTATTAATGTTTTTCTGTAGGTGAGGTCTCTAGAATTGAACACAACTGTCACTGAGCTTTCTGAGAAAGAGATACAACTAGGAACCAGAAGAGTAGGATTTTTTCTAGCCCAACGAAAGAGGAAACTCCAGGATTAGGATGTAAGGTGTTTTTTTTCATTTTTCTGGTTATAGTTTCTATGAAGTCTTTTTCAATTTTGCTTTCTCTGCAGGACTCCAACACACGTAGCCAATTCCCAGCTTGTTTGCAGGACGGTTTCTTTAGCCAACAGCAAGACAACACCCAGCGAAGACGGAACATGTTCTGCCTGGCTGTTCTTTTCTGTTCTCCTGCCAGGCGTAAAGCGACACTCCGCACTGGATACAAATGTGTTGTGTTTACTGCTGTGCGGCCCATCTGTTGACGTGTTTTGCCGCGTTGGGCAGGTCGGGGTCTCTGGTAAAGCTCCAGCTCATCATGTAAACACAAAGTAAACAGATTGTGCAGAGTCGGCAGCACAGGGGTCTTGTGGGCTTGGAAAATAGCAGAATTGATCAGTGGTGACCCTCAGAGATGGCGCCCGAGGTGCATACCATAGAGGGTGTCTATATTCTTGCCAGTGTTGTGGGTTGTATTATATTGTTTGCTATTTATGGACTGAATGATGAGGAATAGAGAATACAATGTTGTAATATATCATGGACAGTGAGGTCACAGTGTTACTGTCCAGTTCATCATCATCACCATCATCATCCCCATCATCATCCCACTGTGGCATAAAAAATAATACCCGGATCAATCCAGAAGATGTAGGTTGTTTGCAAAGCTCTGCAACTTCCTAATAGACTTTTCATTTTACTTGTTCACATTTTCAAGCTCTGCTTGCTGTCAGTGAATGGACATATTCCTGACCTGACTGATCACATGTTATAATGGGCATGTTATAATGTATCATAACTAGATCAGGACAAGTTTTCAGCCTCCAAATAATAAATTGATTGCCCGGAATCCAGACTCAATAAGAAGGGTGCATACCAGAGTAACAATCTAATCAAATGGATTAGCAGGATTTATTCAGGGATTTCTTTTAGCCACTGGATGGTTTCACTTCACTGCCAGCAAACAGATGTATTGAAAATAGTAAAGAATTGAGGCACAAAGTCCACATATTAGACAGCTACAGAACGTTTTGCTACATACAAAAGAAAAGAATGGATGACATCTTAAAGGATCTAAGTAAGGCTCCACCTTAAGAAGAAAAGTCAGATGTCAGTCATGTGTTCTAAAATATTGCTGTTGTAGAAATGATTACTTTAAGGGTCTATTCGTACAGAGAAGTTAAGGTATGATTTTGTCTTGCAGTCGAGAAGCATGCAAAAACATGAATGCGGTTTTACCACGAATTGCCGCAGTTCTGCAAGCGCGTATTCGTACGGTGCCGTCACATCGCTCCTTGTAAAGATCTCTGCAAAAACTATGCCGTGAATATAACCATCTAATGTGTCTCTCTTGTTAGTGTTGTAGAATATAATCTATTATTATCAGCCATTTCAAACTGGGAGAGGCCAACTATAGGACAGGTTAATACAATCTATTGCTCCCTGTTATCAGCCATTTCAGGCGGTGAAAAGGCTGACTGTAGGACAAGTCAAAACAATCTGTTTCCTGGAATCATCTACTTCAGGATGGCTGGGCGAGTTTTAGATCCGAGTTCTGTCTGAGTTTGTAACCAAGTAAACTCCGACAGAACTTGGACCCATTAACCCTTTCCAATCCACTGTCTGACCTCTGAAGACATCATGATTTAAGGCTATACAGCTCTGATGTTGAAAGATATCCGTCGGGGTTCTCTTACTGTTTTTGCCAACCTCTCTGCTGTCGGAGCCTATCCAACATGTCACCTCATGTAGTACAGGCTTTAGCCAGCATATAGCGCTGTTGTATAACGGCAGAAAAAGAGTAAACCCCCCTAGGAAAACCAGGATACAAATTGGACTGGAAAGGGTTAAAATTAAGGGGGCATTTCAGACCAGCCATTTTTTTCAGGGACCAATAGTCCATGCCATAAAAAATGGGAACTTGTCCTATTCTGGTGATTCATGGATGAGATTTAAAGATGCACTATCCACTCCTGCACATCAGACAGCATGTGGCCATAATGTCCGTATGCTGTCTGATGAGAGCTGTGCCCAAGAATCTCAGGCGCAGCGTGTACTCGGCCGTCTGAATGTGGCATGTGAGTTGAATCACTTGCAGCAGATGTGTTGTAAACATGTCTGGTATGAACATCCTTTATAAACTATCAACTGCAGGGTTACTGGCCCTTTAAATTAGAAATCACTATTTTCCATATTCATTGCCCCATTCACATCTGGGGCTGCAGCAGTCACACTGTGGATTTACAGATGTAGAATACTGTAGAGTATTTTGGGGCCCCCCGGGGTGCAGACATCTGTCTTATGAGCCGAGGTTGTTTAATTATTTGATTTTCTTTGGTCGTTCCTCTCTGGGTGATCTCATTACAGGTGGCTTCGCTCCTTGTGCAACCCAGAGTCACTTTGATTCGACTCCCTGCGGCCACTGCGACCAAACTTCCTCCGAGGTCTTTTTAATACAGATCCAGTTTCAATAAACAAGGCTTCCTCAGAGAGCAAGAATAACAGTCTCACCTAAACTTCCTTCCTCCAGGATGAAGGGAGAGTTTGTAGGTTTCCCGACCCCACAACAGCACAAATGATGCCCTGATGAAGTGGAACAGGCGGCCTGTGTCCCTGCGAGCTCCCATCACCGCCTCTTACATATTTATGTAATAATATCGCGGCGAAAGATCCGTCATTCCTCCCTCACGCTGGGGGCAACGGACTCCTGTACATAAATGGACATTTCACAGATTGTGGATTTTACCACTTCTATACCCATTTCATTATTGTATTTCACTGCTTTCCCCCTTCTGAAGATCAATCCTGAAAAAGTTGGATTTGGCTTATGTCAAGAAAACTTTGTCATTGTATGATGAAAATTCAGCAGATTTTTAATAGACTTATAAACGTCTTCAAGGTCTTTGCTTGTTGTCAGTGAATGGGAACATTCTTGCACACCTGTCCTGATCTAGTTTTGCTCCCCCAGATGTAGTTTGTCACAGTGTAGTATGCTATTAGTGTATTTAGTTGAGAGACAATTGTGTATGGTGATACATTGTGATGAACTTTCAGGTATTGTTCCATCTTCCTTATTTGCATATTACCCAGAGGAGCATGCATGGCCTTATAAGTCTCCTCACTCACCTTCTAGGTGTTCTCCCTAAGGAGAGACAATACCCCTCCTGACCCACATCACAGGCCTCTCTCTAGCCAAGCCAGACACCTACTACACACTGATGAGGGTCAAACACCCCGAAACAGCTATCTGTGTATTGATTCTAGCTTGGTTTTCAATTCCCAGTCTTTGTTAAGACCTGTATAAATGGTTGGACATTGATTTGTAGGAATGCTGCCATCCTATAGGTGGCGCTGCAGATGTATTGTTCCATTTTCCTTCTTTGCATATTACCCAGAGGAGCATGCATGGCCTTATAAGTCTCCTCACTCACTTTCTAGGTGCTCTCCTCAAGGAGAGACAATACCCTTCCCAAACTTTCAGCTGGGACTTTCTAAGGGTAAAAACAGGAGCTAGGGGGCTTGGTGCCACAGCAGTCCTCACCCAAGAAATTTTCAGCACTGGGCATCTACATCTCTTTCTTTCTCTCCCTATTACCAAGTACATAATGAGTGGCTGGATCTCATCATCTAGTCCTACGGGTCCAATGACCAGGTGTCTTAGCATTATTCTATGTTCGGTCTACAACCACCAAAGGTTACATGACACCTTCAGCCCATTGTTACTCCATGTAATCCCCATGATAGGAGGCAGTCAGGACGAGCGGTGACTTCATCCCATTTGCACGCTGCTCAGGATACTTTGTTTTCATTGGCTGCTCAGCTCCTGGACAGGAGAAACCGCTCCAAGTTGGCCGCTCATGAGTCAGGACATTCACTTTGACCATCCCTGGAAGGAGACGATGGATATTGATGTGGCTTGGATCCTGTTTTTCTTCAGCTTTAAATAGAAAAACCCTGCGCACAGCTGCTGAGAAGCCGGTTATATCAGAATCAAATTACAGGCCTAGGCGATGGGCGCTGGCCAAAGAGTGGAAGCTGAAGACCAGATGATACTCATTACCCACAGACCGTGTACAGCCGGGACCTAGGGAGCGACCTAGTGGTGGCTACATCTCCTGGATGGACTTGTTTTTCTTAGAACCTCAGTAACATAAAATCCTTTGCTTTATTGATCTTGTACTGGTCATACTGAGTTACGTCATGTCCTATACTCTAGTCACATCCAGAGCTGCAGCCACATGTCTGCTGATTTACAGTATCAGTGCATTCTGGGGGCTCAGTGTAGACCATTATCCCCATGTTAGTAAGTAAAGACTTCATTCCTCCCATTTGATTGACCCCACCATGCTCTTTTATATCTCTCACCACATGCAAATAATGAATTCTGTGAAACTACATAAAAGGAAGCGAGACAGAAGAAAAAAAAACTCATGCAAAACTGAGGGAGAACATTGCAAATTACTTATATTCTTGAGTGACTACCCGATGGCCCAGAATGAGCAAGTGAATGCTTCCATTCCTATACCGTTACATGATAAAATTCTCACTGCCTGCAACCGCCACTAGGGGGAGCTTATATACAGTATGCTCATTTAAAAAAAAAAAAAAAAGGCCCTTCAATGATCACCATGCTATAGGTTATATACAAAGTACTGCATCTGTTTTCATTGTAGTCCTGGCATTCTATTCATGGATCAGGAGGTTCAGGATGAGCACATCTATAGATCTCTCCCAGACAGACCAGAGCATGGACTACATGGATACTTTCACATGAGCCGGGATATTCCATGTAAAATGTTTTGCCACGGATTTGTGGTGGAATCGCTAAAGCTTTGCAATGGCGATTCCCCCGGAAATCTGTATTGAAATCTACGTTAGACATATGGATTTTGGCACAGATAGCTTCCATGCTGAATGTCCCGTTCCATGTGAAAGCATCCTAAATCATAGATGGATTCTATGGGTGTCCTGGAGTGGGGGGGTTTAACACTAGAACCACCGGACTTTGCAGAACCCCGAATGCTGCTACCAGAACAAAACTGTCCCGTCGGCAGTTCTAGTGTTAATCCATTTACATAGATGTTGGTTCTGCATTTTCGCTTGCAGATATTTGCTTGGCACCCTGATTTGTGTAATAAAGCTGCGCTGACTACACATCCGGAGCAGAATTCCAGCTCCCACTAATTAATTTGGTTTCAGCAGCTGAGCGGCCACACAAGATTTACGCTTTCCCCCTCATTTTTACACCGCGTAAAGCGTCGGTTTTTCATGTTATATATATATAATTGTAGCAAATTCTTAAACCTGTCTGGATCCGGCTGATCTTTCCATTGTACCGGCTCCAAGATGCTTGTTCAGACTTTCCATGGGCACAAAGGCAGAGTTTAGCATCCTAAGCCCGAGTGCCATTAACGTGAGCGCCTGATAAAAGAGTGCTAAGACCCCCGTCCCCCCTGGGTGAATCACCTGATCACAGAAATCTTAGGGATTACAGCGATACTTTCTGTAACAAGCGATAACACTGATCAATTAGCGTCTTTGAAGATGAATTAACAGGATCTCAGATAACGCCAGGCGCTCTGTGCTGTAAATAAGCAGCTGGCAGCGGGCCCTGGCTGGGCATGGCTGCATAATGCTTGGCTAGATTTACTGTGCCTGGTGCCAGGAGCATTGTCCCAGTACATGTCCCTATGTGTTCAGCGGGATCCACGGACAATCTAATGTACAATGATCATGTATGTTAGACGCGAAGGGCTGAACATTCGTAGGAATGCTCGTTTGCCCAGTTGTTGGCTTGTGCGAAGCCGCGCTTGATCAGCCAACAAATCAGCAAACACTGGCTCATCGGCTGATTGCATCTTTTGTGCAGTCAGAAATAATTGGTTTTGGCTGCGTATCTCCCCTCAATCATTTGTAGCGCATAGAGGAGGAATCGGCCGGGTAGATAAATGCTGATGTCGCTGATCGGCGCTCATCTGCCAGAGCAAATCGTTCAATGTAAAAGGACTAGAGATGAGCGAGTATGCTCGCTAAGGCACATTACTTGAGCGAGTAGTGCCTTAGCCGAGTATCTCCCCACTCGTCTCTAAAGATTCGGGCGCCGGCGGGGAGATCTCTCTCTCCCTCTCTCCCCCCCCCCCCCGCTCCCCCCTGCACCCCGCCGCAACTCACCTGTCACCGGCGCCGGCCCCAATCCTTAGAGACGAGCAGGGAGATACTCGGCTAAGGCACTACTCGCTCGAGTAATGTGCCTTAGTGAGTATACTCGCTCATCTCTAAAAAGGACCTAAAATGTCCTTTTACACCAGCAGATCATCTGCCTGTACTAATAAATGCTGATTGAGAATAAGCAGGTCGGTCAGCGCTTGTTCATTTAGGCTGGATTCAGCCGAACGTATATCGGCTGGGTTTTCACGCCCAGCCGATATACGTCATCTCTCTCTGCAGGGGGGGGGGGGGGGCTGGAAGAGCCGGGAGCAGTGCTCTGAGCTCCTGCCCCCTCTCTGCCTCCTCTCCGCCCCTCTGCACTATTTGCAATCGGGAGAGGCTGGATGGGGGCGGGGCAAATTTGCAGAACTTAGCCCTGCCCCCATCCCGGCTCCTTTCATTGCAAATAGTGCAGAGGGGCGGAGAGGAGGCAGAGAGGGGGCGGGAGCTCAGTTCCTGCTCCTGGCTCTCCCCCCCCCTCCCCCTGCAGATGAGGACACCGTACATTGGCTCGGCATGAAAACCGAGCCGATATACGGTCATCTGAATCCACCCTTAGTGCTTACAAAGGTTGGTAGGAATCCTCTTAATGACTTCTAATGGTTAAATAGAGCCAGCTGTAAACTTTTCTTTACATTGGACGCAGTCAAACTCCTCCCCACTCACTTTTTTTTAGCTCCCATAGAAGTCTATGAGTGCTTCCAGCGTATCTTTTCACGTGCCGTATAAACTTAGTCGCTGCTCTCGGTCACGATGACCTATTTTTCCTGATGCCTATTTTTTACACTCCTAAAAATCGCTGAATGAATACATTGGAATCCAATGCTGCAGATGGTCGCAAATTTTTGACGCGGCTAAGTTAGTGACGTATATACGGTCGTGTGCATATAGCCTGAGGGCCATTATATGAAATGATTGTCATGCAAAATTAGTTCAAACATATGAAAATGCGGGATAATCGTTACTTCTAAATGCAAAGCCATTGCACACTATATGTTTTCTATATGTTTACTTTTCAACCAGCATTAAAATCATCGCTGGTTCGCTCACTTCTCGCTGCGTCTAAACGCTCTCTGCTCAGTGTTTTACATAGAATTTAAGTACTGAGTGAGAAGTGAGCGATACTCAGCGGTGATCTACCTGTCGAGATGTTCTGCAGGAGCGCAAACAACTAGTGGTGACGTCACCCGCTCGCGCGCTCGTTTAGCCGACAGTTGTCCCGTGTAAATGGGGCATTAAACTGTGCACTAGTATTGGTAGTCTTAGACAATGCATACCGGTACTTGCCAGCACTACTCACATGAGCAACATTGGCCAATCAAAGCATCAGGTAGTCAGAGAAGCACTGCGGCCATCTCTGTTGGCCCAGGACCAGAGACTCGCTGTAATCTGTCCCATCCAATTTTTTTCCACAGAAGATATTTGGCATCATATACATAAGGTATGCCAAGTATATTGAAGTAATGTGACAGATATACAGAACACAAAGAAGGAAATGGTTCAGCACACCATGTAGAAAAATGGACAGGTGAATTCCAACTGGATGCATGGAGGAACCTGGAGCCTGGACGTTTATTGCATCATATTAAAAACCGTAACCTGTGCGCACACAAGTAACCTCAAACTAGCAGAACGTCTGCCTTAGTCATAGCAAGTCAAAGCAGTATGACGGATATGCCATATGCACCTGGGTATAACATCTGCCACCATGGGATAACGCATTTTTCCTAAGTAACTTTCTTGTTCATCAGTTCCTATCATGATATTCACAGTTGAGCGGTTTTGATCAAGTATGAGTGTATGGAAATATCAATACCGTCATCAAGCAGGGAGGAAACGGCATCTTTGACCAATTTAGCTCAGTACAAACAATTTTTTCTCTCTTGTCAGCTATTTCGGATGGGGGAAGGTTAACTCTAGTATCAATACAATTCATGGAACTGAAGTCAGTCCTGTGCATGAGATATTTTTCCCCCTTTATGACCATAAAATGCTGGTCATAAATCCTTGCATGTAAAAGCCTGGAGTTGTCCGGGGCAGGAGAAATATTTGTGGTGCGGCAGCACTGGCCCTTTAATGTTTGTTGCATAGACATTTTTTGGACAGGGGAAACATTTGTTTCTACATATACTGGTTGTTGTAGCAAATCAGACAATTACCGAGAGCTCACAGGGGACTGAAGTTGTGCTGAGAGTGAAACAAGCTAGAAAGGGTATATATGGACCCTCCACTGTGACTCTTCAGCCAAGCGTCTCCACCTCCACGACCGACTGCTATAGGTAATTGCCACACAGTATGTGTAATGATCAAAGTCCTTCTTTTACCTAATGTAGCTACTATTACTACTTGTGTGTTTAGAAAGCTATTCAGCTACACTATGGGGCAGTGGTTGCACTTTAGGGAGGATTAATGCTAAAGAAAAGTTCCCTTTAAGTCACTCAACTTTCACATGGCTTTTCATGTGTGCACATGAGGAACAATAACGCTATATCTGACCATCACATGACTTATATCTTGCATCTTTTGCCCTTTATACCTTCTGTAGGCTCAATTTTATCAATGTTCGTTGAGTGGGGGATGTAGACTAGATGCTATGATGTCACCCACATACTCCACATATATGATCTCTCTGCAGCACCCCCTCGTAAGTAACAGCAGCACAGAGAACACTATACAGTACTGAGCAGTGTAGATGTGAATCAATCTCTGGGGAAAGAGAAAACACTTACTAGAAGTTGCAGCCGGGCCTGGGAATGACTTTTGGAGAGGAGGGGGGTGCGGAACTGGCTGAAAAGAGGAGAAAGATGTATTTTTCTGTTAAAAAATATATAAACATACATGTTAATTTACTAATATATGTTTTCATTTACTATTACAAGAACATGAACTGCTTGTTACAAGAACTGCTTTAGAGGGGTTTATGTTTTAAAATATATTTTGTAGTGTTTTTCATTTATCTAAATGCAGCCCGCAGTGTAAAGTATGTAAGTCTTAAATCTAGTTGTCATAGCTACATACCTTTTAACTTACATTTTGTTATTCTTAAGAATATCATTTCCATATACTTACAAAACTTCACAGGCAATTTCTGTATATTAGCATACAGCAGGGGCAGGTGTACATATCTACAGAACCCTGGTATAACCTCCATACTTTACACTGCAGCGGTGGCAGAGAAATGGGAAATTATGCAAAATAGGCACAAGGTTTATATTACCAAGTGATTTTAACTTTATTTAGTTTTATAATGTTTTCGGCACTTTTGCATCATAGCTTATTCAGTCCATTGTTCGTCTTACAGGGGAGTTTGGAAAGGGACGGAGAGGGAGACTACAGGGGCTCCCCAAGGGATATCCCCATAGTGCAAAGGGAGGGGGTGGGGCTATAGAAAGAGGGTGGGGCTGGAGGTTTCCTCCCTCGGATTTCCTCACTGTAAATTGAGAGGAGTGAGACTAGAGGGTGGATCCCTTCTGTCCAGCTCTCAGGGAAGCCTTTTAACCCTGCCACCTCTCTCTCCCCACTATGGGGAAATCCCTTGGGGAACCCTATGCTGCGGAGATAGGTGGAGGGCGCCCCATACTGGCCCCTGCTGCTGGGGAATTGCCTAGCAGAGGGGCTGGAGGAATTTCCCACTGCTTACAGCGGGACATTTAAAACTTGCAGCCCAGAAGCACATTTTAAATGTTCCGCTATAAACTCCTGTTAGTCACCGCGAGGATTAAGGGAACCCCCAGGGAGATGAACGGAACCGTCAGGGCTTCCCCTCAGCCCTGCGGGGACAAACAGGAGTTTATAGTGAGACATTTAAAATGTGCTTCTGGGTGTAGCAGTGCTGCTGCCGTTTTGAATTCCCTTCGGAGCGTCGGACACAGCTAAACTTCTGCTCCCATTGGAGTCTATGAAGACTCCTGTGTAGAGATGAATGAGCATACTCGGTAAGTCAATATACTTGAGAGAGCATCGCCTTTTTCGAGTACCTGCTGGCTCGTCCCTGAAGATTCGGGGGGGGGGGGGGGGGAGGTGCGGGGGTTGGGGCGGCATGGGGCAGCGAGGGGCAGCGGGGAGGAGATTGAGAGAGATCCCTTTCTCTCTCCCTCCCGATCCCCTCCGCAACCCCCCGCTCAACCCCCCCCCCCGAACCTTCAGGGAGGAGCCAGCAGGTACTCGAAAAAGGCGATGCTCTCTCTCGAGTATATCACCTTACCGAGTATGCTCGCTCATCTCTACTCCTGTGCATTATGCACCAAAGATAGGTCCTATCTTTTCTCGCAGCATGCGTGTATTGCAGTCACGCATGCCCTATCTTTTTAAGGTGCGAGTTTTTTTGCACGTCTAAAATGCCTTCATCTGAATGTTTCTATAGAAAATCATTGGTTCTAATAGACGCAATTTTTTCATGCCCCTATTATGCATGAAAACGACGCCCGTGTGAATGAGGCCTTAAATAGGCATTTGTTCATAGAAACTAAACAACGAACGAGAAGTGGACCGATTCTCGCTCGTCGTTCAGTCAGGGAATGCATTTACACTGGATCGCGAGAATCTGAACGATTATCGGCCCGTGTAAAAGGGCCTTTACAGCGTACAGGGAAAGGAGAGGAGACAGTAGGTAGGGTAGAAGGCACTCATCTTGTGTTGGCAGCAGAGTCACTGTAGGTTGTAGGATTGTCTGAAGAGGTGGGTTTTCAGTTTCCTTTTGAAGCTTTTCAAGGTAGTGTAAAGTCTGATGTGTTGAGATAGCAAGTACCAAAGTATTGGTGACACATGGGAGAAATCCTGGAGAGGATTATGTGAGAAACAGACTAGGGGAGAGTAGAGGAAGAGATCTTTCCAGGACCAGACGTCACGTGAGAAGAGGTATCAGACTAGGTCAGAGGCATATGGAGGGGACATGTTGTGGGCGGCCTTGTATATCATTGATAATATCTTCAACTGGATTCTCTGGGTAATAAGCAGCCAGTGAAGGGATTGGCAGAGAAGAGTTGCAAGGGAGTAACAGAGGGAGAGGTAGATAAACCGGGCAGCAGAGTTGAGGATGGATTGGAGGGACGCAAGGAAATTGGATGGGAGGCCATAGAGAAAGATGTTGCAGTAGTCTAGACGGGAGATGATGATGGCATGCATCACCATTTTTGTGGACTCAGGATTAAGAGAAGATCGTATCTGAGAGATGTTTTTGAGCTGGAGGCAGCAGTAGCGAGGACTTGTATGTGTGGTTGAACGAGAGTTAGGAGCTAACACTAGTGACGGCCAGTTCCGGTGGGTGGGTGGAATGAGGTGGGGGAAAAATAATCAGTTCAGTTTTAGAAAGTGGGATGAGTAGGAGGATGTAGCCAATAGACACTTTGGGATTCTAGACAGGAGAGAGGTAACATCTGGTCCAGAGGTAGATTTGAGTGTCGTCAGCGTAAAGATGGCACTGAAACTTGTGGGATTCTAGGAACTGTCCTAGACCATGGCTGTAGATGGAGAAGAATAGGGTTACTGCCTTGGGGACACCGACAGAGAGGGAAAAGCCAAAAGATGTACTGTACGAGCGGGAGACACGAAATGTTCAATCATTAAATCTGTAATGCTGATGGAGGAGAGTTTCTAGTAGGAGGGTGTGGTTGACTGTGTTGAAGGCAGAGGACAGATCTAAGAGGAGAAGCATGGAGTAATCTTTTAAGGCTTTCTTGGTTAGCAGATCATTAGCTACTTTAGTTAGGGCGGTTTCGGTAGAGTGGTCGGGTCAAAAACTAGAATCCATTCCAGATCTAAGGGGATATGGAAAGGATACATCACCTCACCCTGGAACTTAAACCTCTTTCATACAGGCTACAAAATCGCACGATTTTGTAGCGATTCAACATCACTACAAAACACATGTAGGTGAAGCTCATGGTTTCCAATGGGTTCTTTCAGGCTACAAAACATCTCCAATGTGAAAGAAGCCATGGGCTCACATTGAAGCGATGATTTTGTAGTGAGATTTTGTAGCCCGTGCGGATGCAACCAGTTAATTATACTAAGACTCCGAATTCTATTAATATCATGAGTGAATTTTATTCCCGGCTCCACAGGTGTAATGTAAACTGTCTGCAGTCTATAATCTGATAAATTATAAACTCATTAAATCCTATTTAAATGACCAAGAAAATTGCATGAGTTCTGTGCGTTAGCTCAACGCACAGAAATTGAACATTGTATTAACCCATTATGCTCAATGGGTTAATTTACACGAGTGAGAAACTGACGCAAGTCCTGTTTTTGTGCGATTCATGTGCAAGAATAGGATTTTTAATGTGTGGTGTCTCCGACGTGTAAATGTGGTCTAAAGAAAAGAAGAAAACTAAGAAGGCCGAGAATCCGGAGTCTTGTACTTTAGGCTGTGTTGGCATGGATGGTATATATATCGGATTTTTTGGCATGAATTCCACCTTAAAATCTGGGGTTGAGTTGTGGATTTCTGCCGCAGCTATGCACTTGTATATCTGCCAATCTGCATGCGGATTTAGCCTTTTTCAATGGGCAAATCCATGTGTGAATTTCCCATTTGCAATCCACATCAAGAAGTGACATGTCGCTTCTTTTTTCTGCCGCACAAAAATCTGCATGCAGAAAAAATTAACGCCCTGTAGACGAAAGCATGAATTCCCATTAAAAGTAATATGGCCCAGCTTTAATGTAGTATCCGTGGCAAATCTGCAGCAAAAAAGCTCCGTGTGAACATGGCCTTAAACTGATCTTACCGTTTGTCATATCTCATACTCCAGTCACATCCAGAGCTGCATTCACTATTCTACTGGTTTCTCTTGCAAGCAGCCGCTGGGCTGGTGTAGCTAAACTTTCAAACTGTCATCTCAGCTTCTCCTCTTGACAGCAGGAAACAGAGAGTAGAAGGGAAGTGTAAAGCAGCTTGAGAGTTAACAGGAAACCAGTAGCTCTTACTTGAGCTTTGGAGGTGACTGGAGCATAGGACAAAATTTAACAGCAGAATTGTGATTGCAGCTCTAGAGGAGACTGGAGTATAATTAATTAATGTAACAGTAAAGTGTGTTCCAAAGTTGACTGGAATATAAGTGATAGGGTCAGCAGAAGTTTAGGGAAAGATTTGCAGTTACTCAGCACTGTATAGAGATTATATCTATTGGAAACTGGAAAATGATGTTGTATGTTGGCGTTGATGCAGCAACAAGTTAGCATCGGGTCTCTCAGGCCACGGTGGAGAGCGCATCTCATCCAAGTGGCTTCCCCTCTAGAGAGGGACACTTTTATTAGGTTGATGCGGCCGGATCAATGTGAATTACAGTCAATCTGACAAACGCTAACAAAGGGCTCGCTTCATGCGAGGCTCCCGATGCTACAGATGTTCCTCCGGCGGCTCCTGATTCAGGGTGTAAATTATTCATTGGCTTATTGATCAGTTTCTGCAGGAATGGCTGAACTGTGAGCAGAGCAGCGTCCAAGCGGCAGCCTCTCCAAATTACCTACTCGCTCGAACATTAGGGGAGCAGATTCACAGACAGCAATGCAGAAAACCTTCCACATAAACAGTATTTCCACGCGGCTCCAGCTGCATGTCACACAGTCACGCTTCAATGCGAAGAATCACTGGATAATGAAAATTCTGCTACTTTCTAATATACTTTGTGCTGCGTTTTATTAAGATTTTTAAGACCTCTGTTTGCTGTCAGTAAGGACTCCTGCTCACAGGCGGATATTTCCTGCAGAATCCGCGGCAGGGAGTCCGCACCGCAGCAAATACCGCCCATACTATGCTATGGGAAACTGATTTCCGCAAGCAGAGTAAAAATTGCAGCATGCTCCATTTTTGCGAGGATTCCGCGTGGACAGCTTCCATTGAAGAAAATGGAAGCCGTACGATCCGCGGCCCTTCTGCAATTGACATTGCAAAAAAGTTGCGGTTTCTGCATCATCACTAGACGATGACGTGGGAAAAGCAGGAGTTAAAAAAAAACTACTGCGCATGTCCGTAGACAAGCCGCGTGACCATCTGCAGCACAGATGAAATCGAAAGTAAGTAGGTATGCGCAGACACCGCTGCTCCCAGGGCCGGATTCCACTGCAAAATCTGCCTCTGCAGTACGCAGGCGGCCTACACAGGAACATTCTTGTTTAAAGCCAGAAACCGCAAACCTGTATAGATCTAATACTTCTCACAGCTGAGGGTTTGTCACAATGCAACCAATCTAGACCATCATCTCTATGCAGCTATACACAAAAGTAGCACAAATTTCTCTTCTCTTTCGGCATCTTTCACACCAGGAATCAAGTTGGTTGCAACTGTAACTACTGCACCTCATACAGCTCTGATCTTGCTCATAGCTTGTTTATTCTTCATTGCCCATACCTTATAGGAAAGAAGGGAAGTAGTTGAGATCCAACTGGCTGATCCGTATCTCATCTGGCATCTGCCTTTGGGGAGAGTCATGAGGCCACCATGCGCATCAGATGGCCTTGCCAAAATTAGTGGACTCAGCCAATATAGGTCTAGAGCAGTGTTTCCCAACTTCAGTCCTCAGGGACCCCCAACAGGTCGTGTTCTCAGGATATCCCATAGTAAGAAGACCTGTGGCAATGTCTGAGGCACTGACGATAATTACATCACCTGTGTAATACTGAGGAAATCCTGAAAACATGGCCTGTTGGTGGTCCCTGAGGACTGGAGTTGGGAAACACTGGTGTAAAGTGTACAGCAATGTCAATCCTCTGGCTAGCCATAGATATAAGATAGCTGTTGGTTGGTTGCTCATTCAGCTGACAGCTAGTCAATCCCCCACACTCACACGGAGTGTTCTCTGGTGAGAGGGGATTAAGCTGCTAACAGATACCTCTAGTGGTGAGTTAAATCCCTTGAGAACAAAAGGATTCAGCACATTGAAATCAAGCTTCTTTCCATAATATCTGCCAACGGGGAAAATTTGTAAAGCCCCCAAATCGGTCCTTCCATATCGGTAGGTTTGTTGGACATTAGTCTACTGTGTACAGTGTGGTCACCATAAGGGATAGATGCAGTGATAACAATAAGATCCCTGAATTCTCCTGGGGTCCCCGCTTATTTTCCTCTGACCAGTGTAATGATTGTCACCTCTCAGCAGTAATTTGTCTCTCTAGAAACAACTATACTAATTCCCAGAGAGAAGGAAAACTAATGCAAAACCCAAACATTTCCCTAAACAAATCAGAGAGCCACATGCAAAACCACAGCCCTCAAGAGTCACATGTCAGCAACCTTCCGAGACCCCAGCAACCTCGGACCAAGGAATCCTCTGTATATAGATACTGTTACACAGATACTTTACCATCATCATCATCCAGACAACCTACAGCTGCAATGCACTGGAAATGGTTGCCCTCCAAGGATATGCGGATGGGAGGAAGGAGCTGCCCCAATGACTATCACTCCTTGTTTTCACACAGGAGCGATAGTCGTTCAGTGAATGGAGGAGGAGAGCATCAGAATTTATTCCAACACCCGCCTCCATTCACTGCAAACAAGTAGTCTCTCATAGATGGCCAACTGCTTGTTTATACCAAGCTACAAGTCTCTCACTAGTCATGCAATTTCACTGACTTCTCACTCAGTACCCTGTCAGGTACCGCGTTTACACGGGGCAACATTGCCCATAATAACTTATTTGAGCAATTATTTGGGCAACTATAGGTATCCTAAGAGAGTTGTAAGACCATGAGTAGAGATGAGCGAACGCGTTCGTCCGAGCTTGATATTCGTGCGAATATTAGGGTGTTCGGGATGTTCGTTATTCGTAACGAACACCATGCGGTGTTCTGGTTACTTTCACTTCCTTCCCTGAGACGTTAGCGCGCTTTTCTGGCCAATTGAAAGACAGGGAAGGCATTACAACTTCCCCCTGCAACGTTTAAGCCCTATACCACCCCCCTGCTGTGAGTGGCTGGCGAGATCAGGTGTTTGCCTAATATAAAAGTCGGCCCCTCCCGCGGCTCGCCTCAGATGCCTGGTGAGTTAGATGAGGGACAGTGCTGTTTATACCGGAGCTGCTGTAGGGAAAAAATTGGTAGTTAGTGTAGGCTTCAAGACCCCCCAAAGGTCCTTATTAGGGCCACTGATAGCTGTGTGTTGGCTGCTGTTAGCAGTGGCATTTTTTTTTTCTCAAAATCGGCTCTGCAGAGCGTTGCACCTGGCATTAGGGACAGAAGTGCTGCATAGGCAGGGAGAGTGTTAGGAGTGAGTGTAGCCTTCAAGAACCTCAACGGTCCTTTCTAGGGCCATATTTATCCGTGTGCAGTACTGTCCAGGCTGCTGTTAGCTGTGCTGCATTTTTTTTGGGCTTCTCAAAATCGCCTCTGCAGACCATTGCACCCTCCATTGATACTGCAGGGAAAGAATTGTATAGGCAGGGCCACAACACAGTTATTATTCATAGAATATACGCAGTGCTGCCTTTTGGTGGGAAAAAACTGAAAACAAATCTATTTGTCCAGCCTCTGTCCGTCCTTACGGGCGGTGGACACGTGTGAGCTGCGTGAAAAACATTGCTAAATCATACGCACCCAGCTACGCTTTACTGCTGGCTTCGCCATTTGCTTTCCTTAATTGGGAAAAAAAATACCTGCTCTGCCAGAGTTATAATAACTCTGCTACCCTCACGTTCTGTGACACATAAGCAGGGACACAGCACAGTTATTAAACTTCTCATGTTCATTGAATATACGCAGTGCTGCCTTTTGGTGGGAAAAAACTGAAAACAAATCTATTTGTCCAGCCTCTGTCCGTCCTAACGCCTGTGGACACGTGTGAGCTGCGTGAAAAACATTGCTAAATCATACGCACCCAGCTACGCTTTACTGCTGGCTTTGCCATTTGCTTTCCTTAATTGGGAAAAAAAATACCTGCTCTGCCAGAGTTATAATAACTCTGCTACCCTCACGTTCTGTGACACATAAGCAGGGACACAGCACAGTTATTAAACTTCTCATGTTCATTGAATATACGCAGTGCTGCCTTTTGGTGGGAAAAAACTGAAAACAAATCTATTTGTCCAGCCTCTGTCCGTCCTAACGCCTGTGGACACGTGTGAGCTGCGTGAAAAACATTGCTAAATCATACGCACCCAGCTACGCTTTACTGCTGGCTTCGCCATTTGCTTTCCTTAATTGGGAAAAAAAATACCTGCTCTGCCAGAGTTATAATAACTCTGCTACCCTCACGTTCTGTGACACATAAGCAGGGACACAGCACAGTTATTAAACTTCTCATGTTCATTGAATATACGCAGTGCTGCCTTTTGGTGGGAAAAAACTGAAAACAAATCTATTTGTCCAGCCTCTGTCCGTCCTAACGCCTGTGGACACGTGTGAGCTGCGTGAAAAACATTGCTAAATCATACGCACCCAGCTACGCTTTACTGCTGGCTTCGCCATTTGCTTTCCTTAATTGGGAAAAAAAATACCTGCTCTGCCAGAGTTATAATAACTCTGCTACCCTCACGTTCTGTGACACATAAGCAGGGACACAGCACAGTTATTAAACTTAGATTATTCATTCACTAGAGGCAGTGGGGCCTTTCGTTTTCCCAAAAGGGCAAAAATTATATTTGGCCTGCAGTCTTGCGCCAATTTATTTCCTGCCTGTTAAATCAAATCACTGGTAATACAGCATGCTGAGGGGTAGGGGTAGGCCTAGAGGACGTGGACGCGGCCGAGGACGCGGAGGGCCAAGTCAGGGTGTGGGCACAGGCCGAGCTCCTGATCCCGGTGTGTCGCAGCCGACTGCTGCGCGATTAGGAGAGAGGCACGTTTCTGGCGTCCCCACATTCATCGCCCAATTAATGGGTCCACGCGGGAGACGGTTATTAGAAAATGAGCAGTGTGAGCAGGTCCTGTCCTGGATGGCAGAAAGTGCTTCGAGCAACCTATCGTCAACACGCAGTTCTGCGCCGTCCACTGCTGCAAATCCGAATCCTCTGCCTGCTGCTCCTCCTTCCTCCCAGCCTCCTCACTCCACTACAATGACACCTGCTCAGGAGCGGGAACACTCCCAGGAACTGTTCTCAGGCCCCTGCTCAGATTGGGCAGCAGCCGTTCCTCTCCCACCAGAGGAGTTTATAGTCACTGATGCCCAACCATTCGAAAGTTCCCGGGGTCCGGGGGATGAGGCTGGGGACTTCCGCCAACTGTCTCAACAACTTTCTGTGGGTGAGGAGGACGATGACGATCAGACACAGTTGTCTTGCAGTGAGGTAGTAGTAAGGGCAGTAAGTCCGAGGGAGCAGCGCACAGAGGATTCGGAGGAAGAGCAGCAGGACGATGAGGTGACTGACCCCACCTGGTGTGCAACGCTTACTCAGGAGGACAGGTCTTCAGAGGGGGAGTCAAGGGCATCAGCAGGGCAGGTTGCAAGAGGCAGTGCGGTGGCCAGGGGTAGAGGCAGGGCCAGACCGAATAATCCACCAAGTGTTTCCCAAAGCGCCCCCTCGCGCCATGCCACCCTGCAGAGGCCGAGGTGCTCTAAGGTCTGGCAGTTTTTCACAGAGACGCCTGACGACCGACGAACAGTGGTGTGCAACCTTTGTTGCGCAAAGCTCAGCCGGGGAGCCAACACCAACAGCCTCACCACCACCACCATGCGCAGGCATATGATGGCCAAGCACCCCACAAGGTGGGACGAAGGCCGTTCACCGCCTCCGGTTTGCACCCCTGCCTCTCCCCCTGTGCCCCAACCTGCCACTGAGATGCAACCCCCCTCTCAGGACACAGGCACGACCGTCTCATGGCCTGCACCCACACCCTCACCTCCGCTGTCCTCGGCCCCATCCACCAATGTCTCGCACCGCACCGTCCAGCCGTCGCTAGCGCAACTGTTGGAGCGCAAGCGCAAGTACGCCGCCACGCACCCGCACGCTCAAACGTTAACCGTCCGCATCGCAAAATTCATCAGCCTTGAGATGCTGCCGTATAGGGTTGTGGAAACGGAGTCCTTCAAAAGTATCATGGAGGCGGCGGCCCCGCGCTACTCAGTTCCCAGTCGCCACTACTTTTCCCGATGTGCCGTCCCAGCCCTGCACGACCACGTCTCCCGCAACATTGTACGCGCCCTCACCAACGCGGTTACTGCCACGGTCCACTTAACTACGGACACGTGGACAAGCACAGGCGGGCAGGGCCACTACATCTCCCTGACGGCACATTGGGTGAATTTAGTGGAGGCTGGGACAGAGTCAGAGCCTGGGACCGCTCACGTCCTACCCACCCCCAGAATTGCGGGCCCCAGCTCGGTGGTGGTATCTGCGGAGGTGTATGCTTCCTCCACTAAAGCACCCTCCTCCTCCTCCTCCTCCTCTGTCTCGCAATCAAGATGTGTTAGCAGCAGCATGTCGCCAGCAGTCGGTGTCGCGTGGTGTGGCAGCACAGCGGTGGGCAAGCGTCAGCAGGCCGTGCTGAAACTACTCAGCTTAGGCGATAAGAGGCACACGGCCCACGAACTGCTGCAGGGTCTGACACAGCAGACCGACCGCTGGCTTGCGCCGCTGAGCCTCCAACCGGGCATGGTCGTGTGTAACAACGGCCGTAACCTGGTGGCGGCTCTGCAGCTCGGCAGCCTCACGCACGTGCCATGCCTGGCCCACGTCTTTAATTTGGTGGTTCAGCGCTTTCTGAAAAGCTACCCACGCTTGTCAGACCTGCTCGTAAAGGCGCGCCGGCTCTGCGCACATTTCCGCAAGTCCCACACGGACGCTGCCACCCTGCGCACCCTGCAACATCACTTTAAGCTGCCAGTGCACCGACTGCTGTGCGACGTGCCCACACGGTGGAACTCTACGCTCCACATGTTGGCCAGGCTCTATGAACAACGGAGAGCTATAGTCGAATACCAACTCCAACATGGGCGGCGCAGTGGGAGTCAGCCTCCTCAATTCCTTTCAGAAGAGTGGGCCTGGTTGGCAGACATCTGCCATGTCCTTGGTAATTTTGAGGAGTCTACCCAGGTGGTGAGCGGCGATGCTACAATCATTAGCGTCACCATTCCTCTGCTATGCATCTTGAGAAATTCCCTGCAAACCATAAAGGCAGCTGCTTTGCGCTCGGAAACGGGGGCGGGGGAAGACAGTATGCCGCTGGATAGTCAGGGCACCCTCCTGTCTATTTCTCAGCGCGTACAGGAGGAGGAGGAGGAGCATGAGGAGGATGAGGGGGAAGAGACAGCTTGGGCCGCTGCTGACGGTACACCGGCTGATTGCCTGTCATCCTTTCAGCGTGTATGGCCTGAGGAGGAGGAGGAGGAGGAGGAGGATCCTGAAAGTGATCTTCCTAGTGAGGACAGCCATGTGTTGCGTACTGGTACCCTGGCACACATGGCTGACTTCATGTTAGGATGCCTTTCTCGTGACCCTCGCGTTGCACGCATTCTGGCCACGACGGATTACTGGGTGTACACACTGCTCGATCCACGGTATAAGGAGAACCTGCCCACTCTGATTCCCAAAGAGGAAAGGGGTTCGAGAGTGTTGCTATACCACAGGACCCTTGCGGACAAGCTGATGGTAAAATTCCCAGCCGACAGCGCTAGTGGCAGAAGGCGCAGTTCCGAGGGCCATGTTGCAGGGGATGTGCGTAGATCGAGCAGCATGTACATCCCAGGCAGTGCAACAGTCTTTAAGGGCCTGGCCAGCTTTATGGCTCCCCACCAAGACTGTGTCACCGCTCCCCAGTCACGGCTGAGTCGGCGGGAGCACTGTAAAAGGATGGTGAGGGAGTACGTAGCGGATCGCACGACCATCCTTGGTGACGCCTCTGCCCCCTACAACTACTGGGTGTCGAAGCTGGACACGTGGCCTGAACTAGCCCTGTATGCCCTTGAGGTGCTTGCTTGTCCTGCGGCTAGCGTCTTGTCGGAAAGGGTGTTTAGTGCGGCTGGGGGAATCATCACAGATAAGCGTAGCCGCTTGTCAACCGACAGTGCCGACAGGCTAACACTCATCAAGATGAACAAAGGCTGGATTTCCCCAGACTTCTGTTCTCCACCAGCGGACAGCAGCGATACGTAAGCAATACGTAGGCTGCACCCGCGGATGGAAGCTACGTTCTCTCTCACCATCCAAAACGGGGACATTTCTGCTTCATCAATCTGTGTCTAATGTTCCTCCTCCTCCTCCTCCTGCTCCTCCTCCTGAAACCTCACGTAATCACGCTGAACGGGCAATTTTTCTTAGGGTCACAAGGCTCACTCAAATAATTTTTCAAAACAATTTTTATAAGTTTCAATTAGCTTAAAAGCGTTGGAACTTTAACTTGAACCAATTTTTCGTTACACTGGGCTGCCTCCAGGCCTAGTTACCACTTAAGCCACATTAACCAAAGCGATTCACCTGCCATCTTGGTTGGGCATGGCCAATTTTTACTGAGGTACATTAGTACTGTTGGTACACCAATTTTTTGGGGCCCTCACCTACAGTGTAATCATAGTAATTTCTATGTTCTTCGCCTGCACTCATGGTACAGAAAGGTGTGTGGGGTTGGCCTACACTTTAGCTACATAAATGTCACTTGTGCCTTGGCTATACTAAGGCTACTGAAATGGAACGAAGACTGCGCTCCCGCTATACTGCTGCTTCAGAATTGTTACTGGGGCCTGTCTTGAGTGCTACTATTGCTTACATGGAACGAAGACTGCGCTCCCGCTATACTGCTGCTTCAGAATTGTTACTGGGGCCTGTCTTGAGTGCTACTATTGCTTACATGGAACGAAGACTGCGCTCCCGCTATACTGCTGCTTCAGAATTGTTACTGGGGCCTGTCTTGAGTGCTACTATTGCTTACATGGAACGAAGACTGCGCTCCCGCTATACTGCTGCTTCAGAATTGTTACTGGGGCCTGTCTTGAGTGCTACTATTGCTTACATGGAACGAAGACTGCGCTCCCGCTATACTGCTGCTTCAGAATTCTTACTGGGGCCTGTCTTGAGTGCTACTATTGCTTACATGGAACGAAGACTGCGCTCCCGCTATACTGCTGCTTCAGAATTGTTACTGGGGCCTGTCTTGAGTGCTACTATTGCTTACATGGAACGAAGACTGCGCTCCCGCTATACTGCTGCTTCAGAATTGTTACTGGGGCCTGTCTTGAGTGCTACTATTGCTTACATGGAACGAAGACTGCGCTCCCGCTATACTGCTGCTTCAGAATTGTTACTGGGGCCTGTCTTGAGTGCTACTATTGCTTACATGGAACGGACACGTGGAGAGGACACGTAGTGCCTCAAAAACATCCCCCTCCTCCTCCAACAGGGAAAACATTGTTGGCAAATGCCTTTGCATTGGTTCGTCTGGTGGCAGTCCAAGAATTTCACCTTTACCGACACTACAAGAGAGCCCCCCCACCATCCCCCCGCCACGGCCCACTTAATCCTGGCCACATTCCGAAAACCAACAAAATACAACCGTGGTACTAGGTCCGCAGTCACCACCACATTACCACCAACGCGGTTACTGTTAAGGTGCATATAACCACGGACACGTGGAGAGGACACGTAGTGCCTCAAAAACATCCCCCTCCTCCTCCAACAGGGAAAACATTGTTGGCAAATGCCTTTGCATTGGTTCGTCTGGTGGCAGTCCAAGAATTTCACCTTTACCGACACTACAAGAGAGCCCCCCCACCATCCCCCCGCCACGGCCCACTTAATCCTGGCCACATTCCGAAAACCAACAAAATACAACCGTGGTACTAGGTCCGCAGTCACCACCACATTACCACCAACGCGGTTACTGTTAAGGTGCATATAACCACGGACACGTGGAGAGGACACGTAGTGCCTCAAAAACATCCCCCTCCTCCTCCAACAGGGAAAACATTGTTGGCAAATGCCTTTGCATTGGTTCGTCTGGTGGCAGTCCAAGAATTTCACCTTTACCGACACTACAAGAGAGCCCCCCCACCATCCCCCCGCCACGGCCCACTTAATCCTGGCCACATTCCGAAAACCAACAAAATACAACCGTGGTACTAGGTCCGCAGTCACCACCACATTACCACCAACGCGGTTACTGTTAAGGTGCATATTACCAGTCTGACTGGGGCATGCAGACACCTTGACAGAATGAATAGTGTGTGGCACATAGGTTCCCCATTGCTATGCCCACGTGTGCAGCTCCTGATGGCGGTGGCACAGGATTATATTTCTCATTGCTTCTGTACAGCATTGTGGGCTATCGCCCCGCCCCTATTAAAGAGGGTCGCTACCTAGCCGTGCCAACCCTGTGCAGTGTGTGCCTGCGGTCCCTCGTCGTGGCAGACGCACTTCTAAATAGACATGAGGGTGGTGTGGCATGAGGGCAGCTGAAGGCTGCGCAGGGACACTTTGGTGTGCGCTGTGGGGGGGAGGGGGTGCGGTTGGGCAGCATGTAACCCAGGAGAAGTGTCAGTGGTGTGTCATGCAGGCAGTGATTGTGCTTTGTTGGAGGTAGTGTGGTGCTTAGCAAAGGTATGCCATGCTAATGAGGGCTTTTCAGAAGTAAAAGTTGTTGGGGGGGGGGCCCACTCTTGCCGCTATTGTGGCTTAATAGTGGGACCTGTGAACTTGAGATGCAGCCCAACATGTAGCCCCTCGCCTGCCCTATCCGTCACTGTGTCATTCCCATCACTTTCCTGAATTGCCCAGATTTTCACACATGAAAACCTTAGCGAGCATCGGCGAAATACAAAAATGTTCTGGTCGCCCATTGACTTCAATGGGGTTCGTTGTTCGAAACGAACCCTCGAGCATCACGGGAAGTTCGTTCCGAATAACGAACACCCGAACATTTTGGTGTTCGCTCATCTCTAACCATGAGACAATGAGAAGGCTATAGCACTGCCTGTCTTTCTCCTTACAGAAGAGTGGCCGAGCTAAATCCTGTCCCCTCTAGTTTGGAACCCAGCCAGCAAAGGGATTGGGGATGAAGAGCAGAACAGCTGGTTTAACCCCTTGAGTGGCACGCCCGGAAATTTTCCGGGACGAGCTCCACTGCTCATAGCGACATAGCCCGGAAGATTTCCGGGCTATGTATCACTATGGGAGCTGCAGAGCACAATGCCACAAGCTGTGACAGTGTGCTCTGCCTGCACAGTCCCACACAGAACAAAGCAAGGGCTTTGAAAAACCAGCAGAAGATATTGCCGATATGCCGGCAACCTCCTGCTTTGTTTACAGGTTGCCATAGAGACCATCGGCTTGTCAGAAGCAAGCAGATGGTCTCTGTGGCAGGGAGAGCTGGTGCTTGGCTGTCAGAGGACAGCTAGGTACCAGCTCTTACAGCAGAGATCAGAGAAAACCTCTGAACTCTGCTGTGTTAACCCTTTACATGCTGCAGTCTATGTGACTGCAGCATGTAAAGGGCTGTCACTGCATCATGTAAAGGGCTGTCACCATCGGACCCCCAGAATGTGATCAGGGGTCCTGATGCGTCCCTGTGGAAGTCCCCTAAAGGGACAAAAAAAAAAAAATTCAAAAAAAAAAAAAGTAAAAAAATTATAAAAAAAATTATAAAAACACTTGTCTCCCTTTACTTTGTAAAAAATCAAAAATACAATCACACATGTGGTATCCATGCATCGTAATGATCCAGAGAAGGAAGTTAATACATTATTTAACCCCTTAATGACATGGCCCCTTTTTTTCTTTTTTCCCCATTTCTTTTTTTCCTCCCCCCTGTTTAAAAAATCACAGCTTGTCCCGCAAAAAACAAGCCCTTATATGGCCATGTCAATGGAAAAATGAAAAAGTTATGGCTCTTGAGACGCAACTGCAAAACTAGTTGAAATTCAATGATTAGACCATTTAAAAAAACCTGCCCTGGTGGGCACGACAGGGTGGTAGGAAACCCGCCACTCAAGGGGTTAAGGAGTGCTGGATAGAGCTGTTGGTTTGGGAGGGGAGTTCAGGCACTGTAGGTGCCATGTTGCAGGTACGAAGCAGCGCCATTTTATTATAGCCTTGTAGAGGCTTTATATGGTGGCTTCCTCCCCTCCAGTGAAGTAGCGGTGATGTGGCCAGTGCATCACCACTACAAAGACCGGCCCCTCCGCTAGGGAACAGTGAGGGCTGGACCACCCCATTTCCTGAGCACGGGAAATTTTTTGCCGCGAACAGCGCCATATATAAGAAGTGAGGAGCTGCGTCACAGCTCCAGGAGAAAGTGAGACTCCAGAGCTGAGCCAGCAGCACAGAGATCTAGAGCAGCAACATGGCAGTGCCCATTTAGAGAGGCTTCAGTGTAGGCAGTTACGCCATACCCCAGAGTTAGAGCACAGAGAGCCACAAAGACATGGGGGCGAAGATGGAGAGCCAGCTGCATCCCTAGGTGTGAAGCGCCCCACAGAGTATGGGAGGAGAGGGAGATGAGCTTCCCACATTGCTGGTCCCACAGAGGCAGTATAGAAGATCCGTCATGGACCCTTCTGACAAACAAAGCAAAAGAGTTCCAGATAAGCATGAGTCAACTACAACCCGGTATCATATGAGCTAAAATCCCTGGCCAGGATGGGGGAAAAAGATTCACAGGACAGCGTTAGCGAGATCTAGTTCTGGCGCCATGGTTTGGGTTGTGCAAGGCCTTGCGAGGGTTAAGTACTGAGTAGTAACATTTATGGTGTAGCGTAATGGGATGTTATAGAGAGTGTTTATACTAATGTGTAATGTACCTGATGTATGTTTATGATGAGCCATAATGGCGCCGTTAGGCACATGGCATAGAGTGTTTATGGAATCGAGTAATGTAACTTAGGAGTGAAACCGCTAGTATGATGATGATGTGAGACGACCTCTGGATTTTACTACATTTAAGATGTGTGATGCGTTCAGTAGGTAAGGAACGCTGCTCCTATGGGGCATTTCAGTTCGGGGACTATGGCCAGGATGATGATGGATTTAGCAGTTATGCCGCATTAATGAAAAGTGACAAAAGGTACTTATAGTTATGTAAAGAAGGGATGAAAACTCCATATGCTTTACTGCTGCCAGGAGGAACTAATGAGGAACCGATGTAAATGTTGGTGAGAGACGCCGTATGATGAAAATGTTTATTTACTGTCACTTTAAGTGACAGAGTTTAGGCTAGAAACTTATAATGTAACATTAAAATACAACAACCCTCCTATGGAGTGCAACCTGTTTATTATGCAAAAGTTCAGTAAAAGATATATATTTCAAAACATTTGCCACCTCTGACTCCAACTATCATTGCTGCGCCATCCTGAAGCTGTTTCGCATCACCGTACCGCGACACAACAGTGATGGGACTGTGAGACAATGATGAGACTCTGAGACAGTCATGGGACTGAGACAATGATGAGACTGTGGGAGAGTGATGGGACTGTGAGACAGTGATAGGACTCTGAGACAGTGATGGGACTCTGAGACAGTCATGGGACTGAGACAGTGATGAGACTGTGGGAGAGTAATGGGACTGTGAGACAGTGATGAGAGTATGAGATAATTGGACTGAGACAGTTATAGGACTCTGAGGCAGTCATGGGACTGAGACAATAAGGAAACTGTGGTGAGAGTGATGGAACTATGAGACAGTGATGGGACCATGAGACAATGATGGGAAGATGATGAGACCCTGTAAATTAAAGAAAAGCCTTGGCCTCCTCACATGTACTGTTACACCTTGTCCTATGAGTACTGATCATAAGCAATGATGACAGGTATCTGATGCTGTAGATTATAACATCAATGGATTACCCACAATGTATCCAACATAAGAGATGTGACCATGAAAAGTATGGAGGATGCAGAAGAGCATTACTCATGTGGCATCACTGGGGTCACTTTGGTTGCTGGATATGCCCTATAATAACACATTGCTGGGTCTGTAGAGGATGATCGTGTAGGCAGGGGTGATGCCAGTTTTACTGCTGCATGAGGAGGAAAGGAAAACTGTGCCCCCAAACCCTGAAATACCAGCCACAGAGCCTATGTTAAGTACCAGCATCATAATCCTACTGTTCAGGAGCCTGGAAAAGCTGGATACCATGCTGTTTGGAAGCTGTTGCACAGCTATATCGGTTGTCACCTGGCTTTCTGAGGAACAGATATATGGCCGTTCTCACTATATATGAAAATGCTCTAATTCACAGTAACAGTCTGTAAATAGTGAAATGGATCTCCTTTTCTCTCTGGTTACAATTGAAGTCACTCATCAAAGTTTTCTTAAGTTTTCTACAAAGTTCCTGAAATATGATGAAAACCAGAACACGAGTGTGGAATTATGTGTCTGTGATGAAACGCGGGGGAGGGGGTGAGGGGGCGGAAAATTTGTCTCCTTTAATTAAATTCCGTATAAAATATATAAGACAAACCCGGGCGATATCAAATATCATCAGTAATCTTGATCCGGACAGGAAGATGGATTGTATCACTCTCCTTTGTTTCCATCCACACAATAGGAAAAACTGCCCGGCGAAGATTTAGCTTATTATCCGACTCTTGTCAAGGTCTGAAATATGTTTCCATAAATCTCTGTAGTAAATTAACCTCTGGTTATTCACGCTGCAGATTAACACTCATCAATTATCCATTACTTAATGACTTTTTAAGCATTGAAATGTTGAAATGGCATTTTTAATGCAGCAGTGATTGAGGGGACGCGGGCGGCCGGGTGAATCATTCATAGTATGTAAAGTGTTTTATTCATATTTTATGGCAGTAAATTATTTGTATGATGCTTGTGTATTTTTATCTTCCATCGTCTCCCTGAGATATTAATGCAGGGAATCTGATGCATCTACATCAAAATACTGAGCATTAGAGAAACACTGAAGAGTAACACATTCTTCATACACAGATATCATAAAGCACCAGACAAAGGATGTAACATGGGGAGAGCAGAGGAGGTGGACGTAGCACAGAGAACAATGCTGGGGCTGATGATATAAGGGACCTAATTCCCCTTTACCAAGGGTATAACAATATGGGGTGCAGAGATAGCAGTCACACCTGGGCCCCAGTGCCTGAAAGTATGCAAAGGCATCTCTATCACATAAGAAGACCTCAGTATTATAAATGGAACATGGTAGATGGGGGCCCTGGTCAGATTTTACATTGGGGTCCAGGTGCTTAAAAATGACACCTCTGCCCCTAATAAGGGAAAATTTGTAGCTATACAGGAATCTGCCTCTCAATAAGCACAAGGGGGAGAATTACTAAACTATATACCAAAAGGTGCCCAGGTTATACCAGCGCACTCCATTTTAGTATGTATAAGAAGATATATAACTTATACCAGGATTTTCCATATCAGTAAGTACAAGAAGATGTATAACTAATATTAGCTCTACGTATATAATTATATACAGAAAATGCCCAGGTTATACCAACATGGTCCGAAAAAATATATATAGGAAAAAGTATAACTTATACCAGCTGTACATTCAAAATTATATACAGAAGATGCCCAGGTTAGACCAGCATGGTCCAAAAAACTATATATAGCAAGATGCAATACTTATACCAGAATGGTCCATGTCACAATATACAAGAAGGCGTATAACTGATACAAGCCATACATTGATTATATGGGTACTGGTGCATCTTGTCTCCACCGGAACTAGGGGTGGAGACATGGGTTTGGCCTAAAGCACTGACAGGGAACAGCCAGTTAACACCCCAGTTGCGGATTGGCTGCCACGCTGGAGAACAGATGGAGCCCCTGATGCAGGACCACCATCAGCGCTGTGTATTGCCTTCCCTACAAAGCACCGGCCTTACTACAATTTCGGAACACAGAGGAGGCTGCAGAGTGTTGCACGGTGCCGGCAATCCCACCGCATGCAGGACAGAGGACACGATCACACAACTTTGCAGGATGGTGCCGGAACCGAAGATGGGAGGTTGCCGAGGACTGTGTCAGCGGGCCAGGGAGCACTAATGGCATGCCAGCGGGTAGGAGCAGAGTGACTGACCAGCGGGGAGCCCAGCGGAGGGGAGAGTCACAGCGGGACCGCGAGCACAGGCACTGCAAAAGATGCCTCACAGCCGTAGATGGCTGAACACTGACAGCGGGGGCATATCGGGGACATTGACACAGCCATGGGGAGTGGGTCCTGAGCGCAAGTGGTGTCGCAGGCAGGAGAAATGGGAGCCGAGATACTCTCAGCTGCAGACTCACAAGGGGAGATGCTAGCGGACATGCAGCAGTGACAGGAGTTGGGATGGGAGTTCAGCGGAAAAAGTGCCTGCAGTAGCCAATCACCACCTGTGGGCGTCACCTGCCCCTCCCCTCTATGTCAACCCAACTAACCCATGTCTCCACCCATACTTCCAGTGGAGACAAGATGCACCAGTACCGATTATACGATTCCCAGGTTATTAAATATACTGCAATGATTGTTATCTCTAGTAGTACTGGAGATTAAATTAGATAGTAATTATGTCTAGTAATTGCTGGGTGTTGAATTAGATATCTTTATTGTATAGCTGTAGACACACCCCTATAGACTGGTGATGGGTTCAGGCTACCTTATAGAGCAGTGTGCCAGTCGGTGACTATGAGGTCGCTGTAATCAGATCACTTGATGATATATTTATTGCAGACTTTGGCTCATTTACACTTCACAAGCACAAGAAACAAATTAGCAGCTGTGATGTTTCACATTTCAGTCTACTGACATCATCAAACCACAGTCGTGAGAGTCAAAACCGCGGACCAAACTTGCACTGACCACCATGCTAATGTGACCCAGCCAGCCTCATGTACACGTATCACTAGAATTCTGGGAACTATTGTTACATTGTTTGTATCTTTTATCTGTGACTATGAATCTGTGCTATTTCCTGGTAGACGAGGAGCAACTACATTGTTTTTTACTTCATCTGTGACATAAAATCACTTCTGTTTTTGGAGCTGCACTCTTTATGTTATGTTAGTGTCTTTCTTCTTTATGATTTGCATGCTGCGTACATCCATATGTATTGAGGATTCCTCATGATAGTAGGCACTAAGGGATCAGATATAGGGGTGCACAAACAGCCCCTAGTACTCAGGGCCTTCATCAGGGTAGTATAGCTATTAATGATGTCAGGGGCCAAGCAAATAAGTCCACATAGAAGTCCACCTTCAGCTTTCGACATTCTCATGCCAACTAGAGTCATCTTCTGTGACCTGTACATTATCATTACTTTACATGTGACTCTAATACTAAGATTACAGTGCAAACAGTACGTGAAATGCGCAATATCCAATGAGTCTATGGTTTTACCATTCTACATGGACCCCCCCCAAATATATAATATTGGACCCACAGGTCCATGGGCCAGTGTGTGTGGTGAGAGGATGACTTCTTTACTGAAAATATATTAGGTTATACCCAAATCCCCTTTAAAAGTAAGTAGTAGGGTCCAAGATGTCGAAAGAAGCCCAAGGGGTCTTGAGAAACATGGAATAATACAAGAGCTTACACATATTACATATGGTGGGCCCAAGTGAAACCCAAAAACATCCCTTCATATCAGGATGATGGCAGTTTTGACCAGTCCAGCTAATGATTGGATGGATATATTGTCAGATTGGTCAAACTCAAATGGCTTCCTATATTTACTGCATACATTGCTTTGTGTTTTCTTCTTATCCAGTATACTTCGTCCTAGAACTGCTGTGACCTGTACTGTCTGGAAGCCGCAGGAGATAACTGTGATGGCAACAGCTGCAGAGCGAAAATATAAAAGTCTCCATTGCACTTTCTTTTTTGGCAGCTGGGATGCCGACTTTATAAACAAGAGGAAAAGCTCATCCCATCCTCCAGGGGGACACTTATCACATTCTTTCCGCAATGCACATGCTGGTGGTCCACACCCTGTATTGATGTCCAGCAACGACATTGTCAGCCACAAATTCCTTGGCACAATGTTATTGGTCTCAGGGTCAGAGTGTGATCGATGTAAAAACTAAAAATGGTAGAAGGGCGTTAGAGCATTGCACCCTGGGAGAAGAAAATGGATGAAAAATTGAAAAAAATGGTAAACCTTGTCATTGTAAATTTATATTTATGATATCAATCATGTTAAATTTTAACTATATTCCCATATACAGGGTACACTATAGTATATAAAGTACAATAGATACTTCCTGTCGTGCTTATACAGTGAAGTCAAACTAAACAAGCAGGGCTGCAGCATAAAGCATGGCAGAAGGAGAAGGCTGTAGCTTGAACCTCTGATGAGTTAGGAGGTGAGTTTTTTTACTCCAAAGACTTTAATAGACTATGCAGCCAAATTAGAATTCCTGATCGTGGCTGTGCCCTAATGGAGCGGAGCTAAAAGCAGCTAAAGCTGAACAGAACAAATAGCTGTGACTTGTGTTAAACTTTAAGACTATGAAATTCCTTTCTCTTATATATTCCTACCATGTAGATTATTGGAAAATGATTCAAAGCACCCAAAACATGTGCAATACAGGCAACCAATGCAAATGTCATGGGCCCGCATGGGCAGGAGGCTCTCTACCTTTCCTCATGGGAGGATGAACCTTAGGGCTCCACCCCACAAGAGATGATAACCAGGCTGAGGGTCATGTCATTTTTCTCCTAAGTAGTGAACAAGTGCTGCTATGAAGAGGATGAATGTACTAGCAGGAGAATGGGACCCATCTTGATTTTTATTATGAGACCCCTGTCCTATAGATATGTTCGTTTCCTGGTGTCACAGTCCTTCAACAGCAGCTCACATTTCCCACACTTCTGTGTGGGGTAAATACATTGTTGCTACCTCCCTTCTGATACATTGTATTCCTAACAGGCAGAGAAAGACTCATTCAAAACCCACACACAACGTTCTGAGCTTTGTAAATGTAGCGCAGCGGCTTCGGCTTCCCCAACATCATTTCTAAATGCTAAGATCCCTCCAAGGAACAATTCGGAAGCCGGAAGGTGGAACATTTGCATTTACACCGCCAGAATTTAAATACAAGCAGCTTATTCTGGATCCTGAACTCTCCTGCAGGTCCCCCACAAATGAGCTCCGCCGGGGGAAGATTTGTACTTTTAAATATTTTCTGTGCTGCATTAAGTGAAGTTGCAGTGGATTATTTAATAACAGGATGCAAATCTGGAGCGCATGCTGTAAACTAAGAGTTTCTGTAAGAAACCGGGAGAAATGAAGTTTGGGACTCAGGCTGTGAGACATAAAACACGAAGAGAAAGTAATACAGCCAAATACAAGGCGCATCGGCATCATTATAATGATAAGCAGCAGCGCTGGACTAGGGGGCAAATGCAGGACTAACATGATAGCACCAGAGCCTTGCCTGCTCCCGTCAGTCGAGTACAATACATCAGGATCACCTGTCATTATTAAAGGAGTTCTTCCATAGGAAGTCCTGCTGCAGAGCCCCCAGCAATCTGCTGTAATCTGTCAGTAAACCTGACAGCAAGGATTTAATTTCCTGGTAGTGCCCCCGCAGGAGAAGTAAAGTATTACACATTTCTAATTAAAATCAATGGGTTGTCTATATAGTCTTTGAATATTCTTCACAAAGACACGCTTTACAACTGGTCTCTATTCTGGTTAAGAGATTAGGGTCCTTGGTGGGAACCAACTCCAATTAACTCAGGATTCCATAGTTTGAAAATTGACTTTGGAGGCCCACTATATGCAATTGCCACTGATACAGACCTTTACTTCTTTGTTCAAATTAAAGGAGCAACTCTACCCAAATTTACAATTAAAGAGATACAATGGAAAATATCAGTTACTGACAAGTCTATAAAGTGACAAGGCTAATTGGTACAGTGACACCATTAGTCTCAAACTGAGGGTCCACAGTGATCTCAGTATCTTATTATTAGGAGATAAAAGACTGTTGAGATGGCATACTCATCAACCATTGAGACTGAGCAGCCACTCCAGGTGCCATGACTAACCCATGCCACCGGCTAGTGACGTAGCTGGGAGGGGGAGAGAGGTGAAGAGCTAGGAAGGATGTCCAGGTGCCGAAGAAAGGAGACCGGGCACTTCTATTGCTGATGAAGGGAGACCCCGGCAGTGATGCCATTAGTGCAGGACCCTGTAGAACTACCTTCGCTACCATCTGTCACCATCACACATCATCAACCTGTTTCATCTTGGCGTAGTAGGTAGGACGTTGCAAACGGTGATGTGTGAAGTGTAGCAGCGGAACAGCTACAGACTCTATTGGGTTGCTGTGTATGGCAATTGAATAATAATAATAATCTTTATGTGTATAGCGCCAACCTAAGGCCCATTTACATTAGACGAGTGTTGGGCAAACGATGCTCGACACTCGTTCCTGTATCCCCATGCTCCTGCATGTGAGATAGCAGGGCTGTCTCGCACACGGAGACGCCAGCAGGGGGCGGGGCAGTGCAGGAGATTTCTCTCCTCTCGCTTCCCCGCCCCTCTCCATTGAGATACACAGCGGCTGTTCGCTATTGAACGGCGGCTGTTTGAACTTAACGATGAGCGATGAGCTTCATCGCTGATCTTTTATGCTACATAAAAGATGAGCGATGACAAGTATCGCTCATCGCTCAGTTTAAACAGCGGCCGTTTAATAGCGAACAGACGCTGTGTATCTCAATGGAGAGGGGCGGGGAAGCGAGAGGAGAGAAATCTCCTGCACTGCCTCGCCCCCTGCTGGCGTCTCCGTGTGCAGCACAGTAGCATGGGGATACAGGGACGAGTGTTGGGCATCGTTTGCCCGACACTCTTCCAGTGTAAATAGGCCTTTATTCCGCAGCGCTTTCTAGCATGGGAGAAATGCAAACAGTACAACAATTACAATGTGAGATACAATCAGTTTGAAGCAAATGGGGTGGGGGTGGTACAGGGGTGCGGTGGGGAGCGAGGCATGGGGAACATAGGCAGTAGGGGATTTCATGTGGAAGTCAATTATTAGAAAGCAAACGGGATGGGGCGGTAAGGAGGTGCAGGGGTAGAAGTCATATGTGATAGGCAGGGTGGAAGGTGTAGGGAGCCATATGGTGTGGCGGGAGGCTAGGCCAGGGGATTTATTATGCCTCCCTGAAGAGGTGTGTTTTTAAGGCGCATCTGAAATTTTGTGCATCAGGCATTTTCCAGATGCCGTGGGGTAGAACGTTGCAGAGGATGGGTGCTGCTCTGGTGAGGTCCTGTAGGCGAGGCATGTTAGCAAAATTAAGTAGGGAATGTAACTAGGTGGAGGGAGTGCTTCTTGCTACCTCCATACACATCGAAAATTGAGTAGCCACTCCCACACCATTGGGACTACGCCCTGCCCCCAGCCAGTGATGTGGCCAGGAGTGGAAGAGAGGCAGAAAGCTGGGTAGGATGTCAGGTGCTCCAGGTGCCAAAGAGAGGAGATCAGGTGCTGCTGTGTCAGCATCACATACCATGAACCTCTATCATATTTACTGACAAAATACAGAGATCTTGAGGAACTTAAACAAAAAGTTTATTAGACAATTGCAGAACTTTTCATTTTACGAGAATCAACTTCATTTATAGAAGACAAGGCACCATTCTGCTTACACTGTTTAATGCTGCGACTCTCAGAAATAGGAGTGACACTATTTCCTGGTCTCATACTGTTTTCAGCATAGGGTTTATTTAGAACATATTGTGCTGAGCTTTCCACAGCTTTATCAGCCGAGGGTTCAGTAATTTACCTGCACAGTGAACGGAGCTAATTCTTTGTAGAACCCATTAATGCTCTGTTCACCGCCAGGTGGTTGGAATTCATCCGAAAGTGACAGGTGAAATGTGCAAACCTATTGCTGCATGTGCGCCATATGTCTGGGTGGCCTTTCTGCAGCCATCAGTCCAGGAGCGGCACCATATATCTGCCAGTCCCGGGATATGGATCTTAGACTTGTCAGCAAAATGGTGAAGGGCTTTATTGGCATTCATGAAGTTACAAAGGTTACGGTGGAAGTGGGGGCAGGGATAATTTATTTGCCCCTTTAAATTACAGAGCCTCTGGTCTATAAATACCCTGTGAATAGTCCAACCATTGGCACTGATATATACAGCTGCAGAATTCAGCTCTTCTTATAAGGACACAATACTGTAATACATATAAAGAAGAAATGTAGAAACTTTCCTCTGTAGTTTGTTATTCTGAGAACGGTTCTCTGTATTTTCCTATGTAAATTTTCCAGGGGGTTCTCCAGTTTCTCGCCTGTGCTGACTTCAGCTTTGTGTCCTTACACCTGTCTCTTTTCTTACCTGTTTACACAGCATTAACCCTTTTATTTGTATCTGTCCGCCTTGTATCTGGCTTCCAGCTTGTTTTGACAATTTACCTTCAGTTCCATTACCGTGATATTAGAGCTGACTCACTGCCGGGAGGAACAGAGGTACAACTTGTAATCCTTAGCCTCATTATAAAATCTGTACGAAGCCCACTTCCCCACCAACACAGACATACACTATGGAGGGGATTTATCAAGGCACTTGCACCTGTTTTCTGGTGTAAAAATAAGTATTTCACCTTTTAACACAAAAAGAGTAACATTTTTAGATTTTTTAAGCCACAGTTGACGCATTTCAGAGAGTGGGTGGGAAAAGGAAAATATGAAAAGACAAAAAAAAAAATCACAGAAAGCGGCCATATACTTACTGATGTACTGATACAAGAGGGCAGGCAATAACACCACATCACAAACATGCAGACAGCCAAAGTGCTAAATGGAAGAGCATTGCACAGGTGAACTGATGAACCACCACTCACACCTTCCTTATACTGAGGGGGCTGCTTAGTACTATACATGCACACAGATATAGCATACAAAGGGTGTCAGGCCACATGGTATGTGTAGTGGACTATGCAGGCTTACAACCTATTAATGATGCCATATTTCAGTCCAGCGGGCTACCCTGCACTTCATAGGTTGAACAACACTGGTACCCTGAGCCCCCTCTCAGCGTTTAAAGCTGCACTGCATGTTACTGATAAATACTGATAGATATGAGATATTGGTTAATATTTTGTCCAAAAAACAAGCTCACAACCCACGTCAAGGGTCCTCATTGACTTGTGAGTCCCTACACTAACAACATTAAAATCACAGAAAAGGACAATATAAACAGACCAAAAAAATCACAGAAAGTGGCCATATAGTAACTGATATACTATAAACCTAAACCTACGACACCTCCCTGGATACCAGGATAATAACAGTATTTTATTTTGACATTATGGATAAAAACACCTTCCAAAAAAATATTTTTTGCGCTTACATGTTTCGAACAGAGTTATTATTTATAGCATGTTTGAAACATGTAAGCTCAAAAAAACTTTTTTTGGAAGATGCTTTTATTCATGATCTCAAAATAAAATACTGTTTTTATCCTAGTATCCATGGAAGTTCCGGGGGTTTTTGTTTTCTGTTGCTGTGGGGTGAATCTGCACCTGATGGTGTTGTGTTCGTGCAGTGAGCTGGCATTTCGGATTTGCATTACTTACTGATATACTGATACAAGAGGGCAGGTAGAAGCACCACATCCCTCAACATGCAGACAGCCAAAGTGCTAATAGGAGGAGCATTCCACAGGTGAAGATACTGATGAACCACCACTCACACCTTCCTTATACCGAGGGGGCTGCTTAGTACTATACATGTACACAGATATAGCATACAAAGGGTGTCAGGCTACATAGTACTTGCCACATAGTAATAGGTTGTAAGCTATGCAGGCTTACAACCTATTAACCCTTTCCAATCCACTGTCTGACGTCTGAAGACATTCTGATTGAAGGCTGTACAGCTCTGATGTCGGAAGAGGTCTGGCAGCATATTCTTACTGTATATTACTGGCCGTTCTGTTGTCAGGGGCCTCACAGCGCATGTCCTATACCGCAGTACTGGCTCTAGCCAGCAGATGGCTCATAATGGCAAAAAGAGAAAGCCCCCTAGAAAACCCTTAATCCCAAACTGGCTTGCAAAGGGTTAATGACGCCAAATTACAATCCAGCAGGCTGCCCTGCATTTCATAGGTGAACCGCACTGGCCCACTTCCCCATCAACACACACTATGGAGTGGGTTTTTTAAGGCATTTGCACCAGTTTTCTAGTGTAAAAATAAGTAGTGTACCTTTTTACCCCAAAACGGTGACATTTTTAGATTTTAAGCCACACTTAACACTTTTCAGAGAGTGGGTGGGACTTAGTGGTTAGGTTCAGCTCCCCACAGCCCGACAGATTTACTATTATTTCTCCCTAATATATACTTTGTCATATATAATTACATCAGAAACTGACATAAATTATAGCACAAATCTACGTCAGCTTATAGTTTCTATACATTTGCTTCTGTGGTACAGCGATAGGGAAAAGGTGCTCCAAATTTATTAAGAGGTCTCCACTTCTAACTCCTGCAGAATTCAGATTAAAGGGGTTACCCACAGGATAGGTGATAAAACTGTTGAGACTCCAACTGAACCTAAAAATAAGGGTTTCATGTCCCTGTGTCTTCCTCACTGCACTCCTCATAATGAGGAGGAGATTGAAGGGAGTGGCGGTCAAGCATGCACGGTACCACTCCCTATATTTTAATGGAGCTGAGTACAAGCCCACAGCTCTCTCCAATGAAGATGAATGGAGTGGCATCACGCCTGCTTGATGGCTGCTCTATTCAATCTCCTCCTCACTCTGGGGGTTCAGTGTGCCTGCAGTGAGAAGAAGAGGGGGCACAAGACCCCCATTCTCGGGATCATGGAAGGTTTTAGTGGTGAGTCACCTATGCTATGGATATGTGATAAAAGTCAATTTTGGGAATACCCCTTTAAGATCGGCATATGAAACACCAGTCTTAAAATATCTGGGCCTGTGTGCCGCTGTGATAGAATGGTCTTTAGGCCCCCTCAGGCACCAAGAGGTGGACTGGGACTGCTATCTCTGCACCCCCAATTGTTATGTTCAAGATTGAATTGGTATCAATGGCGGCACACATTGGTTAATGGAGATCAGCCCTTCTCACCCAATGACTTCATAATGTGTTGCTTTCAAGCAGCCTCAAGAAAATGACTATGGCTACTGTATTTCACAACTGAGAGACACAACAAAAACCACTCTGACCCTCTGCTAATGAAGAGATCGTACAGCTGTGTTCAGAGGTTGCGGCCATACTGCGACACCAAAACCCACATTCTGTCTGCAGTATGTAAATACCGCCTACCAGGGAAACTCTGCTTTTCACTTTTTAATGTAAGGTGGCAGCCGACCTCCAATATATTAGGCGATTATTACCCTACATTATGAGCACTTCTATAATATTCTACAACTGTATTCTGCTGACAGCCTTGGGAGAGCAGCTGCAGGGGATTTGATTTCTCTGCAGCTGCTCTCTCCTTCTACAACAATCTCTCCCACTCTTAAGAGGAGCAATTCTCTTATTAGTAATATATTAGGAAATTACTTATAAAGCAATACCCTAAGACGGGGTTCACACTAGCCTCACGGATTCCGTTTGGCTTTCCGTTTTAAACAGAAACAGCATCCTAGCCCAAATGGATCCGACCTATGATAGAACCTGTGATTGACTATAATGGGATCCACCCAACTTCTGCTACGCTGTCTGACCTTTTCCCAGATGAAATAGTATAACATGTTATGCAATTTTATTCACAGTTTTCAAACAGATCTGCATCAGAGGCCCCAAAGGGACCCCATGTCATGGATGTGTTTCTTACTTTCTCACTGTAGACACGCTAAAAACGCTTACTGTTGCCCTCATCCATTCTCGACTCGATTATTGCAACTCGCTGCTGATCGGCCTCCCCCGCACCAGACTCTTACCCTCTCCAATCCATCCTGAATGCAGCCACTCATCCTCCAGTCCAGCTGCTACTCGGACGCCTCTGCCCTGTGCCGGTCACTGCACTGGCTGCCCGTCAAATACAGAATCCAATTTAAACTCACTACCTTCATTCACAAAGCCCTCCACAGCACAGCGCCCCCCTATATTGCCTCCCTCATTTCAATCCACCACCCAGCCCGGGCTCTCAGCTCTGCTAATGAAATCAGACTGAGCGCCCCTTTAATTTAAGACTTTTTCAGAGCAGCCACTATAAGGCCTGACCATTGTCTGTATATAGCACCCCTCACTTTCCACCATGCCACACATGCACATCCCCAGCCCCTTTACCTTCTGTATCACCCCATTATCTGTAGTATGTAAGCTCGTTGGAGCAGGACCCTCAGCCCTACTGTTTCCATCAATTGATTACTTTGTGGTTTTGTTTCTGTTCCCCGTCTTGTGAGCGCTGCAGAATATGTTGGCGCTATATAAGTAAAGAATATTATTATTCTGTGTACCAAGCCATATAGACAAATGTAGACGATCATTAATTGAGATAAACTATAAACCAGGAGTATTTCATGCACCATATTTATACAAAGGCACAGGTATAGCTCTAGTGTACTGCAGGACTTTCCTCAGATGCTATGGAGTCTGTAGAACTCACCATGGCATTCACTTTCCTTTTCCCCATGAACAATCTTATCAAAAGTATTCGGACAACTGAGCAATAATTGTGAAGGTTTTATGGTGGACGGCTTGTGTGCAGTGGCATAACTTGTATACCCAATGCAGTTCCCGTTGACTTGGTTTCTGTTGACATTGACTTGGTTTCTACTTACTTGCAGATTCTCAATATACTCCCATATAGTGGAAGAGCGAACTGTGCAAACCCTCCCAGCTGTCGTTTGTCCCTTTCAGTTAATATTTTGAGTCTTCCGGTTCTTGGGTTAGGCGTGATACATTGCTCTTTCCTCCACCTTGTGCTCACATAACTCAGTTGATCTGGCAACCTGGGTTTTAATGGAAATGTCATAATAAACCAACAGTCCACTAATGTGACAACCAACATGTGTAAACTGTGTAAGTTCCTTGGAGGAAGGCATTTTAAGTGAGACAAGGCAAAACAAACCATGGCTGACACCTGCAAGGGCCTGCATCTTATGTAGCATGGCTTAGAAATATACTACCCTACCAAAACGTGTTCTATCATCTCTTCTAGACCTCTGCTTGGACCTTTCTATGTACACAGAGCTCCATAGTGACTCCAGATATTCTCATCACTACGCTGCTCACACACCATAGATGGAGGTGTCTATATTCATTATATTTTATTATATTTTCGGATACAATGGTAAGATGTTATTTTTCTGTTAAAGGGGTTTATCGGGACATAAAATAACGTTAAAAACTCCTAAATGCAATAAAAATGAATGCTCTTCGTCCAGCGCGGCAACCCTAATACTTGTTTCACAGAACTCGGAAGAAGCAGTGGGTGGTCATGTGCCATTCTTCATTGTGCACGTGACCGCATAGCCACTCGCAGGCTTTAGTGGCCATAGAGGAATCACCGCTGAAGCCTGTGAGTGGCTATGTGATCATGTGTACAATGGACAACACGTGACCATTCACTGCATCTTCCGGGTTCTGTACAGCAGGCATCGGGGCTGCAGCGCTTTACAGGGATAGGCAGGATAGGCGAATATTCAATTTATATAGATTTTAAGCCCTTTTAACCTATTTTTAAGTCCTTGAAAACCATTTTAATGCTTTCCTTTCTTTATTCATTATAAATGCCCCAAGAAATCCTCCAGAATTTAATATAACAATCACTTTCTTTAGTTTTTTTATATTTAGTCATTATTTTTCCAACTTCTATGGTAGAATGTGTAAACTCACGCTCAACCCCTGCAAGTGCTGAACCAGTAAAGATGATCAACTCCAATGACTTTATAAAGCAACAGTGTTATTTAATTTATGGAAATGTATGTCGGAGCGCTGCGCCTGCTGTGTAATACCCCACTGACATGTGACATGCAGACAGGCCTAGGGCGGACCTATGACACATGGCAGGCCTTCTATGTGTGCAGTTAGTATGACGTCCCTGCATACTATGGGGTCTCATGTTGATTCTATCATCATTTATTTGGGGGGTTTACCAGGTTCCACAACATTCCTGATTCCTATGTATCACTGCTTCTCATCATTCATCTCCGCTCCCTGTAGGGGGAGTATCTATAGGAATAGCGTCCTCCAGAAGCCCCATGGATGGCGGACACCTGAGCTAGATAGATGCACTCAGCAGACGTCAATAGGGTTTTTTCAGGCATTGCAATTAAGACATTGAGGTTTTTACCAGAAGTACTGCAAAATCACATAAAAATGCCACAGTTTTGCAACTCATTAGCAAAAAAAAAGTTGCATTTTAACATATTTTACTGTAATTGCTGCAAAAACATGATGGCATAACCTGAATAAACTCTTTAAAAAGTTACTCTGCAATGTCATCAGCTATTTTGGTTTCACTGTTCAATTTAAACACCATTGAAGCGCCCCTCTGGTCCTGGACAAACAAAGATGGTAGAACTGCTTCTCCGACTACCTGATACACACTGTACATTAGTATGCATTGGTAGTCTAAGACACTACATGCTGCTCTGATTGGTCAATGCTGCTCATATGGACAGTCTGGCCAATCCGAGTAGTGTAGTATTTAATGATGTAAACTAATACACAATCTTAGAAGCAGTTCAGCCATCTTTGTTTGTCCAGGATTGGAGGGTCGCTTTAAACATGGCAGTAGGGTAAGAACACACATAAGAACATGCATCATTTGCAAACCAACTTCACATACAGCAGTGAATGGATAAACAATTTGGCCTGTAATTCTTCGAAAATTGTATGGCCATTCAACACTTCACGTGGCTGTGGTTTGTGGCGCATGCAGCTGCTACCCATAAACAGTCAAGGGGGACCTTGTACTCTGCGAGACTCCATGCAGTGCCTTATAGCACATGCTCATATTTTAACACTTTGTTCTTGCGTTTTAACCCTTTTAGTCCTTAAACAACATTTTCAACGGAGTGGTGTCCAGGGTAGACAAACTTCTGTGAGCTACACAGGTCCCTGGACTGATACATGTTATTTGCATTGATACATTGTAGAAAAAAAAAAAAAAAATTATATATATATATATATATATATATAGATTTGTGTTGATGATGTATTTACCTCACAGAGGATTGCCTAGACTGGATACATTGTAGCAAACACTCAGCTGTGAGGAGTATTAGGTCAGGACAGGTTTTCAGCCCCTGGATGTAAACAAGTATTTGCCCACTCACTGACGGCAGGCAAATATCCTGACATTGTAGAGGAACCAAAACACAAGAGTTGGAAATAGACAATAGAAACGCTTCATCCTGCACATTATACTGATGATTACCGTAGGAGACCGGGCCTGACGCACGGCGCCTGGCGCCTTATGGCTTTCTAGTTCGGCCCCTATACACTGCCATTTTCCTAACTGATCCAACTCTGGGTAAAGTTTAGTTGTCACCTGAAAGTTGATGTCTAAGTAAGAAGAGTCTGTTACATATCTGCTCTATGGGACACTAGTTCATCTGGAGATAACCAATGATTTTATGCTGTGGAGGAGGAGCTCATACTCTGTGAGGGGAGGGGCTAATACACTGAGGAGGAGGAGCCTATGCACTGCAAAGGGGAAAAGCTCATACACTGTGCAAGAGAAGCCTATACTCTGTGGAGGAGTAGCGCATACACTGTGTGTGTGTGGGGGGGGGAGCTCATACCTTGTGGAGGAGGAACTCATACTCTATGAGGGGAGGCGCTCATACACTTTGTGAAGGAGAAGCTTATACACTCTAGGGGGAAAGCGTATACACTGTGTGGGGAGCTCATACTGTGCGAGGAGGAGCTTATACTCTGTGAGGGGAGGCGCTCATACACTTTATGCCAGAGGAACATATACTCTGTGGAGAAAGAGCTCATACTCTGTAATGGGAATTGCTCATACACTTTTTTTGGAAGAGGAGCTTATACACGCCAGAAGGAAAGTTCATACACTGTGATGGGAGGTCATACTCTATAGCAGGTAGCTCATACACTGTGTGGTGAGGAGCTTATGCTCTGTGAGGGGTTCATACACTTTATGGGGAGGGGTGTATACACTGTGTGTGTGGCGGGAGCTCATACGTTGTGAAGGAGGAACTCATACTCTATGAGGGTAGGTGCTCATATACTTTGTGAAGGAGAAGCTTAAAGACCGCCTGCAGATGGGCGAAGATTCCGCGGCGGGATTTCCTGCGGAATTCCGCCCGTGGAAGCTACCAAAGGATTGCGTTAACAAACGCAATCCTAGGTAGACGGACGCGATTTGTCCGCGCAAAATCTGCGAGCCCCGCACAGAAATCTCACTCCCTGGCTGCCGGCTCTGGTCTGCACATGCGCCGGCAGCCGGCACAACAAACAGCCGGGGGCCGCGGGAGCAGGTGAGTATGCGCTGCTCTCTGCAGGGGCTCAGGTTGGGTCCCACTGCGAGAATTCTCACAGTCGGATCCGACCCGGCCGTCTGCAGGTGGCCATACACTCTAGGGAAAGCTTATACACTGTGTGGGAAGCTCATACCGTGCGAGGAGGAGCTTATACACTTTTTTTTTGGAAGAGGAGCTTATACACGCTAGAGGGAGAGTTCATACACTGTGATGGGAGGTCATACTCTATAGCAGGTAGCTCATACACTGTGGGAGGAGGAGCTTATACTCTGTGAGGGGAGGAGCTCATACACTTTATGGGGGAGGGGTGTATACACTGTGCCGGGAGGAGCCTATACTCTGTGGAGGAGTAGCTCATACACTGTGTGTGTGGCGGGAGCTCATACGTTGTGGAGGAGGAGCTTATACTCTGTGAGGGGAGGAGCTCATACACTTTATGGGGAGAAACTTAGACACTCCAGGAGAAAAGCTCCTAAAATGTGTGGGGAGGAGTTCATTGTTTGTGGAGGGATAAGTATTCATTTTAAATTGGAGTTTTCCTTTGAGATCTCCTGAGGAGAATCTATTTGGGTATTATGGGGTGCTGCAAAATACAATTTAAACTTTTTTTCATAATTATTGTTTTTTTTGTTTTGTTTTGTTTCTTAATCCAAAAAATACAGAATCAGGAAATGAAATTTTAAGTTATAAACCCTTTTCTGGTGTATGTGTAACATTTCTTCATTTCAGACACATTGTATTTGGATTATTTCCCTGTTAGGAATGAATTGTTTGGGTTTGCGCGGCTCAGAATAGTGAGAATTATGACATTGATGTAATAACTTTAATCAAATTTCATTAGGTCGTAAAAATATTTTTAGTGTAAAACATCTGAACATACTGAGAATGTGTTAGAGTCGCTTGCAAGACTTTTCTCATTTTCTGAGCTGGACCGAGGCACAAGCGGATCCTTTCCCTGCTGCTCTGCAACCCAGCGCTGGTTAATGTTTGGAGCTGCGTTCGGCACAGTATCAAATAAAACTCAATATTTCCTTGCTGCACCGGAGGAAAGATTGATCTATTCAATTTAAAAAATTATTGATTGTGCTGCTTTACTAGGGGTTGGTGACTGGAGCCGCTACTTAGAGGGAAGATATTTGTTACGAACATTTCGAGCCCGTAATCAAATCGCTGTTGATTGGTAGTGAAGGCAATAATGTTTCCGGACAATAGGCGGATTTAGGACAATTATTTATGATGTGTTTGTCACTGGCAGACACAGCTGAATTTCTCCAGCAGCGATTTTTCTAATGTAAATTGGACCCTGATTGGTTTGTGGTGACCCCAAAAGACCCAAATGACAGCTCGATCACAACAATTATATACGTCAGGCTGAAAATGAGCAACGTGACAAGCAGCCATTCTGCATTGGGTACACAGATCTATCACTGCAGGGGAGTAACTGGAAGCTCCTGTGGCCAAGTCCAAAATCTGTATAAGGGTCCCCAGTAAGTAATTTGCAGCTGTTCTTTCATGTGGAAGAGAGGTTCCATCAAGCACCCCCAGGGCCAAGTCTATCTGTAACCTGTGCTTGTGTCACTGCAGCCACCTGGTTGTGGAGTCAGAGATAAACCTAAGCTTGAGTCATGGGCCAGGGGCACACACGAATATCACATGGCACCACAGTAGGTTACTAAATGGTGCCCCACTTGGCTCATCCAGCCCCTCACTGTGTGTACCCTATAAAGACACATTTTACCTTTCCAGTATCCGTGTTCTAGGGGCCACAGATAATACAAATGTTACCTTGATTGTGATAGCATTACACAGAAACGTATCAAAACCAATTGCAAAGTAATTTAAAGTGTATATACCCCCCCTCCCCCAATGGCAGGGCATACCAGGATATCATGTCACTTTAATCCTTTCCGATCCAATTTTGGATTCAGGGTTTTCTAAAAGGCTTTCTCTTTTTGCTGTTACACAACGGTGCCATCTGCTGGCTAAAGCCAGTGTGTGTGCACCAGAGAGACTCCGACAGCGGAGTGGCTGAGAGCAGACGGTAAGAATACCTTGTCGGACGTCTTCTGATATTGGAGCTGTATAGGATTCAATCAAAATGTAGGAAAACGTCAGACAGTGGATTGAAAAGGGTTAAAAATCAAGATATCGAGTAACCCTTCTGTACCATGTGTCATTTATATTACTTACACCAGCTTAGAGCTGGCATACGTTTCAGTATGGCACACTGACGTACTGCTAAATGCCACAAATGTGTTAAGAGGCTTACGCCTCATAATACATTTGTCTCACTGATGCCTGCTCATAGTTTATTTAGTCCGGCATATGAAATTCTGGTCTAGGTATCTATGGCCCATCATTTATATTCAAACTGTCTTCTGAACCAGGCCGTTATTTGTCACATGGCACTGGAGGTCCAGTGCCTTAGGGTGTCCATGTCTACAGGGAGGCCACAGGAGCACGCGGTGCTTTTGCGTCACTAAAATTATTTTTTCAGGTCCCCTCTTTGCTCTAGACTGTGACTTTCTCCTGGAATTGGGAAGTGGGGTGTCTGAGTCCGAATCACCTGCCTGTCTGCAGGGCACACTACATAGAGGGAGGTAGCAAGATAGTACCAGGATACGCAATCAGTTGCCAGGCGCATCTTGTCAGGAACTGCATCCTGTAATGCTTTCAGTGATTGGTGGAGCAAGCCCTCATGGCGGAGTGAGGGGTGATGGTTGGAAGGGGGAACTCACGGCAGGAAAAACTATGGGCCTGCTGCCTGGCCACAATATTCAGTGAGGTTGGGTTATTTCTTTATCTTTTTCACAGCAGCCAGTGAGGGCAATGGCGCATAAAATAATTAAAAAAGAACATACTAACTGTTGTTCCAGATCCCCGCTGTTCCAGCACTATTATAGAGATGTAATGGCTGCAGCCAATCACTGTACACTGCTCAGGTATCCAATTGGCTGCAGCAGTCACACCAGTATAGTGGCACTGGAGCGGAGGGGATCTAGACTTGGGCAGTTAATGTAGCTTATTTTATTATGCATCATTACCTGCTGTAAAAAATTATATATAAACAATAAAGCGTATATACATAAATACCTTTCCCTGACAACCCCTTTAATGCCTTCACAACCAAGAGCATACATATAGGCCCTTGCTTACTGCGGAGGCTGGAGTTAGCTTGAGAGTTGTTACATATTTTCTTTTTTCATCCTACATCTAAAAAGAAAAGAAAAAGAGCAAGAAGTGATCAAAAAAGTTGTACAAAAAAATGGCACAAACAAACTATAGCTTGTCTCACAAAATTAAAAAAAAAAAAAGATTAAAAAAAGGCAAAATGTTATGAATCTCAAAATATGGCGGCACAGAGCAATTACAAACCTCCTAAAAACATTGCTGCAACTTTTTTTTTTCCATTTCACTGAAGACGTTTTTCAATGCATTACATAGTAAAATTAAATGTACAAATGATCCCACAAAAAAGGAATCCCTCATACGGCAATGTCAGCAGAAAAAAAATCAGTGCTTCAGGTTATGTAGGAGTAGTATTTATTGGGGTCCCCAGACTCTTCCAAGACAGCTGGTGTCAGGGGAATGAAGGTTCCCTTGTTTTTATGAGAGAGAAGCCTCTGCCGAAAATGCATTTGTATGGGGAAGTCAGCTGTCAGCTTAATGAGTGTTTGGTGGACAGCTATCTAAAGTATATGAGCAGCAGCCCTCCAGTAGGGGTGTAAGCAGTAAAAGTGCTTAGGGCAGCATAAACTCCAAATATGGCCCTGTTCTGACCTAGTCCAGAATTTGTCTTGTATGCTCTACATTCATTCAGTCTAACAAACCCATAAACTGAGCCGTTTCTTACAATGTATGAGTGTAGACATGTTAAAAACAAGAAAAGATCTTATACTCACCTGTCCTGGGTTCCTGCACCTCCTGTTCTGCACCACAGTTCACATTGTCAGGTCTGTTTACAGGCTACAGAGGCAATCTGTGAAACAGAAGTCAAAGACTTCTACAGTCTGCCACAGAGCTCTGTAATTGGCTGCCAAGATCTGTGGCATCCCATTTACAGACTGCCTCTTTAGTTGATGAACACATCCAACAGCGTGAATGGAGATGCAGCATCGGAGGCATGGGGTCCCAGGAGGAGTGATCTTTTATTGTTTTTTAATGTGGGCAGCCCATAAAAAAAATTTTTTAAAAAAACTTGAAAAACCCTTTTATCAATCCAGCAGACTCAAGAATAGGTTGTCTACCATGTCCACCACCATTACTTGAAGATTTGCTGGCCAATGCTTAATAAGGACTATGTATGATGACTTGCTTGCCGAAACTAAACATGTCTCTAATAAATTTATCTGAGGAGAGGAACTGATCTCTTTTAGCCAGAAATGACCATCTGCCTCCACAATAGTACTGGTCATGCAGTTTGTATACCAGATCAGCCACATATGATTTCTTATAGGCAGTATTGAACTAACCGAACCAGTATAAATCCTGTTTTGGGCTAAACTTTGCTAAACGTTCGGTTTGGCATGAACCCAAACTAAGCTTTTAGTTACGGTAAGTTCTACTCAAAACATAGTTCTACAGGTTCAGTTCACTGAACACTAGTCCTGGTGTCTAACATTATCTAAGAGCCATAAAAGCGCTGTATGACAGAGTATTATACAGGACTTGTATGGCTCTTACAACTCCTTCCCACGAACGGATTTCCGCCGCGTAATTCGCGGCGAAAATCCGCTGCGTTGCCCGCAGCTATTAGGTTCTATTGAACCTAATAGCACAATGCTCACGATGCGTAATTCCAGCGCGGAATTACGCACCGCGATTTCTCCCGTCCTCACCCGCAGCATGCTCTATTTTCTGCGGGTGAGGACGGGCTGTACGCACTGACGGCTTCCATTGCAGTCAATGGAAGCCGTCCGTTCACGCTATCTCCCGCTGTAACCAGCGGGAGATAGCGTGAAAAAACGCTTTCCCGCCCACCGCCGCGCGTCATCTGACGCCAAATGACGCGGCCGGCCGCGTCACGTGACACGCTCGGTGACGCGGCGGTGGTGGGCGGTGACGGGCGGTGACGCGGCGGTGGTGGGCGGGGAAGCGATTTCACGCTATCTCCCGCAGGTAAGTATAGGGGCTCTGGGGGGCGCCATGACGGGCTTCACTGCGTAATATTACGCGGCGGACCCCGTCACGCTCGTGGGAAGGAGGCCTTAGACAGTGTTATAAACCACTTTTAGGAGTTTTGGTGAATTTCTGGTTAGGTTCAAACTAATTCAGACTGAACCAAAACTTTTTGCAAAAGTTTGGCAAATCGGCATAACCAAAATTTTCAAAACTTTGCTCATCACTACTTTTAGAGTCACCTTATAGATGAAGGGTTTGGATCATTCTATATCAGGGATAGTTCAGGAGAACATGATCTGAAGACTCCTGGCTGAGGACATCCCCATGAATAGGATGATATCACTGGGATGCTATCTGTGACCGATAATAGAGCTCAGTTCAGATTTGTGGATCATTGCAGAGTTATGTTTATATTGGGATTAGATAAAGGGGATCCTAAAAGATTCCAGGGTGTGCCCGGCTCCGAGAGGACATGTGCCAGAGACCCGGGGTTGGCTGCCTTTAAGCTAGCAAGCTGTTAAGTGCTTCTTGTTGCTGCAGCTGGCTCATTCTGCTCAAGTTACCAGCACAAACAGCTGAGACTATCTACATCGTCTTTGATTTGGCCACGCTTCTGCTCTCCGACCCCTCGTCTATATCCAGCTTGGGTTTAGTTGGGCTCTGGACTGTGGCAGACCACCTGCTCCTCCCTAACCATAGAAAATCAGGATTGTGACATAGTTTCAAGTGCCCCTGTCATGTAGAGTAGGTGTCAATCTGCTCCATATCAACTGCTTAAATCCCTTCTCCCTGCTTAAAATATTTTATAACTGTGGCAGACAAAATATACAGTCTGTATCTACACAAATCAGCCATAATACTAAAACCGCTACATCGATTATCTTGTGACAATTGCACCTGAGAAGAGGTGGGAAATATTAGGTGGCAAGTCAGTCAGTTCTTGAAGTTGATATCTTGGAAGCAGGAAAAGTATAAGGATCTGAAGACTTTGACAAAGGCCAAACTGTGATGTCTAGACGACTGAGTCAGACCATGTCCAAACTGCAGGTCATGTTGGATGTTTCCAGTACACAGAGGTTAGTAGCTACTAATGGAAGGTAGGACAACTGGTGAGCCAGCAACACGGCTATGTGCTCAAGGCGCAGTGATGTATGCGAGAAGTAAAGGCTAGTCTATGTGGTCCAAACCCACAGAAGTACAAATTGTAGTACAAACTGCTGAAAAGGGTACTGCTGGATGTGATAAAAAGGTGTCAGAACACATAGAACATCACAGCTTACCCATACTGACCGCTGTCCACCGCAAAAAGTGCTTACAATGAGCATGTGAGCATCAGCTCTGGACTATGGTGTAAAGAAAGAAGGTGGCCTGGTCTAATAAATCGCATTTTCTGTTACATCATGTGGATGGTTGGGTGCATGTGTGTTGCTTACCTGGGGAAGAAATGGTACGAGGATGCACTATGGAAAGAAGACAATTCAGCAGAGGCCATGTTCTGCTATGGGTAATGTTCCACTGAGAAACCTCAGTTCCTGGCATTCATGTGGATGTTACTTTTTTACTTTGACATGTGCCACCTGTTGCTAAGTCAACCTCTACATGGCTCTGGTATTTACCTGAAGGCAGTGGCTTCTTTCAGCAGGATACTGCACCCTCCCACACTGCAAAAAATTGTTCAGTAACAGTTTGAAGCACATGCAAAGGTGCCCATTAACCTTCATTGACCGTTGGCGAACTCTTGTCTGGCCAACAGCTATTTCTCCTACCTCTCTCACACACACAAATGATTGGTTCAGCTGAACGTTCCTGTGTTTTCCTTGGGCAGAGGGGAGTAAGCCCCTGCCAAACACCTTTGGCAGTGGCTTATCTCCTGGAAGAATAAAAGGGTCAGACGTTGAAATTCAACCTGTCCAATGATTCCTATGTCACTGTTGGTCTCTACTGAATGGATGGGCTGTATCCTCAGTTATGTCACCACTGCTTTGTAGCTAGCAGACATCAGACTTGCTCCATATAATTAGAGCCTTCTTCTCCTTGAACATAATTTACTTTTAAATCTTTGTAACTTTGTTTATTTGTTTACTTTTTTTTGCTACAATTTGACTCAAACACAACAGTTTTGGTTCGGGAAGTCATTTAACAGCAGTGAAATCTTCATAGAATAAGACTTGTATGTATTTGTAAGCTGAGAATTCCATCAGGGGAGATTAATGTGCAGAGTTGAAAGGCGACCGGAGACGAATCATTTTGACTCGTGGTGGAACGGCATTGCGATGATCCGTTTATCAATGTCTTTAATGCTACAAAAAGAAATTCAGAACTATTGGCAAAGATTCATTTTTCTTTCTGTTCCTCCAGTCTATTTCTGTGCAGCTCTTGAGAATACAGCATCCTGCTGTTCAACACGTGATGTGGCGACTTTATTAGATTTGTTGCCTGCGCTCCATGGATAATATTCATGAAAAAAAAGCATTTCACAAGATTCTCCTACTGGTAATAGTTAAATGCAGAAATTACACATCTGTTTAACTGATAACATGGAGCAGAGGAGCCGCGAGCCACTACAAGCCTCTTACCACTAATTCTCACTTCTACTGACTCAGAGCTTCTGCAGAAGAGGCTACCTGTCAGTCTGATCAAACCCTTGCGCCATGGGGGATTTTTCCATTAGAAGGACACTTGGGGAGGTCTGTATCATCTTACTGGATGTGGCAGTTTATCATTTAGCAGAATTGTAATTAGATGCTATTCATCTAAAGTGTCAATGCCAATAGGCTGAATCAATTTATCAGACTTTTAGGTATTTTAGAACATTTGTGATCAAAGGGCAAAGAAAGAATGGACCATGCACAAGAGGTGACCACACATAGGGAAAAGTGAGCGTATATCAATATATCAGTGAACACACAGGGAAGTCAATGACTAGGACATGTCAAAAAATCAAGTTTCATGCAACTGGCCACACATTCTGGTCTATGTGGAATGCTGGACACAGCAGTCTATGTAGTGCTCTGACCCTGGTGTCCAATAGTGGCTGACAGAGAATACCGAGGGCCCCTGTGCAGGGAATGTGCTTTCCCCTCGTCCAAAGAAAATAATAATAACTTTCAAAAATCAAATGTAAAAGCTAAAGTAAAAACATACTTTCCACTGGGTTGCTTGCTAAACATTAAACAGAAAAAAACACAAAGAGCCTAATCTGCTAAGCGTGCCCTTACAGGTTTAGGAATAATGTGACAAACACCTAAGTACTGATGATATATTAATTCTGACTGGACCCTTCAATTATATTGCACACTGGATGTCGCTATCACTATTTATATTACCTACATACAATTACTGAACAAAACCCACTATAACAAGGCCAACACTACTAATAACAACACTATATATGGACGAGATAATACAGCCACACCATGACCACATAGTAATGAAATACCTCAATAATGTTACTCATCAAAATCCACTATACCAAAGCCAATTTTACCAGTAACAAGACTATATAAAAGGACAAATAATACCACCACACCATGATTACATCTTACTACCATATAGTGACTGATACCACCATACTGTTACTGAATAAAGACTCGACAACTATCAATATTACCAATAACACTATATGAGAGCCAAAGAATAACCCCAGACCATGACCCCATATTTTTGTGAAAAAAACCCCCCAAAAACACTATACCAATATAAACCACCTGTAAGTGACCAAATAAACTGTAGAAAGCAGTTTTACACAAGCACTCTGCAGACCATAAAAGTGATAACAGTACCATTATCTCTGTTCCCTCAGACTGGAACTACTCCCTTTTCGTTATCTTCTCCATCTGACCCAGACTGCCATGATGACTTCTCCCAGTCATAACTTGTCTTGTTAGAATTTGACATGCAGACATATTTGGCTCATCCATTTTATAGTAACCTGCCTTCAGTTTACACACATATACATAATCTCCCCATCTGTAGTGCCCTAGATAGTAATAATGCCACCCATGGTGCCCAAAACAGTAATAGTATTCCGCTTTGTCGCCGCTTGTAGGTCCCACATAATAAGTTCTGCTTTTAGTCCCCCCACTCTTTTATAATGCCCCTCAATTAAATAGAATGACTGCAAGTGTAATAACTAAAATTCTGTATCTATGTTTCCAAGATGCTGCAAATTGATACTTTACACTAGAAAAACTTGTATATTCTTCATCATTTTACAACATGCTCATAAACAGAAAACGTATTAAAGTTTGAAGAGCGACAGATGAACCTTATATGTATCTGGCACATGGGTGAATATCATTTTCTCCATAAATCAGTGTGCCATTGTCTTCTGTCCGGATTGTTTTCTCTCCATTTATACATGATTTTGTTACAATGTATTGTGTTTTTTTTCCTTCTTCCTCCCTCCAGTCCTTGAAGCCATCCCAAAAGAGCAGCCCTAGAGTGCATGCTATAAGAGTCATTGCCGCACATCGCTGTGGGTTTCTGGGAGAGATTTCGGAGCATGATCACATTGCATATTATATTTGGAGGATATCATATTTGGAGGATATCATGGCATACAAGACACAAACCATGCTATCTAGATCTATCCTGGAATTCTGCACCAAAATGCTTCCAGACTGTAATACATTTCATGCAGACAATGCAAGTTACTTACGCATGTCTCTTTTACACAGGTTGTACATATTTCAAAACAACTATGGTGCATGTTTGACATTGAGGACCTGAGAAAGCTGAGTGACAACCCCTGTGGAAGTAAAACACGGGTGAAATCTGCATAGGCATTAATAAAGGTTCATTTATTTTCCTGGGTTTTATAGTGCACAAACATATTCACATGTATTCCTGCCATCATGCCTGACCCAAGGAGCTCAAAATCTAATCTCCATATATCACTTACAATCCAATCTATTCATCACCACAAACTAATGTCCCTATCTCACACAATGTATTACTACCATCATCCCTGTCCCTGGAACTCAGCAAGAACATGCAGATGTTTTTTTTACCCTAGTCAGATATGATCTGAGGACACCAGAGCTGGCAGAGAGAAGAGTGTTTCATTTAGCCCATTTGCTGCTGATCTCTCATCAACTGCCCAATAAAGAGTGGAGAATTCTAATTGCCTCCAATGGAATCAGTTCTAATTTCCCTTTGACACCTTGGTTGGTGAGAAGTTGTGCTAAAGCTAGTTCTGGGACCAGTAATTGGGTGAACCGAGCATATAACCCAGTGGGATGGTTGAGTCCTGGGGCCGATGGAGGGAAACATTTTGGTGAAATAATATGTATGTTATATACAAACACACCCACACTCACCCATGTCACTCTTTCTGCTGCCAGAAAGAGAGAAACACATTAGATGGATTATTACTCAGTGGAAACCAATATGGGACAGTATTGCTGAATGGGGAAAATTGAGATGTCAAAGATGTCTGAGTCAAGTTCTGCCTGGGAGAAGTCATCATGATGGTCTGGACGAGATGAAGAAAAAGTGAACAACTCCAGTCAGAGGGGATGTCACCTATGGTCACTGGATATACTGTACTGTAATCATTTACATGGTTTGCAAATTGCCTGTGTAGATCTAGTATATACTGCTATATGGTTATTGTATTGGGCTGTAATATTGGTCTTTGTATAGTCATTTTTTCAGCGACACTGGTGGTATTGTGTGTTCACAGTCTGGGGGGAGATATCTGACCCTCATATAGTGTCATTAATGGTAATATTGATATTTGTAGTAGTGTTTATTGAGTGACAGTATGTTGGTATTAATTACCATGTGTCTTAGTATGGTGGGTTTTGTTCAGTGACAGTATGGAGGTAATTATACGGGCCATGATGATTATATGGTGTGTTTATTATTTTTCTTCACTTCTACCCTATTGACCATGGCCTCTAGGGAGTTAAATAACAGGGATTAGAGTGTTTCTGATCCTGGCCATTACAGTAAGAGCTCGGCTGTCAATCAACACAAGGATCATGCGGGCCCAGGCCACATGACATAAATGCTGTTAAAGACAAGCCAGTCTATGATGTTGATTTTCATCATGGAGGCTTAACAGGTTAAAAAAAGGCGGTGCCTTAATGTATGCATCCAGGTCTAACATGTTCTGTGCTTCATAGTAAATGTGATGTAGCGAGTCAAGCACACCGCATAGGCTTCTCCCCTCCTACCACCTTCGTGGCTGTGGCAGGTGATTTACTGACCTCTACCTACTTGTATTCCCCCCACGATCAACATGGGGCAGCTTTGTAATTTTTTTCCTGGCCCACTTTGATTTCCCTATCCGCTCCTGCAAGTAATGCACTTTGGTGACTTAGTAGCAGCCACTGGATTATGAGCGAAGAGGAACATAACTCACCAGGAGCTTAAGAGTCTGTGCATAAAGTAAATTGCTGCAATCCATTTTATTCTGCTCCAACATGTAGAAGCCATTCATACCTTCTTCTCACAGCCCCTAACTGTTCCTGCCGTTCTTTGGTCTTACTGCTAATTACATAATGTCCCTCATTTATACCCGCTGGCAAATTAGATCACATCAGATTAGCTACAGGACAGCCGCTAATTACAACCAGTCCCGAACAAATTGTCTGAAGAGTGTGTGCGTTGAGTTTATGTACATCTATGTATGTACTTGTGAGTTGCCTATAGATGTACAACCACGATTCCAACCACGCTGTGTAAAATATAAATAAATGTAAAGAGAAAAAAAAGGAAGCAATGATTTGGAAATCTCATATGACCATATTTTATTCACATTGGAACATAGAACACATATCAGAAGGTGACAATGAGACATTTCTCTATTTCAGTTTAAAAAATTAACTCATTTAGAAATTAATGGCAGCCACACATCTCAAAAAGTTGGGACAGAGGTAACAAAAGGCTGGAAATACGAGTGGTACTAATGAAAAACAGCTGGAGGGTCAATTTGCTACCAAGTCACATGACTGTATAAAAAGAGCATGTTAGAGAGGCAGAGTCTCTCAGAAGCAAAGATGAACAGAGATTCACCAAATCTGTGAAAAATTTAATTTGAAAATTGTAAAATAATTTCAAAAAAATGTTGACAACGTAAAATTGCAAAGACTTTGAATATCCCACCATCTATAGTACATAATACCATCAAAAGATTAAGAGAATCTGGAGATAATCATGTGCAGAAGGGCCAAGGAGAAGGGACAATAATGGATTCTCGAGATCTACATAGCCTCAAGCAGCACTGCATTAAAAACAGGCATGATTCTGTAATGCAAATCATTGTCTGAACACAGTTCACCATGCAATCCACAAATGCAAGTTAAAGCTGTACATGCAAAAAAGAAGCAACATGTTAAAGGGGTTTTCCAGGGAGAATACTACTGATGACCCCGTCCAATCAGCTGAGCGGGTGCATGCTGTCAGGGCCACAAGTACACAGAGATCGGAGCAGAAGCAGCAGAAATCTGCACGCCGACCTCTGTGTAGTGGCCGGCACTTGTAACTGCAGGTACAGCTCGCGTTGATTTCAATGGTGCTGACTGCATGCGTTCGCTCAGCTGATCAGTCAGGGTTCAGAGCGATGGATCCCAGCCGATCTACTATTGATGACCTATCCTGAGGATAGATCATCAGTAGTAATCTCCCTGGAAAACCACTTTAATTTTTTTGTAAATCAAATTTTTATTGGTATTTTTCTCATAACAGTCCACCATAAAGTAGAAAATCCATCCAGCAGGACACAATAGATCAATCATAGTCTACTGCAGAATTTGACAGTATCAGATATCAACAAATCTTTTAATTAAAGAATGGACACACAATATATGTGGAGGAGGTAGAGGGGGGAGGGAGCGGTGTATATCTTGAGATGTACAAATGAGCAGATATGTTGAATAGAGAGAGACGAGAGGCTAAGGCCGCATGGGGGTGGAGGGGAAACCCCTTTAATTAACACAATCCAGAAACACCAGCGTCTTCCCTGGGCCAAATTTCATGTAAAATGGACTGAATCAAAATGTGAAATCCTTTCTGGAAACCACAGACGCCGTGTCCTGCGGACTCAAGAGGAGAAGAACCACTTTCAGATAAGCATATTGCATGTCTATATGAGTAACCCCTTAAGGACGAAGCGCTGTAAATTTACGGTGCTTGGTCCTGGGCTTTAATCCAGCCTGATCGCAGAAATACAGATTTAAGCCTCTGCTCCTGCAATCAAGCAGGAGCAGGTCGAGGTCTCAGCTGTTAGTCACAGCTGAGGACCCGGAGGAGAAGGCAGAAGTGTTCTTTTAACGGCTTCTGTCTTCTCCTTTCCTGGGTACATAGTGCTTAATGAGTGCTATGTACTAAGAAGTGAAAGTGGAACTGTTTCCAGCGATCACGTGACCACCAGGTCCCCCTGTTACAGCAGAGCTGCAGGGTCCCAGCAGACCCTAATCAGCTCTGCCAATGACTACCGTCACTACAGAGGATGTTTTTCCCTGTAACTGGGGCTCCTATGGATGCCACAGCTACAGTGGAAAAGGGTCACATAAAAAAACAAAACATGTGAATGTCCCCTAGTCTTATATGACATGATGGGGGACATAGATAGTAACAAAAATAGTTACAGGAATAAGTAAAAAAATTACAGAATAACATAAAAATATATACATAAAAAAGAAAATAACCCAAAGCCAATGCCAACCAAAACCATTGCCGTATGCGCCCTGTAATCCAAAACCATACATATTGTATATCAGTGTCCAAAACAAAATGAGGAACCCATTCCCATAGTTTATTTTAGCGTAAATATAATAATTAAAAAAATAAACTATAAATGTTTAAAAAAAAAATGTAATTTTTTTTTAGCTTTTTACCCCCAATTAAAAAAATGGAAAAAAAAGTCAGTGAAAGAGATATTTAAAAAAACAGCCCTATACGTCACAGAAAAAAAAGCGCTACAAAAATAATTTTGGTAGCTGAAGGAAATAAAACAGGGCAGTAAAACCACCACATGGGTAAAATCCCTAAAAAGTATCTGGTCCTTAAGGGGTTAAAGAAATGCCTGAAAATAATATTTAGCCAAGGAAAAGTCCTGAGCTACAGCGATCTCAGAAGGTTTCTTATAGCATTAAACCCCAGATACTGCCCTTAGTAGAGGCACGGGATCTTCTTTATCTACATTTTGAATTTTGCAAACTTTTCATCTTAAAGGCCAAGGGTCATAAACTGGATTTTCCCCATAAACCACAAGCCTGATCTGCTGCCTCGTCTACTCCAGGCTAACCTGACATGACACAGCCACTCGATAATACAGCATGAAGATGTGGTTCCCACCATCGGAGCCACACAGTGAAAATCAATACTCCACTTGTTGGCTGGAGCTCAGCTCTGATTGTTTCTGTGGAGCCGCTCATTCCACCTGTCAGTGTGAACAATGCCCCTTCATGTCTGTAATAAACAGGCCGCACGGCTGATGAGATGGATCAGATTCTGAATTACAAGGAAGACAAAGCTGCTAACCGTCTGCGTAGTGCTGTAGAGACTAGACGTCAGCCGCAGACAATGAGGTCTCGCACGCAGGAGGAAAGGCTCCAGCTTCAGGAATGTCGTCTCGAAAGTGCAAAAAGTCAAAGTTAACAACGTTTACACCTGATCACACTTTAGGATGTCAAGAAAGAAAGAACTGAGCAGGGGGAACTAGTTTCTGGGAGAAACAACCAGCGCTGGCATGTAGACAGACCTTGGCTATAGGCCAGCCATACACAGTACATTCTTATGGGGAAATCTAAAATGTTCAAGAAACGCCTTTCAGGTACTTTAATGCCATCGATTTAATGCCACCATTCCTCCATGGACCACTCATAGAGCATTTGCCAAGCACACATGTGATTCACATATATTATACAGAACATACATATAATATAAAGTACGCAGAGCACACATATGCAGCATCCAGATACCCCGGCAGGTATTGTGTAAGGTGACCGAGGTGCAGCACAAACAAGTCAGAGGCTGGGAACTTGTGAAAATAGCAACAAGAGGTTTACTCAACATTTAGCAGCTGGTTACAACCCATCTTTAGCATAGACCCAGCAATCACATGACTTGTAAAATCCACAGTATCTCCAATGTATGGACCTCTCAAAAGCCCAGGGAGCTTTTCTGCATCCCTGTCAGCAGCTTAATCAGAACCACTTACTTTAGGTGATCCCAGATTTTTTTCCTGTGCTTTCACTAGTTTGTATCCCCTCACAATAGCACTTACACCTTATTCAAGCTTTGAGGCTCAATTCAATCATACTTTACTCCTGCTGGTCTCCATACACAAGCTGCGACACCTTCCTGGGCTGGTAAGAACCCTGCAGCTTTGGGTGCTGTATGCTGCATGAGCAGATAAGTCACTACACTCTCTGCTCACACTACTGTCTCTACTCACTACTACCCACACAGGAAGTGCAGGGTCTAATATGACCTCCCCTTCCAGAAGCCTCTATCATCTTCTAGTTTAACCTTTCCTTTGTCAATTAAGGCTAAGGTAGGGCAGAGGGGCTGACTACAGTAGGGAATATTCCAGTTGCTAAGGCCAGACAAAGATACAGGGAATACAGCTATACAATCAAATACAACAGAATATATGTATAAGGTGACATAGTGTACCTTTGATGTTAATATTACTGGGTAATGCCAGTACTGGGTCACTACAATTCTCCCCCTTTTTAATGCAGGTTGTCCTCGACGTTTGACTGCCATAGGGACTGCTGCAATAGTTCCCCAGGTCAGGTGCTAATTTGGTTACACAACAATCTGTATGTCCATACGTATGTCCATGTGTATCAGTAGGTATTTCACGCTTATCTATTCACAGTTCCCAGTTGTGGGATTACAACTAGCGATTACAACTTCTAGCTGTGGCATAAACTAATTAAAGCAGCATGTGACATCCACTTCACACGAGCATAAGCATAGTTTATGCACGTGAGCGCCATATATTTGCAGAACGAACATTGCTTTTTTGCTTGCGCTTCAGCGTATATTTTGCTGCTTTCTATGCAAGCAAACAAAATTTGCACCATTGCTTCTAGCCATTGAAATGGCTAATTAGTCTAATGCGTTTAAGGGGTGTTCTTTTCCTGCGCAATTCACGCAGCATATCACACATCTTCTAGTAAGTATTTGCCCATCCCCACTGACTTCTATGGGGATTTTTGGTGCGCAAATGTGCAGGAAAATATAGTATGCTGCATATTTTTTTGCGTGACCAAAATGCACAAGAAAAATACATGCACATGAATTAACCCTTTGAAATCAATGGGTTCTATTCACTGTGTAAATATGCAAATATGCCCATGTGAAGCCGGTATAAGTTGCCGCAGGGCAAGGAGTAAGGGTTGAACCCTGGGTCTCAAGTAAAGCTATGGGGCCCATGGGATACGTCTTATAGTTTTACACAAATTGAAAAAATAGCACACCTGAGGATGAGAAGTGGCAGATTTGGTCTGATTGGATGGCGCAAATGGAAGCCATAGAAGTCTATGCATGTGGCCGAACATGTACAGCAAGTGAAAGCTCACAGGATGAGCTTCCTGGTTTGGACATATGCGGTGAATAGAATTGTTTATTTTAAGAATGCATCACAGAAGGAGGATGCATCCATATGTACTCCTCAGTCAGTAGGTAACGACCATTTTTTCTGTAATTGTGTTTATTTTAAGAATGGAGCAAAATTTGTAAAAGCTGTAAATTACAAAGTTGTTCTGTTTGTACATTGGAAATGTATAAAGGGCATTTATATTAATGGGAAAACCCCTTTAAAGGAGGGTCTCTTAGAATTAAAGTCAATCAAGGCAAAGGACTTCGTTATTGAACTAGGAAAAATAAACAAGAAAATAGTTCAGTTCACTTGAAAATGAATACACAACTAGTTTTGTGCATAGTCTTCTAGTTCAAGAAATATGGGGAAGTAGGACATTGAGGTAACAAGATGAACTAAGGCTTCGTTTTAAACTTGGATAAAACAAGGGAACAAAAAGTCAGTTTGATTTGGAGCTTAAGGCCCATTTAGACACAACGATTATCGCTTAAAATTCACACAAAGGCCATCTTTTGAGCAATAATGGTTGCATGTAAATGTGTCCATCTTTCAGTTTTCTGCAAAACAATGGATTTCAGTTTGGCTTCAAATCTGTCATTCAGCAGAGCAGCTGATAAGATGGACCGCAGGATGTGCTCTGCCGGGGGACTGCTGATAACAGCTGATTGCATTGTCTCAGCTGTTCTCAGCTGTCAGCCCCGCCATCAGAACAAAAGGATTTTTTTCAGAGAACAGCGAGTGGTCCTCTGAATAAATTCAGCTCCCAGTGGCTCATACGCCACTAATTGGTACTAATAGGCATTAGTACCAATTAGTAGATTAGCCATCTTTTGATCAATCATCTTTGTGTCTAAATGCACCTTAAGGGTGCGTTCACACGAGCGCATAAACGGCGCGTTTTTGCGACCAAACGTATATACGTGACCATCTGAGGCATTGGTTTCGAATGTATTCGTTCACATGGGCGATTTTACGGCGCGTAAAAACGGCAACCCGAAAAAAAAACGGAACATATGCGGCCGAAATACGCGCCAACGCATATTCGATGGCTGAAAAGATAGTTTGCAAAGTAGGAACAAACGAAAATACGCTTTCTAGCTCTGGTCGTGATCGGCGAAAAACGTTCTCTCCAGCGATTATACGTTGCGCTCGTGCGAACGTAAATACGCCTACGCTCGTGTGAACGCACCCCAAGTTTAAAAACCTGTAGTTGGTCTTTGGTCTCCTTTCAGAGTGCTTGACAGGAACTTCTGCCTCTGGAAGGTCAGGATGTATCTTGAACATTTGATCGGGCTGCAGCTTAATAGCCAATATGGGTGGAAGTTCTAGATCGCTGATTCAGACCTCTGCAGTTGAATGGCCATCCATGGCCCCAAAAAACAGGATAGTGGGTTGGCAGGATCCAATGCTGGAAAGTTTTGCCTTTGTACTCCTTTAGGCTCAGATGGTGGTACATGCTCAAGCAATCCTGCTTAGACTTTTAAGTCAGGAGGAATATGTCCGCAAGACAATGCTTTAGCCGATTCATGTGCAAAACGTTGGGATCCTGGCCTCCCTTGCTTACTGCAGTAGATGTCACTTCCAAGGCATGGAATGGCTTTAATGCTGTATGGCTGTCTTTCCCACTTGGTATCCAGCTTGCCAGTTGGGTAATGTTTTTTTTTTTTTAGCACTACTTCGTTTCCAACATGCAAGGGTTCAGCTCTAGCTTGCTTGTTGAAATCTTGCTGTTATCTCTTATGAACCACTTCCATCCTAGTTTCCACAATTTCCTGTGCATCAGCCTGTCATCTGTGCTCCTTAATCACCCAATCTGGTAGGCAAGGGGTTGATTTAATCTGGCACTCTTACACCCCAGGTGAGATCAATAGGTAGTTTGCCTTGACATCCAAACATAAAGTAGTATGGTGTGTAGCTGGAGAGCAGTGTATAGTGTTGTTGTACACATTGATGACTTCTGGCAGCAGATTTGGTTATTCAGTCCTTTTGTGGGATGGTATAGTTCTCAGCAAGTTCAGATGATCAAATTCAGCTTTACACTGAGGCCATTGCTTTGTTGATGATAGGCAGTGGTTCTGAGCTTCTGGCAATTGTACAGAGTACATAGTTCTTGGAAGAGTTGAGACTCAAAGCTATAACCTCTATCTGTCAAAATCTCTGGATAGCCTTAGGATAACGGAATTCTTCCAGAGCACTGCTGTGGTAGTTTTGGCAGCCAGATCTTTCATTGGAGCAACCACTACAAATTTAGTATAGTGATTAATGATGGGTCAAACCTAGGCATAACCAGTTCTGCTGAGATCCACTTTGAGATGGTCAATGGCTACTATTTTTAGTGAAAGGTAACTCATAATAAGATGAAGTAGGGCCTTATGGTCAGCTTTTATTTTGCCTAGGGACATTCTTGACACCACTTTTCTAGGTCTCCTCTCATAATGATCCAATAGAATCTGCAGCAGATGGTAGCTTCTGTCTTCTGGACACCAAAATGTCTTGACTGGTCATGGTAGGCGAAGAGGACCATAATTACATCTGTCCTTGGCATGACAATTTGAAGAATGCGATTGCCTGTAATGGGATCTAAGGTGCTGCAATACATTAGCCCTTTTTAAAAAAAGAAAAATAAAGAGATGCTTTTGTTTTCTCCACAGATAAATCAGCTCCGGATCTGCTTTGCTTTGACGGATCCTCACAGGAACTGTTCTACCAGTTAGAAACTCTTGGAGCTCTCCAATGATTCTGTGGAATAGTTTGAAGCTAGATCCATGGTTGTTCTTCCAAAGGTGACCCTGCACTCGCTTCTTGTGGCTGTGTAGTGAATGTCTTCCATGCATTGATACTAGTTGCGTTTTTTTGAGCAAAGCAGGGATAGATGGTGGGCATCCCAACATCTTCCCAGACCTCTTCCTCCAGTGAGGGATTTAATGTAGTTTAATGTAGTTGGCAAGCGGGACAGGGCATATGTGTTCTCATTGTCCTTTCAAGTATGACATTTCACCAGAAAGTCGTAATTGGCAAGTCTTGAGGTCCACCTCTGTTATTAAGCTTCCTGGCGTGCTATATTCAAATGAGCCAAAGGATTGTTGTTAGTGTCAACAACAAATGAGGTCACAGCCATATAGTCCTTGAATTTCTCTTTCACAGCCCATATAAGAGCAAGGAACTGGCTTAAAGAAACTGTAGTTTTGATTATTGCATTCTGCTCCCTTGGGAGATTGACTGGCAAAGGAGATCATTCATTCTTTCCCTTTTTGCACTTGGCTTAGGACTGCTGCTAGTTCCTTCAGGTTTGGAAAGCAAGTTCATGTTTTTTTCCCATTTAATGGGGATTGGTCTTTTCTGTTGCTCTTTTGGATGACCTTATATGAGTTCATGTAGGGGCTCAGCAATCCAGGAGATGTAGTGTAAAAAGATTTTGTAATAACCAGCAAATTCCAAAAAATGTCTTACCTCTTTTATAGTTTTAGGTGTAGGCCAGTTTTTTTTTTAGCAACTTTTATTAAGATTTTCACAAATCCAGAAATCAAAAAACATACATGGCACTACAAGGACTTAAACTTAGTGAGTACAGCTGTAATTTCAATAGTCCCACGGTGTGCATTTGGCAACAAGACGCAACAACTGAGAACTTGCAAGTCACTTGTGCGAAAGCTGTAGCTCATCCTCTCTTCAAATATTTACCTAAACCATGCATATTATCACTATAGCAACCTATCAAAAAACTACATCTATAAACAGCAAGAAAAAATAGAAGGGGAGATGTAAACTAAAAATAAAACAGGGGAATAAAGGAAAGGGAGGGAAGGGGCCAAGTGGGGTGGACGGTCCATTGCTCTTACGTGGGCCAACCTCTGCCCAACACACCTCACTCTGCCTCTAGCATACCCACATATAGTCCAGTCTCATGCTGCTCAACAGTCTAGCAGTCCCGTAGACACCCTGAGGTCTCCTCTCAATGTCCTCCAAGGATCCCAAATATGTATGAAATTCTCAAGTGTGCCTCTAGACAAGCTAGTAAGTGCCTCCAAGTTGTAAACAAGGTCCACCTTATCTATCCACTACTCCAGAGTACGGTGTGGCTTTTGAGGCCAGAGCCGCAGAATGAGGGGATTTGCCATGTCTATCAAAAAGGCTACTAGTTTGTGTCTCAAAGGGTGAAAAGATGGAGATGGCCTCCAAAGAAATACCATTTCACATCCCTCCAAAAAAATACCACCATCGGACACGCCCACCAAATATGAAGAAAGGATCCGATTCCGGCATTGCATCTCCGACATCTGTTGTGAGAAGCCATTTTATGATCAAACAACCATTGAGGAGTTAAGTACCACCTCATTAGTAGTTTATAGTGGTTTTCCTGAGACAGGATACAGGGGGAGTGTCGAAAAGCGGTCCTCAATACCATATTAATGTTATTTGAGGAGAGTGTAATACCAAGCTCCTTTTCCCAAGAAGTGAGGAAGGCAGGTTTACAGTTAGCTGGGGAAGCTACAAAGCTTTTCCTAAGAGAGGTAATTCTTCTAGAGTTTAGCCTACTGTCCCCTAGGTTTTTCTCAAAATGATTTAATAGTCTGGTGGACTTAGAGTTTAAAGAAATCGAAAAAACACCCAAGCTATGTGAGTCTTCTGTAGGAAAGAAAAGTTTTGGTTAGGCAAAAGATCTTGTAAGATCTCTTCAGAGTTTAAATGTGCTAAGGATTGCAGATCTCTGAGTTGAAACCCGTCAATTTTTTTCCCAGAGCGTCGCTGTACAAGGGTCCCAATCGTTCCCAAGTGTAGGCCAATTTTTGACTACATTGGTCTTCTCTGGGTGAGGCATCACTCCTTCAGCACTTACAATGTGTCATAAGTAGCGTACTTGAGTTTGCAGTAGGTGGCATTTACAAAGCTTAACTTTGAGGCCATATCGGATCAGAATCGGGAAGGCTTCAGCCAGGTGTTGTAAGTGATCTCCATAGGACTTAGAATAGATAATCACATCATCCAGGAATAGCAAGACAGTCTTGAAGTTCTTATGGCCTAGGCAGCATTCCCAACAGCCTTTGAAAGGTTACAGGGGTGTTACAGAGTTCAAAAGGCATACAATTAAACTCAAATAAGCCCATTGGGCTGGTAAATGCTGTCTCCCAGTCTTCTGCTGACATGGACACCTGCTGATACCCACTGATTGAATCCAGGGTAGAGAAGTAGGCAGATGAACCTAAGGCCGCCAGGGATTCCTCAACACATGGCAATGGCTAAGCCATTACATTTTTTTGTGTAATACTGTTGATCTTTCTATAGTTCACACAAAATCAGATGTTATCTTTCTTTTTCAGAGGTGTGGCCCATGGGCTATGACTTTCCCTTATCAGTTCAACTTCTTTCATTTCGTGGAGCATCTTTTCAACTGGCTGGTGAAATTGGTTGGTACCTCTCTTTGGGGCATGAGAACTAGTTGGTATGGTATGTTCTATGTTGTGGGCTCTCTCAAAGCCCACTGGATGCTTGCTGAAGGCTTGATGGAAGTCTTGGACAACCTTCAGAACACCCTTAATTTCCTTGAAAGGTGTAGTCACATCACCTACATGCATGACAGACCACAGTGTGGTAGTTGAGGGTGTATTGCTGTCTTTCTGCAGCTGTGAAGACTATTTGGCTTCAATCATAGTTGTGTTCACTACGTTCTGGAACATGATGAGAGATAGCTGTGCAACAGAATAGTATTTTCTTAGTTCCACTTGTGTGTCACCAGTATTCAACAGATGAATTGTCACTTTTCCTGCAGGGACAGGCTCCTTGAAGCCATGACCAGAGGGCATTCTTTCAGATGTAAAGGCTATACCAGGGCTTGATAATCTTGGCCTTGGATTCCCAGCCAGGCTTGGCACCACAACATAGTTTTAGTACCAGGTTGTAAGAGGACTGGTCTCACATTTTATATACACGGGCACAGCAAATCTCTCCTCTGGTGTTAGTAAAACACAGCTGGCTGACAACACCTTGATAGTCTATGGCAAGACTCTCTGCTGATATTTGAAAGCTGATGGCATAGATTTTTGGAGAGCTTCCAAGATCTTGTCATAATAGCTGCAAAGGACATTCATCCCTAGAATCATAGAAGGGACTTTACTCTCTTGCACACCCATGACAAGTACTCCTTGTTGAGGGAGTTTGTTTCTACCTGCTTAAATAGTAGGCACACAGTACCGTAACTGGGGTACGGACTATCAATTGGTGGCTATTACATCCAGCCACTGATCTGGAGGCTGTACTAGAAGATTAACCAGAGGTCTCTCCCTGCTATAGGTTAATCCCCCATAGCCCTGAGCTCTCTCTCCCAGCTATGAGGAAATCCCCCTTAGCCCCACTTTCTCTCTTCATGCTATTGGGTTTCCCGAGGGATATCCCCATAGGGCAGAGAGAGAGGGGGCAGGGCTACAGAGGATACCTGAGGGATACCCCCATAGTGCAGAGGGAGGGATGGGGCTAGAGATGGAGGGGCTAGATGTCTCCTCCCTGGGATTTCCCCATTGCAAGTTGAGAGAGACAGAGCTAGAGGGTGGAATTTCCCAGCAGCGGGGTTGAAGGAATTATCCATTGCTTGCAGCGAGACATTTAAAACTTGCATCCCAGAAGCACATTTTAAATGCCCCACTGTAAACTCCTGTTAGTCCCTACGGGGATTAAGGATACCCTGGGGGAGATGAACGGAATCCTCGGTGCTCACCCTCATCCCTGCAGGGACTAACAAGAGTTTATAGTAGGACATTTAAAATGTGCTTCTGGGTGTTCCCTTGATCAGTAGAAATCCTCATAATCCTCATTGACTTGTAATCTTCTTTTCGGAGCTTTAGACACAGCTAAACTTCTGCTCCCATAGAGTCTATGGGAACTCTAACGCATCACGCACCAAAGATAGGTCAGGTCCTATCTTTCACGCAGCACGGACCTTAGATGCATTCATTGCAGTCACACATGTTCTATCTTTCTAAGGTGCCAGTTTTTTGCTCATCTGAAATTTCTTTATCTGAACGTTTCCAAAGGAAACCATTGGTCCATTGGTTCTAAGAGACAACTTTTTCACCCATCAATTAATCAATTATGCGTGAAAATGACACCCGTGTGAATGAGGCCTTAAGCAAAGGTTTTACACACTTAGGCTTCTTTTACATGAACGCATATCGGCCAGGCAAGTCAATATAGCGGCAGGCATTTTTACGTTGAGCCCAAAAGACAGTCCTGGAACTATCTTTTCAGCTGAGAATAAGTTGGCTGCTGCATGGGCTCCTATGGGAGCCCATGGCAGCGGCCGTAGGTGGAAGGGAGTTTAGCAGCTTGGTTGCTAAAGTCCCTCCCTCTGTTCTCCTCCCCCCATGCAGGCTCACCTGTCGTCCCTCCCCGCTCGTTCTGCGCAATGGGGAGGGACTTGGGCAAAGCTAAACTGTCGCTCTCTCCCCGCCCCTTGTCCATAGCCATCAATGGGAGGAGGCGGGTGGACTGGTGCTTAGCTCTGCCCCGTCCCGCCCCCTCCCATTGCACAGAACAAGCGGGTTGGAACGACAGGTGAGCCTGCAATGGGAAGGGAGGAGAAATGGACATGGCCCTATGAACCGGTGCACAAACGTTTGATTTGTGCGCCTGTTCACCAGCTTTTTTACTAACACTGTAGCGTATATTGGCCAGCTGTGAATACGGCTGGCCGATATGCGCTCATGTAAAAGAAGCCTTACATGCAAAATAACACTCACACTAGTGATTATCGTGCACACAAGAATGGATACACTGAGCTAGAAAGTGTCCCGTACATCCCCCGCACTACAGATTCCCCATTTGGGATCCTCCATAGTGTATCGGCAAATTTTCTATATTTCCATTTCTAGTGGATTATTTGTTCTCTCCCTTTAAAAAGCGCACTTACCAGGTCCACTCCAATTAATTTACTTCCCTAAGGAATCTACCAATTAGCAAAATGAAAGCTTAGCGTTCCCCCGGCGCACCGGCCCGTTCCCAGCACATCTGTAATCTCTCGCTGCTATCCATTAACAGGGAGACTCTGCAGCACAGTTTAAGTTGTGCCAAGCCGCTGATTAGATTAGACGAAGCAGAAAACTCGCCTCTATTTTGGCACTTAGATGAGACCCACCAGCCTGATGGTAAAATTAGCCACATTAGAGCCTCGCGCTTCCTTAAAAGAGATCTGATTAAATGGCCACACTGTAAATATGTGATGAAACAATGCAAAGTTTATATGCTGGACTGGGAACAGACAAAGCCGGGAATGTGCCGAGAATCCCAACATATGCACTAAGAGGAGGGGGCTACATAAAGAGGGGTCCAGTGCAAATATTAAAACACTGAAAACAATACAGAGTGTTATACACAAGGGCAGAGCTCATAAAAAGTAAGAAATACAGCGGAAACTAGATATACATGGAAGAGTAAACAGTCTACAGAATCCAAATTACAGAATATGAAACTTTCCACTATGCATGTCACATTCAATATTTCTGCATCTAAAATGACAAACTTTCAAACAGTCTTTAAACCCCCCTCCATTGTTTTGTGTATGCAGCTCCTATGCAGAGCTGTGTAACTTGGTAGCTACAGACTACAAGCTCCGTGTGTAGTCTGATCCTGCAGTCATATGAAGGTCTAATTCACCTGCAGTGTTCACTACTTCTGCACAATCACCAGTCTGTAGAAGAGGAGGCAGATGGAGTTAGGGTGCATTCACATGGCCGAGTGAGATATTGGTCTGAGAAACTTGGTCAGATATCGCACTCTTGGGGCTTATTCAGACAAGAGTATTTTACATTAGTATTTTGTGAGCCAAAACCAAAAGTGGAAAGAAAGTATAATGGAAAGATTTGCATGTCTTCCATATTTTGGACCCGCTCCTGGTTCTGACTATGTAAAATCAGGAGTGGGAGGTAGTTTAGCTGTGCCGCTAACCCAGAAGTACTATGTCCGTGCAGGGATGAAGGGAAGCACTGCCGCGGGGAAACCCTTTAATCCCCGAGGAGCCCTCGGCAATGATAGGAAGCTCCGGGGGAACCCCCTTCATCTCTGCGGAAGAGAGAGGGGGAGAGGGGGCGAGAGAAGAGGCAAGAGAGGGAAGACCAGAGGAGATAGCGGAGATGAGGGGACTCCCCGTGGTTTTCCTTTATCTCCTCGGGGGTTCCTTTCATCGTGGGGATGAGGGGACTTTCCAGGAAGGTAAAGGGAAGCCCCGAGGAGTCCTGTCATCCCGTAATGAATAGACATTTATGACAAATTATGTGAAAAAGTTTGCTGAGTGACTGAAATATTCTATATTTCTTATCTACTGAAGCTATTATATGCTGTATTAAACGCTGAAGTGTTTTAGAATCTCTGGGTATTTTTCAACCCCCCTTGTGACCCTGAGCTCAGAGTGAATCTGAAAGCCCCCACTTTTTTAAAATAAATCTCTTATCTCTCCGCGACTATGAAACACATACTGAATAAGTTTTAGCTTAAACTATTGAAAAAACATTTTGAAATCATAATTAACACATATGCTGGGACCTTGCAACATTCATTTTCAACCCCTGTATAAGTAAGAATATAACTTAGAAATTACTATATTTCCCTGCCTACTAAGACAGTATAACTAATTAAATTCATTTCAATTCATTGCAAGCAAGCCAAGATATTAACCAAGGATGTTATTGTATTTTCTCTCTCGCTGTTATCTTCCTGACCTTGGAAGGCTACACAGAGACTCGCAGCTATATGTCAACAAAACTCTTCTCCCCTAAAAGCAATCTCAGCTAACTATTTGCACTACAGTATATATATATATATATATATATATATATATATATATATATATATACACACACACATATACCCACCTAGTATGGATTATACATATTATCTATTATCTATCTTGTATTATACACATTTCCATCTCTCTTTACCAACAAATCACGTGCATTGTAACTTACTTATCGACTTGCTTGTTACTCATACTTCTCTCCCCTACCTAACTGCCAATATAACCTTCAATAGACACTCTCCGGACGCCCTCTTGATCACTTACTGTACTTTTCAACATTTCACTTACGGATACTTTCTTAAACAAATAATGTGTACATACTTAACTTTCTCTGACTGTCTCTCTCTCTGCTCCTAGCAAACCTTGGTCTTCCAAGGCACCTCTCGGTCCTAAAGACCTCCCCCCAGACACCATTTTGTAATCTACCATGCGGGTCGGTGTCACACATTTTCATTAGAGTTTTCTTACATTTTACAGATTCATCCACACGGCGGCAGCCCTTGAGGGGCTCTATCTTCTTTAATAAGATCTTACACATATTAGAACATCAACAATAATAAAAATAATAACACGCTCCATAGAATGCATCCCTCTTAATTCTCAAATTGTCAGCCCCTTATATACCGGCAGACAACCGAGGGTCCCTTCTCCTTATGGAACCAGCCGCATAAAATGCATCTCTCTGAAATCAAATCGCTAGCCCCATATATAAGGCAAACCGACCGAGAGTCCCTTTTTTCTTATGAAGCCTATCTCACAAAATGCATCCCTCTCTGCTAAACCATTAACAACTAACTAAACTAACCTGAGGGTCCCTTCTCTTGTGAGATCAAATGAAAAGTAAGAGAAAAAAAAAAACTCTGCAGATACAACAAACAATCTCCACTATCGCTAAAATGCTACGGACTTCAACAACAAATAGACTACAGACTAATTTCTGGGTGACCGATTGGTGCGCATATCACGGTCAGTGGTCCATGACGGCAAACCCGGAGCCCACACGAGTTACCGTGTAGAACTCTTAACCCAACCCGTCCGGTCACAAACCACAGATAGTCAGTCCTGCTGCAAGACTCGCAGTGTAAAACACAACATAAATATATGTTTGTCTTACCTGGAGTTCTTGTGAGTTGATCAGGCTCGGTTTGCAGCAGGACGGTTTCTCAGTAGCGTGGATCCGGGTGAATTGCGCTGTAAGCTCCGATTTTACCACCCCAGTTGGTTGCGCCATTTATGAGGGTTAAAATTCTAAGTGCAACACCAATCGGGCCCACCCCACTTGCCCCGTTGCCGGCCGTAAGAAGAGACACCACACACAGGAGTCTGGTCAAGCTCCTCACACAGGAGAAAAAACTGCGCCCTTTATTACAGATTACATGAGATCTTATACCCTCTGCCCTCTCACCACTAGGGGGTGATGGGCTCATAACCATATATGGGCAGTCCGGATTTGCGGACTGAGACAGTGAAAATTATGTACATGGTTGAACATCTCTGCCTCCTCTCCACCCCCTCTCCGCCCCTCTGCACTATTTGCAATGAGAGGAGGCGGGGCTAAGTTTCCAGGAATTAGCTCCGCCCCCGTACAGCCTCCTCTCATTGAAAATAGTGCAGAGGGGCGGAAAGGAGCCAGAGAGGGGGTGGGAGCTCAGTGCACTGCTCCCGGCTATTCCAGCCTCCTCCCCCTGCAGAGAGAGACGCCGTATACCGGCCGGTGTGAATACCCGGCTGATATACGGTCGTCTGAAACAGCCCTTATAGTCATGGAGACATATAGGTGCATAAAACTGTATTCATTTACTCATCAAGACTACTTGCAAATTTGTTTCATTTTCCTTCTAAGATGTATGGGAGAGAAAACTGCCACTAACACAAGCCACAGAACCAAGAGAGTGGTGGAGTGAAATAAATACAGCAGTTTCATGAGATCACATCTGGCCCATAAACCCCTCTGTTGACCTTAAATAGCAGTTCTCCTCACTTTTGCATCTGATCCAAAGGCAACTGCATCCAGGCAGGCAGCCGCAGCTTGTGAGTCCAGAAGAAAGTTTTTGTTTTCTAAATATAAAAAAAAAATGAAAATAAAAAATACAAAAATAAACTAAGAAAAACAATCTATCTTGTTATTCACATCACTATAGGAGATAAACAGAACACAATTTGCAGTGCAACAACGCCGAGGTCTGCTGCTACCTGAACCCAAGAGCTTGCAATTCAAGTTGTGCAAGAAACTGTTGCGTGTAGTAATTATTCATCAGCTGGCATGTTTCCTCCCGGTGGATGTTTCACTTTGCACCTCAGTAAATAAGCTCCTGTGAGGAGAGACCTACAACAGCTTGGAAATTGCTTCATTCTCATTTAGACGGAGGAAACAGCAGGTGGTATAACATATGAAAATATTTATGGATTCCTAACAAGCAAATTAAAAAAAAGAAACACGGCAGGTATTATTTGTTGTAATTTAGGCTTAATTGTTGCCAGGGGGGAAGATTTCCCAAAATGTCGGCTCCGCTCCTCACCTATTTCTCATTTATATTCAGGCAGTGGATGATCTGCGCTCAGTATGACGAAGCTGCAGATACAGCGCAGTGTAGAGTTAGCAGCCAGTACGATACCCAGCAACTGGTTGTTGAACTACAAAGCTCAGCACAGCCTACTAACATATGGAGTCAGGTACTATTCCGATCAACCTGAATAAATCAACAGGACATAGAAATAGGAGAAACTAAAGGCATTGGCTTTTAAAAGTTCTCATTTCTTTGTAGGATCTCTCACAAAGCTCCCCAGTCACTCAAAAATCTGTTAAAAGTAACATATCAAGGGCCCATTTACATGGCCGTAGGCATTTTATGTGTGCTTGTTGGCGCCATAAAAATACCAGAACGGCAAAGGGCCTTGCGCATATACGCCGAGGCCGCAATGCTGTGGGGCCTGGGGAGACATTCCTCCTTCCCTCGCCGGCTCACCTCCTCTCTCCTCCCCTCCGGCCGTTTGAAATAAGAGGGGCAGAGATAAGCTCCCGACCCTTGTCCACAGCCAGCAATGGGAGGGGGGGGGGGAGCTTAGGACCGCCCAATCCTGCTGTCTCCCATTGCAAACAGCAGCAAGGGGCGGAGAGAAGAAGAAAAGGGGGAGGGAGTTTAGCAGTAACGCTGCAAAACTCCCTTCTCCAGCAGCTAGTATAGGCTCCCTTAGGAATCTATACAGCTGCCGCCATCAATGTGAAAGTGACCAGTCAGGCACTTTTACACCGCAGAAATACACCCCTGTGCACTGATGTATTGTAAGCCAATGGATCAGTGGGGTAGCGTATATCGGTCGGACATAAAAACCCAGGCCAATATACGCCCCTGTGAATAAGCCCTAAGTCCTTATTTACATCACCGCTATATAGAGGCATCAAAAAATCACTCAAAAATTACGACCATCAGAAGCATTGGATTCCAATGTATTCATTCAGATCAACGATTTTTGGGCATGTAAAAAAATTGCACTGGGAAAAATAGCAAATCCGTGACCGAAAACGGTGACAGATTTTATACGCAGCATGAAAAGATAGTTCTTGCCCTTTTTTGGCTGAGATAATCAGTAAGCTCCCGTAGACTCCTATGGGAGCGGAAAAAAAGAAGGGGGAGTTTAGCTGCGCCAACTGCTGGGAAAAGAAGACTGCTGGCTCTATTTAGGCATTAGCAGTCATTCTGAGGATTTCTGCCGACCGAGGGATCTGTATGCTGCAGCGTATTTTTTTTTTGCCGATACGCAGCAGCCGCCCGTGTGAATGGCCGATAATACACTAATTTAGTTTGGGACTTGATCGCGGCTATTCTTTTTTCATGCGAGCATTTTAATTCATTTAAATTTTTTATTTATTTATTTTTCACAGCTGCCGAGCGTAAAAATGCATACGGTTGGGTGAAGCAGGCCTTAAGGGTGCCTACCCACTATAGTTCTTTTTCACTGCGAAATTCACAGCGTTTTTTTTTCCAGGTGTCTATGGGAGTTATTAATGTTAAAATCGCAACGCGGCAAAATCTTGATTTCGCTGTAAATTGCGATTTTGCCACGTTGCAAATTTAACATTAACAAGTCCCATAGACACCTGGAGAGAAAAAACGCTGCGAATTTCACAGTGAAAATGTAACAGTAGTGGGTAGTCACCCTTAGGGTGCATTCAGATGACCGTATATCGGTTGGGTTTTCACGCCGGCCGATATACGGCGTCTCTCTCTGCAGGGGGAGGAGGCTGGAAGAGCCAGGAGCAGTGCTCTGAGCTCCCACCCCCTCTCTGCCTCCTCTCCACCCCCTCTGCACTATTTGCAATGAGGAGAGGCGGGACGGGGGCAGAGCTAATTCCTGGAATCTAGCCCCACCTCCCTTCCACCTCCTCTCATTGCAAATAGTGCAAAGGGGCAGAGAGGGGCAGAGAGGGGCCGGGGAGCTCAGTACACTGCTCCCGACTCTTCCAGCCTCCTTCCCCTGCAGAGAGAGACGCCGTATATCGGCTGGGCGTGAAAACCTGGCAGATATACAGTCATCTGAATGCGCCCCAATGCTTATAATGGCCCTTTTACATGAGCCTATTCTTATTTGAACAGGTGAGTGACATCACCGCTAACTTGTTTGAGCTCATGCAGCCTGTTAAGACAGGCAGATCATTGTTAAGAATTGTTCACTTCTTTTTTAGTGTCTACATGAAATGCTGTTCAAGAAGTGTTTTAACGTAACCAGAAGGGAATGAGCCAACGATGATTTTTATGCCAGCTGAAACTGGACGATTAATGAAAAATGCATAACGACTTGTAATAATGCCCCATTCACACGGGGCAGTTCGGTTGCAATAAAAACCACACCAAAAAGTGCATTGGTGAAGCTATGTGTCTTTTTACTGTTTGTAGTAAAATGTGGCAAATAAACACACGCAGTTTTACTAATTTTTTGTTTGTTTTTTATTGCAACCGAACTGTCCTGTGTGAATGGAGCCTTAAAAGTAACTATTATCACGCACTTTCTGTCATTATTACGATTTTTCAAAAATAATCAGTATGTCTAAATTAGCCTTAAGGGCACATTCACACGAACGTATATTGGCTCGGTTTTCACGCCGTCGTCCTCATCTGCAGGGGGGGAGCCTGGAAGAGCAAGGAGCAGGAAGTGAGCTCCTGCCCCCTCTCTGCCTCCTCTCCACCCCTCTGCACTACTTGCAATGGGGAGAGGTGGGACGGGGGTGGGGTTAATTCTCTGAACTTAGCCCCGACTGTCCCGCCTCCTTTCATTGCAAATAGTGCAGAGGGGCGGAGAGGAGACAGAAAGGGGTCGGGAGCTCAGTTCCTGCTCCTGGCTTTTCCATTCCCCCCCCCCCCTGCAGATGAGGACACCGTATATCGGCTCGGCGTGAAAACCGAGCCGATATACGTTCGTGTGAATGCAGCCTAAGACTGAATACTGTAAGAGGGGAAGAAGAACATCAGCAGAGGAGATGGAGTCTGATTGGCTCGGAGCACACAACAAAGTTATGACATCATATTGGGAGGGGCTTGTTCACTCAGCAGGTATGGAGAAAGAAACTGTACAAACAGCAGAAGGAAAGAAAATACCCCATATCTGGAGGTTACACACAGCTCCACTACATCTAATCTAGAACTGCAAGAGGAAGGTAGAGTTCTTTTTTTTATTCACACTGAAATCATTCATATGTATATTTAATGCAGTAGTAAATGCCCTTTTCTAAGCTGCAATTTGCTCCAGTATACAAGTGGCAATCAATGAAATTGGTGCTTGTCTGCCTGGCTCTTAGGACTCTTTTACACAACCGTATTCGTTTTTACGTTTGCCCATACATGCTGTAAAATTACATGAATGAAGAATTGCCATAATCAAGTCCTGAACTTTAGCTGCGTATTTTGTGCCGTTCACTCAGTTGGCTGCAGTGCATCTACAAGAAAATACGCTGCAGCGCGAAAATCCCTCGATCAGCGGAAATCCTTGGAATGGCTGTTAATGCTTAAATAGAGCCAGATGTCTTCTTTTCCTAGCGTTGGAGGCAGCTAAACTCCCTCCCCCTCCCTCTTTTTTTCCAGCTCCCATAGGAGTCTTTGGGAGCTTCCAGTGTATCTCGGCAAAAGATAAGGCAAGACCTATCTTTGGATGCAGCATACAAAATCGGCGACCGAAAACGGTCACCAATGCCCTATTTTTGCCGGTGTGATTTTTTTTTCTTTCTACACGGCCAAAAATCACTCATCAGAATGAATACATTGGAATCCAATGCTTTAAATGGTCACGATTTTTGTCCAAATTTTTTTTTGGGATATAGTTGCATATTTATGGTTGTGTGCATAAGCCCTCACATAGTGTAATTCAGACTCAGGAGAAGAACATTCATACAGTCGCTCATTCTCCTAGCGTTTCATGACTGTCAGCAGCATATCCCCCGTTTACACTAGAAATTTGGATTTTTATGCTGCATAAAAGAACAAATATTTGCTCATTCATTGGATAATTTGGTGTCCCTTTCAAATGGCCCAAATATTGGCCTGTGTAAAAGACTCTTAATTGAATGTTATCCCTTTCATAGATAATTTACTCTCCTCAAGTTACTGGATAATTTAAGATGGAGCTAATTATATGTGTAATAGCAGTTTATTATTTTATGGTTTAATTGATAGATTCATTTTTAAAGGAGTTGTCCACGACTAAACTATCCTCAGGATAGATCATCATTAGTTAATCGGAGGAGGTTCGCTGTTTGGGATCCCAGCTAGTCAGCTGTTGTCCCGGCTGCTGACCACATCTACAGAAGCGGATAGCGTCATACACATTGTAGCAGCTGATGCTAGTAATGCAAGCACAACTTCCACTGAATTCTCATCTTTTCTTCTCCTCTTCTCCTACTTTACAGTTCTTCCCTCTTCTCTCTGGCTTTTTCTTTTCTATTCCCTGTTCTCCTCTCCTCTTTTTGACTTCTTATTTTATCTATTTAATCTGGCAACCAGTGAGAAAAGTCACACATTCTTTTGCAAATATGCTACATGTTATGATTTGCAACTTTTTTTTTGTTACAGTTTGTTAAAAACTGTTGTAAACTGCATAGTAAACGTGGGCGAAAGTGTCTTCTTAAGGAAACCGGTCTATTGGAATAACTAGATTTAGCTGCACTGCCTTTTTAAGATTTAAAGGAGAATACTGGCAGCTGCTACAATTTAACAAAGGGTTGTGATATGTAATTGGTCTCCTGCCAGTACAATGAGAAGATATCCAGGAGGTTGTATGTGAAATATATTACAGCTGCTAATCTCTTGTTAGTGTCTTCCACTCCAGATAATACACAGGAAAAAAAGACTTATATGAAGAACAGCGATCAGCTACCAGCATGAAAACAATCTCCAGAGCCAGAGCCATTTATCTGCGCTCTAATCCAGCTCCCAGGAATGTCTTTCAAGTAGAAACACTGCTCATTATCCTATCAGCCCACTACTTGTTAATAGCAAACAGAAGGGAGAATCAATTAGTTGGCTAAACAGCTTTTTTGGAACAGGTTTCAGATGCGTTAAAAATTTGGACTAGAAATAGACACAAACTGTGAGATGTGATGTATAAAATAACCCAGAGCAGATATCACATCCGCTGACAGTGGTGGATCTCCCTCAGAGTTGTGATGAGGAAACGTATTAAACATGAGATGGGATTAATTAAAGCGGCTGTCGGGGAGTATAATATATAAACTGTAATAATGTGGCAGGGCATCTACAGTAGTATATAACCTTCACTGAGTTTGTACTGGCTGCTGTGTAGTCTGTATTGTTTATAATGCAAGCAGCTGGATGTAGGCGGACTGCCGATGTGTGATTGACGGAGCAGTGCTGAGAGATCGCTGAACAGAGAGTGGTAGAAAACATTGTTCTCTGAGTTCCTTCATACGAGCTCTACAATTTTCGCATCATGGCCAAAAATTGCATGCAAAAGAGGCAGCCACGACCAAGTCACAGCTGCATCTCCCGTTTTCACACCCATTCAGGCGGCCGGGCTGTGGCGTTTATACATCACAGCCAGGATTACCCTCACCGGGAGGGAGAGGGTTCAGATCTGCTAAACTCTCTCCCCCTCTCCACCCTTTGCCGATTGTCAGCAAAGGGAGGGGCCAGGACGGGGCAGGAGCTAGTGTGCTAAACTCACTCCCCCTCTCCACCCTTTGCCGATTGTCAGCAAAGGGAGGTGGCAGGATGGGGAAGGAGCTAGTGTGCTAAACTCACTCCCCCTTGCTGGCTGCCAGCAAAGGGAGGAGACAGGGTGGAAGCTAGCATGCTAAACTCCCTCTCTGCCACTTGTCAGCTACCAACAAAGGGAAGGGGTGGGAGCTAGTGTTATAAACTCCCTTCCCCTCTCCCCCCTGGCTGGCTGCCAGCAAAAGGGATGGGTAAGGAGAGGGCGGAAGCTAGTGTGCTAAACTCCCTCCCCCTCTCCGTCCCCCCTGATAGCAAAGTGAAGAGACTGGGTGGGAGCTAGTGTGCAAAACTCCCTCCCTTTCCCTCCCCAGCCTATGGGAGCTGCCAGCAAGGGGAGGGGGAGGGACTTTAACAATGCAACCTGCTGCTAAACTCCCTCCAACCTCCCTTTTTCTGGCAGCTCTCATAGGCTTCCATAAAAATATTCCTGCACAAAAAATAGGTCAAGACTTATCTTTTTCGGCCGCTGAAATGGGCTCCGTATGCGCTACTTTTTCCATCTGTCTGATTTTACACACCCAAAAAATCACCCATCTGAAAAAATGCTTTGCAATCTAATGCTTCAGATTATTATGATTTTCGGCCAGCGTTTATCATGACAAATAGCCACTATACAAATGCTCGTGTGAAGGCAGCCTTAGGCCTTTTGCACAAGGTGATGCATTTTTTGGTCAGCCGTGAACGCATGGACAAGCGAGCCACGACCAAGTCATGGCTAAATCTTGCATTTTCTACCCATTCACATGGCCGATGTGACATATACATACGCCTCAGCCTAGAATTCCATCGGCCAGGGAGAACTCCTTCAACTGGCTCATTGGTCAGCTGACATAGTTTAGCAGCGCTAGGAAGCTGTGCGGCCGCCTTTGTTTGTGCAGGACTGTAGTGTTACTTTAAGGCTTTATTTATATGAGCAATGCATTTTTCAGCTGGCCGCATTAAGGCCGAAAAATCTATGAACGGGAGAAAGCCACAGTCAAGTCACGGTTAAATTTCACATTTTCTCGCCCATTCACATGTTTGGGTGCAGCGTATATACAAAGAAGCCCGGAATTCTGTTGGTCAGGGAGAAATCTTTTAGGGCTGCTAAACTCCCTCCGCCTCCCTTTGCTGGCAGCTTCCATAGGCTTCTATGGGAGCTGTCGGCTGATCGCTGCCAAAAGATAGGGAAAGACCTATCTTTTTTGGCCACGTGTAAAAGCGCCTGCCAGTATCGGAAGAGTATGTGCTACCTTTTATGCAGCTAATCGTCGCCCATCTGAAATCCAATGCTTCAGATAGTCGCGATTTTTGGTGGACTTTTTATGGAATGCTCATGTCAATAAGGCCTAAGAAACATACGCATTATAGATAGATAAGGTATTGGGCAAAAGTTTTTGGCTGGTGTGGAAAAAATGGCACAGATTAGGAAGGCTTTATAAAATAGAAGTATTAATCGTTTATTAGAGTCAATTAACAAAACGCATTCTCCCGAACTACAAAGTTTTGCACAGTTCTGTGTGTGTATGTATATATATAATATATATTATAATGTAATGTAAAACCTAAACATGAATGGAGGAAGGGGAGTGAAAGGCACACGTTCTATTACATGTTATTACAATTGTGTCACAGCTGATCAATAAAGTAATACATTATCAGCGCTCCAGCCGTGATGTTTATATAATGCATTCCACTATCACATCTGCTCCAAAGACAATCACAAGCTCACGGGCAATTACAGACCAAAGTCCCATTCACAGAGTTATTATCTGGTGACCCTGGTAATTGGTGCAGTTAACCTCCAATTGCCTCTAGTTATCAGTTAACAGCTATTACATTTAGTTAGTGGTCAACATGTGGATCTCACAACATTTTTATGTGACGATCTACAGATTGCACTGTAGAAAACATGGAACTCTTTTATTCCCAATTAAACCCCTCCCCCACCCCCCACCCATCAGCGGTTCCGGACGATGTGTAAATGTTAGTAATGTTAGATACTTTTGTGTCAAATAAGACAAATGTGTTATAGAAGTGATACCTTTATTGGCTACCCAGCACAAATACACTTACAAGCTTTCAGAGCACAGAAGACTCTTCTACAGGCCCATATACACGGAGCAATGATCACTTAAACGACAGTTTGAGTGACAGCTTTGAGCGATCATTTTGCATAAACTATTAAGTAGTCACTCAGCTACTTAATAGCAGTTAAGTATGCAAAATGAAGCCTTTAGCTGAATGCAGTTAATAGCTGGAGGGCTCTTATCTGCATTTGGCTCCTTTGTTCTCCTACGGGAAACAATGCTATCAGCACTCCCCATGGAGAACTGCTGATAAGGCTGAATGACGATTTTTAGGTTGGCCTGAATTTAACCATTAGCCAGCAGTGTTTAGACGCAACGATTTTCGCTTAAACAATCGCTTTTTTGTGATTTTTGAGCGATGATCACTCCATGTAAATGAGCCAACATTTAAAAGATGCTGCACTAAAGGACCTTTTACACGGGGCAATGTTAGAATAACAAAGGACAAAACACTCTTCCATGTGGGCATAGAAACTGTTTGCCACCAGCACATTTCGTCATGTAAATAGGATGTGCTGATGACCATTTTGTAACTAGGGGGAACGACTATATGAACAATCATCAGAATGATTATTCATACAAAAGCCTCCAGATTATTGACTATAAATGCTAGTAAACAAGCACCGATTAACTTGGTAAATTGCAGATTTCCTGCCCGTAACAAGCCCCCAGTCGATGATATAGGAAGTCAATATGCACTCATTTAACTTCCATTTACATGGAGAATGAACAATCATTAATGCTGTTTGTATGAGACAAGAGGCAAGTCTGGGAATATTTTGTTCAGTCTGTTATCTTTGTGGAGTATGGATTGGAGATCATCAGTGATTTTTCTAAAAATGTTCATCTGGGGGTTGCAAATGACCACTAGGGGCACTCTGCTTTTCTCTTCCTTACGGTTAAAAGAAAAAGATTTGGTACTGTTAGCCTAAAACAAAATGTGACTGATGTGAATGATGTTACAGTAAGCTTTCTGAACCATTTAGGAAGCCTGATAAGAAAACCTAAGCAGCTTCGAAACCTTTCACACAAGACAGAATAGGCTGCACCTCAAGCCACGAAAGTTCCACACCTGTGGATTTTGATGCAGAATTGAAGATGGCTTAAAACCTGCCTGCGATTCTTATTCAAAATCCACAGTTAGACCTGTGGATTTTGGCGAGGAATTCTGCAGCTGCGGATTTGGTTGCATACTGCAGTGTAATTCCATTCTGTGTGAAAGGTCCCTGACATCATTTCTTTGTGTTAGCCATTAAAAGGTATCATATGTACAAGAGGACTTTGTTTCTCTTAGGCTTTATTAGCACGAGCATATATTAGCCCGTTTCCACGCATTCCAATGCATCAGTTCAGATTGGCAATTTTCCGGTGCGTAAAAATGGCCGTCCGGAAAATATAGCGCATATGGTGTGCAATCTGGCTGATCACTCTTAAGCCAGCCGGAAAAGATAGATCTGGACCTATCTTTTCAGTCGGAATACGTCGGACGGTCCCATAGATTCCTGTGGGAGCCTATGAGAGCTGCCAGAAAGGGGGAGGTGGGAGGGAGTTTAGCAGCGGCTCTGCTGCAGCCACAACGCTGCCGAAAAATCATGTGAGCGAGAGGTAGTTGTTACCAAGACTGTTTTAATGCCGGTTCAGATGGCCGAGGCTGCAGCGCATATACACCGCAGCCCCGGTATACCGTTGACCGAGGGGTGGGCGTTTAGCTCTGCTAAACTTTCACCCCATTCCCGCCCCCTCTCTGCTCCTTGCCGGCTTACGACAAGGGGAGGGGGTGGGAGCTTAGCAGAGCTAGTCCATCCCCCTCACTGCTCCAGCCTATGGGAGCTACTGGCAAGGGGGAAGGGGCAGGATTTTAGCACACTAGCTCCTGCCCCCTCCCATTTCAGACAGCTGGCAAGGGTCGGAGAGGGGGAGGAAGTTTAGCAGACAAACTGCTAAATAGCCTCCCACCTCCTTTCTCTGGCAGCTGTCATAGGCTCCCATAGGAGTCTATGGCCGCAGCTGCTGTATTCTGACCAAAGATAGTTCCAAAACCATCTTTTCTGTCCATTTTTATGCATCGGGAATACGTCTATCTTAACTGATGCATTGGAAACCAATACATCAGATGCGTAGTATATATCAACCGGCCATGAAAACGCGACCAATATATGTCATGTGAAAGAGCCCTCATACTGCAGGTATGTGTGTTTCCTGAATGAACAGTAATTGTGATGCAGTAAAAACCTGATGACTTGTAGGGCTGACTCTGTGGCTAGATTGTTTTTTGAAGGAAGTGTTGGTATGCGGCTGTGCCATCCCCTTGGGGAATGTTAGTGTAAAGAGACTCTACATCCATAGTTGCCAATATTGTACATTGTGGGTAAAATACATTTTGTAAGAATGAAAGCTATTTTGTCTGACTGTTGGACAAAACTCTCAAATGTGGCTGACTTCTTTCCAGACGATGATGGTCTGTCATCAGTAGGCTAAAATAATCTTTCATTGTTAAATTTCACTCGACGATAGATTGATTTGTTTGCAGTTAGCTATTTCCATCAGCTTTAGTCTAATATGTACTGGCTCCATTAATGCAACATCTTTTCAATGCTCTGCTCTTTTCTCAGTCATTCATTTGTTAAGCCTCCTGATGAAGGAGGCTCTGTACACCAAACGCTTGCAAATATAATTTTTTTGGTTAGCCAACAACAGTATCACTTCTCTAACACCTCTGCAATGAAAAGGAAAAGTCTTCACTTTCAACAAATAAATTAAATGTGAAGGTGCACAAAAGCTATGGCAGACACATGCTTCAGCACTCATGCACATTTAACCCTTTCCAATCCACTGTCTGACGTCTGAAGACATTATGATTTAAGGCTGTGCAGCTCCGATGTTGGGAGACATCCATCGGGGTTCTCTTACTGAATATTGCCAGCCTCTCTGCTGTCAGAGCCTATCCAACATGTCACCTCATGCAGTACTGGCTTTAACCAGCAGATAGGGCCATTCTTTAATGGCAGAAAAAGAGTAAGCCCCCTAGGAAAACCAGGATACAAACTGGATTAGAAAGAATTAGTATCTACACAAAACTGTACAACTGTTGTAGAACTATACTAACCACATGAAAAAATTCAAAGTTCTTAGCACACAATGTGATCAAATTATTTGGGCCCATCTGCTTCATCCAGGCAAACCTTAATGGATGGGTTCCTAGCTCTATAGAACCTCTCTTTTGGCTATAGAGCTAGGAACTCCTCCATTAAAGGGGTTTTCCGAGACAAAAAAAGGTAAACGGGTTTAAATTAAATTAGATTGAATACTCACTTATCCCAGTTTCTCCCCATCTAGCACTGCACCCCTGGTGTCTGCCACATAAAACTCAGAAGAAATGGCGGGCTGTCACATGCTGTTCATTTTGCACGTGGCCTCTCAACTACTCACAGGCTTCAGCGATGATTCTTCCATGGCCACTGAAGTCTTCAGTGGCTGAGAGGTCACATACATAATGAACGACAGGTGACTGCCCACTGCTTCATCTGGGTTCTGTGCAGCAGACACCTGGGCTGCAGTGCTGGATGGGGAGCTGCTGAGATAGCAGAGTATTCCTTTTTTATTTCATTTTAAGCCCATATGTTGTTTTTTTTTCATGTTTCAGAAAACTACTTTTAAGGTTCACCTGAACACAGAGGATGGGCCCACATAGTTTGATCAAATTGTGCACTAAGAAACATACATTTTGTATGTAGTTATTATAAGCAACAATTGTGTGCAGTTATTAAATGCACATGAGTGCTGAAGCTGGGTTTTGTTAGAGGAAATTTTGCAGCCATGGAGGAGATGAGCAGATTGATAGTTTCACTTAATATAACTTGTATTTTGTCCATTTAAACCTCTATACATTCTGAGCTGAACAGTCCAATGGGCGGTCCTATCAGTGATTGACAGCTACTTCTATATGTACAGTCATACACAGATATCTACCAATCACTGATAGGACCGCCCAGTGAACTGTTCAGCTTAGCATGTGCAGAGGTTTAACCCCTTGAGTGGCACGCCCGGAAAAGTTCCGTGACGAGCTCCACTGCTCATAGCAACATAGCCCGGAAGATTTCCGGGCTATGTATCACTGTGGGAGCTGCAGAGCACAATGCCACAAGCTGTGACAGTGTGCTCTGCCTGCACAGTCCCACAGAGAACAAAGCAAGGGCTTTGAAAAACCAGCAGAAGATATTGCCGATATGCCGGCAATATCTCCTGCTTTGTTTACAGGTTGCCATAGAGACCATCGGCTTGTCAGAAGCAAGCCGATGGTCTCTGTGGCAGGGAGAGCTGGTTGTTAGCTGTCAGAGGACTAGCTCTTACAGCAGAGATCAGAGAAAACCTCCGATCTCTGCTGTGTTAACCCTTTACATGCTGCAGTCTATGTGACTGCAGCATGTAAAGGGCTGTCACTGCAGCATGTAAAGGGCTGTCACCATCGGACCCCTGGAATGTGATCAGGGGTCCTGATGGGTCCCTGTGGAAGTCCCCTAAAGGGACAAAAAAAAATAAAAAATTTTAAAAAAATTAAAAAAAAAAAAGTAAAAAAATTATTAAAAAAATTAAAAAAACACTTGTCTCCCTTTACTTTGTAAAAAATCAAAAATACAATCACACATGTGGTATCCATGTGCGTCGTAATGACCCAGAGAAGGAAGTTAATACATTATTTAACCCCTTAATGACATGGCCCCTTTTTTCTTTTTTCCCCATTTCTTTTTTTCCTCCCCCCTGTTTAAAAAATCACAACTTGTCCCGCAAAAAACAAGCCCTTATATGGCCATGTCAATGGAAAAATGAAAAAGTTATGGCTCTTGAGACGCAACTGCAAAACTAGTTGAAATTCAATGATTAGACCATTTTAAAAAACCTGCCCTGGTGGGCACGACAGGGTGGTAGGAAACCTGCCACTCAAGGGGTTAAACAGATAAAACACAAGTTATACTGAATCTTTCCCCATAAAACTATATAACAATCTACTCAGCCCCTCCTGCTCTAGAGCATGATATTGCAATTTGGACAGCATGTTCGATTTGACACATTGCCTTTAAAGATTCAAACAACCGTAAATGCTGAGCTACTGAAAGGCGTTCTCAAACAATAAGCTTTACCTCAGTGCAGGGGCGTAACTAAAGGCTCAGGGGCCCTGATGCAAAAGGTGAGCAGCCCCCCCCCCCCCATCTGTATCTGTACCCATACCCATACCTAAACCATGCTGCACAGAGGCATAACTTGAAGCTTCTGGGCCCCAATGCAAAACCTGTAACAGACCCCCCAACTATAATGCTTTATTCATAGTACTGGGCTCCCTATATGGAGAAAAGAGGCCTTTTGGGCCCACTAAGGCTCCTGTGCCCGGGTGCAACTGCATCCCCTACACCCTCTATAGTTACGCCCCTGCCTCAGTGTCTCATACCTAGAATCATGGAACTGCAAGTCTCTATAAACTGCAGCACTCTGGGTTGACTCGGGCACAGCGCATCTGTTCTTGATATGTTAGGCCTACCAATCAGGCATTGATAGAAAACCATTTATGATCAGGTACCTCTTTGATCCTAGTAGGAAGATGATGAAGGACAAGGATAAAAGCATCACGCAAAGGTCACATGACTTTGGCTGCACAACTTCATAGTCGTTACTTAATTATATTGTTGCCAAGGAGATTGTAGAGACATACAGTAACTATACGGGATGGAGACGGAACCCGGGCAAAATGTTTGTTCACGGGGCCTTCATTTATATTTTGGAAAGAGGAAAAACAAATTATGATGCTTTCTTGGGTGCCAGGTCCAGGGTACAGCTTCTTCTTCACTATTCCTGAGTAGATAAATGACAGTAGGGATGCTTTCACACGGTCAAGAAAATCGCGTGAGTATGTTGTAAGACGCACAAATATGAACCGTATATACATGAGCGATTTTTTTTTTTTCCCAGCACATCCGTCGGCCTTATTCGGTAGCTGATTTTACACGCGGCCGAAAAAGATAGGCCTTGCCCTATCATTTGGCTGCGATCACCCGGCAGCTCCCATAGAAGTTGCTGGCAAAGGGAAGGTGAGGGAGCAGCGGCTAGTGATGCTAAACTGTCATCTGGCTCTATTGAGGCAATTGAAGGATTTATGCTGCCAAAAGGAATTCCGCCATCTATACGCCGCACCTGGCTATGTGAATGGGTGAGAAAACGTGAGAATTAGCAGCAACTTGGTTGCGGCTTTCTCTTGTTCATGTGTTTTTCGGCTACGATGCAGCCAGACGAAAAACGCATCACCTGTGTGAAAGAGGTCTGAATGTGTAAGAGAGTACAATAATGTAGAGTGATTAAGTGGGTGCTTAGATTGAGGCCTCATTCACACGAGCATTGCGAATTTTGGCTGCAAATTGCATGAATAAGTGAAAGCAGCAATCCAGGTCATAGCTAAACCTTGCATTTTCGCTCCCATTCAGATGGGCGGGTATGGCGTATATACGCCACAGCCTGGAATTCCGTCGGTCAGGGAGAAAGCAACTGGCTCAATACAGCCAGCTGACATAGCTTAGCTGCTAAACTCCATCCTCCTCCCTTTGCTAGAAGCTCCTGGCAATAGAGGCTCCCATAGAAGCCTATGGGAGCTGCCGGCAAATTGAGGGTGAGGGAGGGGCATAGAATTTAGCCGCTACTAAAATACCTCCCCCTCCCTTTGCCGGCTCCTCCCATTGGTTTCTAAGGAAGTTGCCGGCTGATCGTGGCCAAAAGACGGCAAAAGCGGACGCCAGAATCGGCAGTGCTATCTATTCTGGCCGGACGATTTAACGTGGCTAAACATCTCCCATCTGAACAAATGCATTTGAATCCAATGCTTCAGATGGTCACGATTTTCGCCTGATGTTTCATCGCGACAAAATAGCCACGATAAAACGCTCGTGTGAATAAGGCGTGAGAGAGTGCTGAGAAGGAGTGTGCTGCTCTCACACAATATACTACGGTGGTCATTAGTCGTCTATAACGGTGCGGTAATAAATGAAGCCGTCATCTCATGCTAATAAATCAGCGGCATCGGTACAACAAGCTGTAATAAAATGTATTTGTGAAATGAAATTATTGTAACAAGTTATTAATTCAATCTGGGCACAAGCTGTAATTAGGAGGAGAATATCATCATTCAGGGGAGACACTTGTAGCATCCCATCAACCTCTGTTGTTATTATTAGCATCCCATGATGAAATATTTGGGACTTTTCATGAATTCTTTCTTTGTTCACATTTGTCAAATGTAGATTGTTATAAATTATCATCTATCGTCACTCTGTTTCTGTCTCTTAACCCTTAAGGACCACTCCTTTTGTTTTTGTTTTTGATTTTTCTTCCCCACTTTTTTAAAAATCATAATACTTATTTATCCATCAACGTAGATGTCTGAGGGATCTTTTTTTTTTTCAGGACAGTTGTATTTTTAATGGTACTATGTAATGTGCCATTCAACGTACTGAAAAACTTTTAAAAAATTCTAAGTGGAGTGAAATGGGAAAAAAGTACAATTTCGCCATCTGTGGGGCGTCTTGTTTGTATACTGCGTACACACTGCAGCAAAAATGACACGATAGCTCTATTCTATGGGTCAGTATGATTGCTATGATACCAAATTTATAGTTGTGTTTTTTTTCTTAGTTTTTTTTTACTGTACTACTTTTAAAAAATAATTTAATTTTTTTCCAAAGATATTTTATTTACTGTTGCCATCTTCTGACCGCCATAGCTTTTTTATTTTTTCATCGACATAGCTGTGCGAGAGCATGTTCTTTTGCCGGCAGCAGCAGCGGCCCCCTATTGAAAGCAATGGCAGAACAGATTAATGGCATTTCAATTCATTTCAATGGGGAAAATTGATTTGCCATACGAGTGTTTTGGGTTAAGAGCTCTGTCACTAAACAAATTAAACTCTTAACCCAAGTTACCACTGTATGGCAAAAGGTTTATTTTTTTACTTCTTTTTTTAATAATTAATAAAAGTTTTTAAACAGATTTTTACGCCTTTTTTAATCCTCAGAGGGGACAAGAAGTTACGATTGTTTAATCGCTCCTGCAGTATGATATAATACCATAGTAATACGATCTGACTGGCAATCTATCAAGCCACGCCACAGGCATCAATTGGCAGTGGCTGCACTGAGGTCCTTCCGAAGGCTTCAGTTGTTATGGCAACCAAGCGCCACCACACGATCTCATCGCGGGGGATCGTTAGTGAAACTCAAACTCTGATCGGGGCATTTAAATGCCGCTGTCAGAATGGATGGCAGCATTTAAAGGGTTAACAGCTGTGATCATCCACTCTTGATCCACCTTCACACGAACCCCAAACACAAAGGATGTAACTGTGTGCCCCATGTCATACATCTTCAACTCTTATAATGTTGCAGAGCTTGTGACTTGCTAAAAGTCGTGGGCTGGCAGTATGTAAATTAATTATGAAGTGTCCTTACCCCCAGTGATGGATTGTGAGTGAGGTTGAACACTGGCCAGCGTATGCCAAGGCAATGTGAATTATTGGAGTTCGAACAAGACATGATAGTGGGTGCCAGACAGATGGGACACTCCATTTCCACAGCTGTGCAGACATTTAATATTCTTCGATCCACAGTGCCATGTGTGTACTAGGAATATGTCATAGAAAGCATTACCAGCCACAGTGGACAGTGCAGTGGCTGCCTACAGGTGCTTAATGATCACAGCCGGCGGCGTTTGGCTAGAACTGTCTATGCGAACAGACAAGTGACTCAGAATTGCCATGTACATTCAATACAGGAGGCCCCACATGCATATCCCACAGGTCACTACAGCGTTCTTTATCTTCCATGGGATATGGGAGCAGAAGACCCACCAGAGTGCTTATGTTGACACCATGGCAGTGAACACAGCGCTTCATCTGGGCTTGTGAGGCTACTAATGGGACCCTAGAGAACTGGCAACATGTAGGATGATCCAATGAGTCATGGTACCAATTGTTTCGGGTTGATGTGTGGCGCAGACCCCATGAAACCATGGACCCCAGTTGTCATCAAGGCACTGTGCAGGCTGGTGGTAGTTTCATACTGGTATGGGGTGTGCTGTCATGGCATGGGTTGGGTCCACTGGTCCAGCTAAATACATCATTGAGCAGTGCATGCTACATTTCACAGCTTGGTGACCATTTGCATCCCTTCATGGACTTCATGTACCCCCACAATGATGGGATATTCCAGCAGGATAATGCACTGTGCCATCAGACCCAAGTTGTCCAGAATTGGTTCAAGGAGCTTTCTGGAGAGTTCGTTTGAATGGTGTGCCCTGCATGTTTTCTCAACATGAGCATCTGTGGGATGTGGTGGAGAGGTCAACTTGCACCTACAGATACCACGTAGCTGTGGGTGGCTATTCATATGGCATGGCTCAATATCCCTACAAATGTCTTCTGTCCACTTGTGGAATGGATGCCACTTCGAGTTGCCGCATTTTTCCAGGTTACAGATGGTTCTACATAATATTAGTTGCTATCCCATGACTTTTGGCATGTCACTGTATATTCTCCCAAAGCCCCTGAAAGTCAGGATTTCTTGATATCAGAATTTGTATCTTATTATAAGTGAGTGTCATAGAAGATGATAGGAATATGCAAATTAGCATTAGTAATTACAGTAGCAGATGTTACCTGCAGTCCTATGTAACTCTGCAAATAACACACCGTGATATAGTACAGATCACGTCAGGTGTTTCCTGTAGTCCTATGTAGTATTACAGATAATAATCTTTATATAGCGCCAGCATATACTGCAGCACTTTACATATCGGAGGGAATATCGAACAGACAAAATCCCTTAGTACATACAGTATTAAACTAATAGACTTTTTAACAGTAGGATGAGGGTGCTGTCCACAAGAGCTTGCAATCTATGAGATAACACTTTATGACTATACATTGTAGTGAATAACCAACTCATTCAACCTGATGGAGCTCTCCTACATGTATAAATCCGTCTGGACACCTCATTTTCTAGGATCTTGCTTCAATTACCGCGGCCTTTTTTTGCGGCGCTGATCTTTACAAATGTGTCAGAGCTGGAGGCATCAAGTGCTGGGCGCACATCTGCTGAAAGGTCACCACAGGCCACCACAACAGAAGCCGCACGTCAGCCTGGTACAATGCGGTTGGCAGAGGCCTGACATTTCCAGCATGGAGGCTACGTGTCCTTTCTGGGTAACATCAGCTGCAGCCGCTCTCTGTGCTCCTAACATATTGCATTTAATAAGGAATAGGTCAGGGCTGCGTGGTGGAGATGCCCCGGGTAAAAGCCGATTATTGGCTCGGAAAACAAGATGTAGATTTATTTTCTGAATGTTATCACAAAGGAGGATTCTCTTAATTAAAAAATTGTTTTACTTTAACGGTCAAATTTCAGGTAAACGACTCCCCATAACTGTTATGTCTTAAAGAGACAGTAACCGTAAAGTCAGCCTATTCTTGAAAAGAAGTGATTTCAATGAATAGAAAATACATATACTTTAAAACTGAGCCACTTGCATATATACAATAATTAATAGTCTCCTATCAGTAAACTCCTATGACAACATGTAACTTGTTGCCACATGGCCACTTTCTAGTCTTTGCAGTAGGACTAGAAATGCCAATGACATTTAAACATGCCTTGGTTTGCAGAGCCGTATTCCTCCCTCCCTGCCTATTGCATTAGTGTCAGTCGTTACTGTAGATCTGAAATTCTATTCATAAACTAGAAGACTTAGAATGAACAGAGCTCTTGGTCCTTTTCAATTGGTACATAATATGAACTTTCAGTTATCATCTGAGACCCGTTAGACGATAGGGGGCATCAAACGTGTATCATTAGTGGTCTATTTGCATCCTCCCAGTTCTGTACTAACAAGGGAAGTTGTGTGTGCCTACCACAGCCTGGCAGGGTGCTGCTCCTCAGGAGCGGTCCCGCTCACATGAAAAGTCTTTTTTCTTTCTGATACACTTGGATTTCTTCATATTGACACAAGTGTCCTCCAGACTCTGCCAAGATAACACTAATGTCCTGAGATATCAACAGCTGAGGGGTCACATGGAGCGCCGACCCCTTACTCACAAGGACAAGTGTGATAATCTCCTATACTTCCAAAATTTGGCTAAAATCTACATGGCACCCCCCCCCCCCCATCCTCATCCCCATAGAGAAATAACCCCCGAAAGTAATTGTGTCGTCTAGCCAAAGTGGTAAAAATTCTTATCAGCAATTCCTTTGTAATGTTTCTGGGAAAGCTGAGTTGCAAATCAATATGGCAACCAATAAAGATAGCACGTGGGTTGTCACCCAGCTTTCTAGTAATCCTGAATTTACATAGGCATCAATACCTCCTCTGCTCCTACAGGGTTGTATAGCATGCCCTCTGCTTTCAGCCAGCTTCTCCAGAACAGCTAAACAGAGAAATTCCTGGCAGCTTGTTGCATACTCTATTCAATAATAAATTCTGTTTCTGGAAAAGCTGGGTGCGAACCAATATGGCTGCCATTATACTCACAGGGTCTGCTTCCAGCTTTCCCAAACTCCTGAATGCCTAGGTAATATATGCACAGGGATATATGGTCATATTCTGAATTCTAGGAAAGATTGGTGACCACTTCTGCAATGGTAGCTATATTGACTGTCACCCAGCTTTCCCAGATACAGATATGGCAGATACTGTATAAAGAAAACCACTGGACTGATGAGAATAACTTGGGGTATCCTATCTTTTGGTTTTTCATGTGGTTCTGGGATTATAGATTCAGCCTTGAGTTCAATCCCGTTCTTCAGTAGGATGCTTCCGGATGGCATACCGAATGGTAGATCCTTGGAATTGATGTGTATGTTAAGGTAGTTTACTTCAATTTGGCAATATTTGCCTTGTATTTATGGGGGGGGGGGGGCTAATCCCACTTATTGTGATGTGATAGATACAAGGAATAATCCCACAAATCGCAGACCTATCCTAAAACAGACATTTACTCCTTTAGAAGAGATCCAACTCCCAAAAATCCCCAACAACCTAAACATACTGCAAATGTGTCGGAAGCGTTATTTATATCTTACAATGTTATGTCTCGTGATTTCTCGTAAAATCCTATAATTAGACACTCTCTTCAGCTGTTTCTCAGAACAGCCAATATGGCTTCCATTCCGCTTTCCAAGATGACAAATCCTGATGATTTAGAGTAAACTCGCACATCGCGCAATTGCTGCGGAATGAGAGCCACAATTCTGCAACAGTGTACAGTACAATGGGAGTGAATAGGGCTTTCACAAAACCTATTCACCTACAATGGAAATAACCCACAACATGCTCTATTTGTTGTAGAAGTGCCATAGATTTACCTCTGAATTCATTCATTGCAACGCAGTGAGTGCATTTGCACCAAAATCCGCATCAAAATCTAAGTGTGAGTTTTGGTGTGCATTTTCACTCAGATTTTGGTGCAGAAGTTCTATGTGTTGTGTGCACATATCCTTAAGGCTTTATTCGTACGAGCATATATCGGCCGCCGTTTGGTGAATGAGTGCAGAAAAGAGGCGTTTGTGCACCCGTTCAGACAGGATGGGTCCAGGCTAGAGATGAGCGAGCATACTCGCTAAGGCTAACTACTCGAGCGAGTAGTGCCTTATTCGAGTACTTGCCTGCTCGTCTCTAAAGATTCGGATGCCCCCCCCCCCCCCCCGCTCTCCCCTGCTCACCACCGCAACTCACCTGTCACCCGCGCCGGCAGCCGAATCTTTAGAGACGAGCAGGCAGATACTCGACTAAGGCACTACTCGCTCGAGTAGTTAGCCATAGCGAGTATGCTCGCTCATCTCTAGTCCCGGCGCATATACGCCGAGACTACCATGCCATCGCCCCTTTTTCCTTCCTCCCCATCGCAGGCTCGCCTGTCATCTCCTCCCTGGTTGTTTTTTGCAATGGGAGGGAGGGCAGAGCTGTCCCGCCTCCTCCCATTGATGGCTATGGACAAGGGGTGGGAGCTTAGCTCCACCCACATCCCGCCCCCTTCCACTGCAGAGAGCCAGCGGGGAGGAGAGGACAGGTGAGCCTGCACAGGGGGAGGAGAGCAAAAGAAGGGAGTTTAGCAGCCACGCTGCTAAACTCCCTCCCACCTGCAGTCACTGCCATGGGCTCCCAAAGGAGGCCATGCAACGGCCGATGTATTCCGGCCCAGAAGATAGTTCCAGGACTATCTTTTCGGCCCATCTCAGGAATACTGTCATGCAATCTGATGCATTGGAATCCAATGTATCAGATCATAGCGTATATCGGCCAGCCATGAAAACGGACGGCCGATATGCGCTCATGGGAAAGAGCCCTTATGTACCTTTTACACAAGGGTGACCATCACCCGAATAGTTGCTCATACAAGTCGTTGAGGCGCACATACTGCAGTCTTTCATTTGCTTCTATATAGAACAATGATTGTTCAATAGTGGTTTGTTGAGTTCTAGTTCATAGAGGGGATCTCCATGTAAATTGTTTAGCTAGTCGTTCAAATACGAATGATTGTGACTTTACAGCAGATGACTTTTGATTAACAATTACAATTTTTTTAGGTGAGCTTGAAACGAATGACTAGCAACTAGTGAACAAATTATGACTTAGTGCCCAATCGGTGGCTGCATATACACATGACCATAATCGTCTGAATTCACTGTTTCTAGCGATAATTCGGACAATGATCATCCCGTGTAAAGGTACCGTATTATTGAAGTATTACAATACACTTGTCTCAAACTGGCCTAACAAGAAGTCTGTGAGAAAAAACCCATCCCTGTGAGAAATGTTCTAGTGACCATATTGGACTATCAGGATGGACGTCTTGCTGAGCAAACACAGCAGCAGTACAATCTCTCTCCTGTCCGGGACTCCACTGCCCTGCTACATTGTTACAAGCCCTTAGCTATGAGAGCAGGACTAGATACTGTATATATTTATCCTCTGGTTGTTCCTATTCACTAACAGCAGGCCGAGTTCTTGGCACAAGAGTTGAAGCCAAAGTCTATAAGAAAGTTGCAGGATGCTGAGCTGTATCAACTATTGTGGTTTTTGGGGAGCAGTTGGCACATCCCTCCTGTCTTGTGGCCGCCTGCACAGTGACACATCCGTATGAGGTTTGGGGATGAGCAAGCCTTCAGCCTCCAGTGACCGCGCTGAGTTACTATATTAACCTTTAAGAAGTGTTTGTCAGAGCATGTCTTGGTCACCAGGTGACATCTGGGGCCGCGAATCGCACACCTCACAGATAAATCTGCAGTGAGGAGGAAATGCACGCAGTCATAAGACGGTGAATAAATAATGGACTTTATAGCTGGTCCCAATCCTCTGAAGGCTTCACTCTGAGCAGTACTTCTCCTCGCCATAAAAAGAAAGGAAATTTATGATATCACGGATGTGGATAATCTGCAGGAGAGAATAAGAGATCATTTAACTCTTCATCTGCTGCTGCAGAAAGAGAATTCCCACAAAGTATAAATCTTTTTGTCAAGTTGTTTGAACTTCCCTCCAGCCATTCCTCTGGGCTCGTTCACACTGGCGTCAGGCTTAGTTAACTATTTCCATTTCTGGAGCAGAGAAATGGAAGTATAAGTGGAATTAAAGGTTTCTCTTTCATTTCCGGTTGATCTTAATGGGTTTTAAAAAAAAACAAAATGGAGATATTTCCATTTGTTTCTGTCTTGATTTTATTTCCATTTTTTCAAACGAACAAACAGCGCGCTCACTGTGTCACTTTTATAACGCTCCTCCTATCTTTTAATGTGTTGCTGCGTCACAATGTGTGGAGCATGACCCTGGCACATCACCTTTCGTGGGGCTGCTCTTCAGGGTCAGTGACACGCTAGCTATGTCACCATCCATCCCTCTCTCATGGCGCTCTTGAGTCCTCTCAGTAGTAGAGGTGGTGGGGCTTAGTCCCTCTGCTGATGGGCACCAGTCGAAGCTCTATCCACCACCTTACAGTTGCACATATATACAAGCATAATGAAGCAGATCTCCATTGGTGAGAAATCATGATGACCATGTTAGTTGTCATCCGTTATACTCCCTGTTCCTGTATCAGTCCAAGATAGACAGAGTTGCCATTCAAGAGTCTAGGAATGCTGAATGATAAACCTTTTGGTGGCCATGTTGGTCACCACCAGGGACATAACTATAGGGGATGTGGTTGCACCCGGGCCCAGGAGCCTTAGGGGGCCCATAAGGCCTCTATTCTCCATATAGGGAGCTCAGTACTATAAATAAAATATTATAGTTGGGGACCCCGTTATAGATTTTGCATTGGGGCCCAGAAGCTTCAAGTTGCACCTCTGGTCACCAATCATGTTTTACAGTGTTGTGATCCCCTGTCCTATCTTAGGGAACCATTCAGATGTCTGGAAAATCTGGGTGACTGCCTTCAGTTGGAATTGTTAGTTGGTTGTCCCCCAGCTTTCCCAGGAGCAGATGACGACTCCAGGATGTCCATTTACCATTAATTCATATAAATCCCAGAATTTGTAACCTTGTTACAGCATGATAATGTTGAACATTGCCTCCAGCTCCTCTCCTGAACTGAAAATGACCCGTCGCAGCCTCACCACGGCTGGGTCATGCTGAATTTGCCGTGCCAATGCCCGAAGTGTCGATGTTTTGTTCCAATTAACTCGTTTATAGCCGGAGGGATCTGTGCACTGCGTAAATGATGCCAGGAAAATTAGCTGAAACTTCCTGCAAAGTGTCTCCAGATGGGATCTGCTTTGTGGCGAGGACTTGGGATAGCAGAGGTCACCAGTCACATCCAGTTCTAAGGAAGCGGAGACTGAACCGCGAATGTGAGCGCCATTGTATCATGCAGAGACACGGCAACATGTGGAAGATGTTACTGATGAGATTTGTTACAGTTTATGAAATGGAGGCATCTCATGTGAGGGGCTGCAGACACCCAGACAACGGGGCTTTTTATGAAAATTCCTGCAAACTGTTTCTGGGAAAGCTGGGTAATAGCCAACATAGCAGGCACAGGGCTGACACCCAGCTTTTCCACATTTCTAAGTGTCATATGTGTCTAATTATTTAGTGGTCAGCCTTCACTTCTGGATTACTTTAACTAACTTTGCTATTCAGGACACTAGGAAAGCTAAGTGATAACCAATATGACTACCATTCTAACTCCCAGAGAATTAACAGGACACCCAGATTTTCTACACATCTGAATTGAAAATCTGTCTACTTACTGATATGCCTTCCCTTCCAGATTATTGTATAACAATAGTGTTCAGGACTCTAGGAAATCTGAGTGACAATCTCTGCAGATACTAAAATGGTGGCCATATTGGTTGTCTGATTCAGATTTAACTAAGAAACAAAAGAAATAATAACTAGAGATGAGCGAACGCGTTCGTCTGAGCTTGATATTCGTGCGAATATTAGGGTGTTCGGGATGTTCGTTATTCGTAACGAACACCATGCGGTGTTCTGGTTACTTTCACTTACTTCCCTGAGACGTTTGCGCGCTTTTCTGGCCAATTGAAAGACAGGGAAGGCATTACAACTTCCCCCTGTGACGTTCAAGCCCTATACCACCCCCCTGCTGTGAGTGGCTGGGAAGATCAGGTGTTCGCCTAATATAAAAGTCGGCCCCTCCCGCGGCTCGCCTCAGATGCCTGGTGAGTTAGATGAGGGACAGTGCTGTTTGTACCGGAGCTGCTGTAGGGAAAGAATTGGTAGTTAGTGTAGGCTTCAAGACCCCCCAAAGGTCCTTATTAGGGCCACTGATAGCTGTGTGTTGGCTGCTGTTAGCAGTGGCATTTTTTTTTCTTCTCAAAATCGGCTCTGCAGAGCGTTGCACCTGGCATTAGGGACAGAAGTGCTGCATAGGCAGGGAGAGTGTTAGGAGTGAGTGTAGCCTTCAAGAACCTCAACGGTCCTTTCTAGGGCCATATTTATCCGTGTGCAGTACTGTCCAGGCTGCTGTTAGCTGTGCTGCATTTTTTTTGGGCTTCTCAAAATCGCCTCTGCAGAGCATTCCACCCTCCATTGATACTGCAGGGAAAGAATTGTATAGGCAGGGCCACAACACAGTTATTATTCATAGAATATACGCAGTGCTGCCTTTTGCTTGTAAAACAAGTGAAAATAATTCTATTTGTCCTGCCTCTGTCCGTCCTAACGCCGGTGGACACGTGTGAGCTGCGTGAACAACATTGCTAAATCATACGCACCCAGCTACGCTTTACTGCTGGCTTCGCCATTTGCTTTCCTTAATTGGGAAAAAAATACCTGCTCTGCCAGAGTTATAATAACTCTGCTACCCTCATGTTCTGTGACACATTAGCAGGGACACAGCACAGTTATTAAACTTCTCATGTTCATTGAATATACGCAGTGCTGCCTTTTGGTGGAAAAAAACTGAAAACAAATCTATTTGTCCAGCCTCTGTCCGTCCTAACGCCTGTGGACACGTGTGAGCTGCGTGAACAACATTGCTAAATCAGACGCACCGAGCTACGCTTTACTGCTGGCTTCGCCATTTGCTTTCCTTAATTGGGAAAAAAATACCTGCTCTGCCAGAGTTATAATAACTCTGCTACCCTCACGTTCTGTGACACATAAGCAGGGACACAGCACAGTTATTAAACTTCTCATGTTCATAGAATATACGCAGTGCTGCCTTTTGGTGGAAAAAAACTGAAAACAAATCTATTTGTCCAGCCTCTGTCCGTCCTAACGCCTGTGGACACGTGTGAGCTGCGTGAACAACATTGCTAAATCAGACGCACCGAGCTACGCTTTACTGCTGGCTTCGCCATTTGCTTTCCTTAATTGGGAAAAAAATACCTGCTCTGCCAGAGTTATAATAACTCTGCTACCCTCACGTTCTGTGACACATAAGCAGGGACACAGCACAGTTATTAAACTTCTCATGTTCATAGAATATACGCAGTGCTGCCTTTTGGTGGAAAAAAACTGAAAACAAATCTATTTGTCCAGCCTCTGTCCGTCCTAACGCCGGTGGACACGTGTGAGCTGCGTGAACAACATTGCTAAATCATACGCACCCAGCTACGCTTTACTGCTGGCTTCGCCATTTGCTTTCCTTAATTGGGAAAAAAATACCTGCTCTGCCAGAGTTATAATAACTCTGCTACCCTCACGTTCTGTGACACATAAGCAGGGACACAGCACAGTTATTAAACTTCTCATGTTCATAGAATATACGCAGTGCTGCCTTTTGGTGGAAAAAAACTGAAAACAAATCTATTTGTCCAGCCTCTGTCCGTCCTAACGCCTGTGGACACGTGTGAGCTGCGTGAACAACATTGCTAAATCAGACGCACCGAGCTACGCTTTACTGCTGGCTTCGCCATTTGCTTTCCTTAATTGGGAAAAAAATACCTGCTCTGCCAGAGTTATAATAACTCTGCTACCCTCACGTTCTGTGACACATAAGCAGGGACACAGCACAGTTATTAAACTTCTCATGTTCATAGAATATACGCAGTGCTGCCTTTTGGTGGAAAAAAACTGAAAACAAATCTATTTGTCCAGCCTCTGTCCGTCCTAACGCCGGTGGACACGTGTGAGCTGCGTGAACAACATTGCTAAATCATACGCACCCAGCTACGCTTTACTGCTGGCTTCGCCATTTGCTTTCCTTAATTGGGAAAAAAATACCTGCTCTGCCAGAGTTATAATAACTCTGCTACCCTCACGTTCTGTGACACATAAGCAGGGACACAGCACAGTTATTAAACTTCTCATGTTCATAGAATATACGCAGTGCTGCCTTTTGGTGGAAAAAAACTGAAAACAAATCTATTTGTCCAGCCTCTGTCCGTCCTAACGCCTGTGGACACGTGTGAGCTGCGTGAACAACATTGCTAAATCAGACGCACCGAGCTACGCTTTACTGCTGGCTTCGCCATTTGCTTTCCTTAATTGGGAAAAAAATACCTGCTCTGCCAGAGTTATAATAACTCTGCTACCCTCACGTTCTGTGACACATAAGCAGGGACACAGCACAGTTATTAAACTTCTCATGTTCATAGAATATACGCAGTGCTGCCTTTTGGTGGAAAAAAACTGAAAACAAATCTATTTGTCCAGCCTCTGTCCGTCCTAACGCCGGTGGACACGTGTGAGCTGCGTGAACAACATTGCTAAATCATACGCACCCAGCTACGCTTTACTGCTGGCTTCGCCATTTGCTTTCCTTAATTGGGAAAAAAATACCTGCTCTGCCAGAGTTATAATAACTCTGCTACCCTCACGTTCTGTGACACATAAGCAGGGACACAGCACAGTTATTAAACTTCTCATGTTCATAGAATATACGCAGTGCTGCCTTTTGGTGGAAAAAAACTGAAAACAAATCTATTTGTCCAGCCTCTGTCCGTCCTAACGCCTGTGGACACGTGTGAGCTGCGTGAACAACATTGCTAAATCAGACGCACCGAGCTACGCTTTACTGCTGGCTTCGCCATTTGCTTTCCTTAATTGGGAAAAAAATACCTGCTCTGCCAGAGTTATAATAACTCTGCTACCCTCACGTTCTGTGACACATAAGCAGGGACACAGCACAGTTATTAAACTTCTCATGTTCATAGAATATACGCAGTGCTGCCTTTTGGTGGAAAAAAACTGAAAACAAATCTATTTGTCCAGCCTCTGTCCGTCCTAACGCCGGTGGACACGTGTGAGCTGCGTGAACAACATTGCTAAATCATACGCACCCAGCTACGCTTTACTGCTGGCTTCGCCATTTGCTTTCCTTAATTGGGAAAAAAATACCTGCTCTGCCAGAGTTATAATAACTCTGCTACCCTCACGTTCTGTGACACATAAGCAGGGACACAGCACAGTTATTAAACTTCTCATGTTCATAGAATATACGCAGTGCTGCCTTTTGGTGGAAAAAAACTGAAAACAAATCTATTTGTCCAGCCTCTGTCCGTCCTAACGCCTGTGGACACGTGTGAGCTGCGTGAACAACATTGCTAAATCAGACGCACCGAGCTACGCTTTACTGCTGGCTTCGCCATTTGCTTTCCTTAATTGGGAAAAAAATACCTGCTCTGCCAGAGTTATAATAACTCTGCTACCCTCACGTTCAGTGACACATTAGCAGGGACACAGCACAGTTATTAAACTTAGATTATTCATTCACTAAAGGCAGTGGGGCCGTTCGTTTTCCAAAAAGTGCAAAAATTATATTTGGCCTGCAGTCTTGCGCCAATTTATTTCCTGCCTGTGAAATCAAATCACTGGTAATACAGCATGCTGAGGGGTAGGGGTAGGCCTAGAGGACGTGGACGCGGCCGAGGACGCGGAGGGCCAAGTCAGGGTGTGGGCACAGGCCGAGCTCCTGATCCCGGTGTGTCGCAGCCGACTGCTGCGCGATTAGGAGAGAGGCACGTTTCTGGCGTCCCCACATTCATCGCCCAATTAATGGGTCCACGCGGGAGACGGTTATTAGAAAATGAGCAGTGTGAGCAGGTCCTGTCCTGGATGGCAGAAAGTGCTTCGAGCAACCTATCGTCAACACGCAGTTCTGCGCCGTCCACTGCTGCAAATCCGAATCCTCTGTCTGCTGCTCCTCCTTCCTCCCAGCCTCCTCACTCCACTACAATGACACCTGCTCAGGAGCGGGAACACTCCCAGGAACTGTTCTCGGGCCCCTGCTCAGATTGGGCAGCAGCGGTTCCTCTCCCACCAGAGGAGTTTATAGTCACTGATGCCCAACCATTCGAAAGTTCCCGGGGTCCGGGGGATGAGGCTGGGGACTTCCGCCAACTGTCTCAACAACTTTCTGTGGGTGAGGAGGACGATGACGATCAGACACAGTTGTCTTGCAGTGAGGTAGTAGTAAGGGCAGTAAGTCCGAGGGAGCAGCGCACAGAGGATTCGGAGGAAGAGCAGCAGGACGATGAGGTGACTGACCCCACCTGGTGTGCAACGCTTACTCAGGAGGACAGGTCTTCAGAGGGGGAGTCAAGGGCATCAGCAGGGCAGGTTGCAAGAGGCAGTGCGGTGGCCAGGGCCAGGGGTAGAGGCAGGGCCAGACCGAATAATCCACCAAGTGTTTCCCAAAGCGCCCCCTCGCGCCATGCCACCCTGCAGAGGCCAAGGTGCTCTAAGGTCTGGCAGTTTTTCACAGAGACGCCTGACGACCGACGAACAGCGGTGTGCAACCTTTGTTGCGCAAAGCTCAGCCGGGGAGCCAACACCAACAGCCTCACCACCACCAGCATGCGCAGGCATATGATGGCCAAGCACCCCACAAGGTGGGACGAAGGCCGTTCAGCGCCTCCGGTTTGCACCCCTGCCTCTCCCCCTGTGCCCCAACCTGCCACTGAGATGCAACCCCCCTCTCAGGACACAGGCACTACCGCCTCATGGCCTGCACCCACACCCTCATCTCCGCTGTCCTCGGCCCCATCCAGCAGTGTAGTTCAGCGCACCGTCCAGCCGTCGCTTGCGCAAGTGTTCGAGCGCAAGCGCAAGTACGCCGCCACGCACCCGCACGCTCAAACGTTAACCGTCCGCATAGCAAAATTCATCAGCCTTGAGATGCTGCCGTATAGGGTTGTGGAAACGGAGTCCTTCAAAAGTATCATGGAGGCGGCGGCCCCGCGCTACTCAGTTCCCAGTCGCCACTACTTTTCCCGATGTGCCGTCCCAGCCCTGCACGACCACGTCTCCCGCAACATTGTACGCGCCCTCACCAACGCGGTTACTGCCACGGTCCACTTAACTACGGACACGTGGACAAGCACAGGCGGGCAGGGCCACTACATCTCCCTGACGGCACATTGGGTGAATTTAGTGGAGGCTGGGACCGAGTCAGAGCCTGGGACCGCTCACGTCCTACCCACCCCCAGAATTGCGGGCCCCAGCTCGGTGCTGGTATCTGCGGAGGTGTATGCTTCCTCCACTAAAGCACCCTCCTCCTCCTCCTCCTCCTCCTCTGTCTCGCAATCAAGATGTGTTAGCAGCAGCATGTCGCCAGCAGTCGGTGTCGCGCGGTGTGGCAGCACAGCGGTGGGCAAGCGTCAGCAGGCCGTGCTGAAACTACTCAGCTTAGGCGATAAGAGGCACACGGCCCACGAACTGCTGCAGGGTCTGACACAGCAGACCGACCGCTGGCTTGCGCCGCTGAGCCTCCAACCGGGCATGGTCGTGTGTGACAACGGCCGTAACCTGGTGGCGGCTCTGCAGCTCGGCAGCCTCACGCACGTGCCATGCCTGGCCCACGTCTTTAATTTGGTGGTTCAGCGCTTTCTGAAAAGCTACCCACGCTTGTCAGACCTGCTCGTAAAGGCGCGCCGGCTCTGCGCACATTTCCGCAAGTCCCACACGGACGCTGCCACCCTGCGCACCCTGCAACATCACTTTAAGCTGCCAGTGCACCGACTGCTGTGCGACGTGCCCACACGGTGGAACTCTACGCTCCACATGTTGGCCAGGCTCTATGAACAACGTAGAGCTATAGTCGAATACCAACTCCAACATGGGCGGCGCAGTGGGAGTCAGCCTCCTCAATTCCTTTCAGAAGAGTGGGCCTGGTTGGCAGACATCTGCCATGTCCTTGGTAATTTTGAGGAGTCTACCCAGGTGGTGAGCGGCGATGCTACAATCATTAGCGTCACCATTCCTCTGCTATGCATCTTGAGAAATTCCCTGCAAACCATAAAGGCAGCTGCTTTGCGCTCGGAAACGGGGGCGGGGGAAGACAGTATGCCGCTGGATAGTCAGGGCACCCTCCTGTCTATTTCTCAGCGCGTACAGGAGGAGGAGGAGCATGAGGAGGATGAGGAGGAGGGGGAAGAGACAGCTTGGGCCGCTGCTGACGGTACACCGGCTGATTGCCTGTCATCCTTTCAGCGTGTATGGCCTGAGGAGGAGGAGGAGGAGGAGGAGGATCCTGAAAGTGATCTTCCTAGTGAGGACAGCCATGTTTTGCGTACTGGTACCCTGGCACACATGGCTGACTTCATGTTAGGATGCCTTTCTCGTGACCCTCGCGTTGCACGCATTCTGGCCACGACGGATTACTGGGTGTACACACTGCTCGATCCACGGTATAAGGAGAACCTGCCCACTCTGATTCCCGAAGAGGAAAGGGGTTCGAGAGTGTTGCTATACCACAGGACCCTTGCGGACAAGCTGATGGTAAAATTCCCAGCCGACAGCGCTAGTGGCAGAAGGCGCAGTACCGAGGGCAAGGTAGCAGGGGATGTGCGTAGATCGAGCAGCATGTACATCCCAGGCAGTGCAACAGTCTTTAAGGGCCTGGCCAGCTTTATGGCTCCCCACCAAGACTGTGTCACCGCTCCCCAGTCACGGCTGAGTCGGCGGGAGCACTGTAAAAGGATGGTGAGGGAGTACGTAGCGGATCGCACGACTATCCTTGGTGACGCCTCTGCCCCCTACAACTACTGGGTGTCGAAGCTGGACACGTGGCCTGAACTAGCGCTGTATGCCCTGGAGGTGCTTGCTTGTCCTGCGGCTAGCGTCTTGTCGGAAAGGGTGTTTAGTGCGGCTGGGGGAATCATCACAGATAAGCGTAGCCGCTTGTCAACCGACAGTGCCGACAGGCTAACACTCATCAAGATGAACAAAGGCTGGATTTCCCCAGACTTCTGTTCTCCACCAGCGGACAGCAGCGATACGTAAGCAATACGTAGGCTGCACCCGCGGATGGAAGCTACGTTCTCTCTCACCATCCAAAACGGGGACATTTCTGCTTCATCAATCTGTGTCTAATATTCCTCCTCCTCCTCCTCCTGCTCCTCCTCCTGAAACCTCACGTAATCACGCTGAACGGGCAATTTTTCTTAGGGCCACAAGGCTCAGTCAAATAATTTTTCAGAACAATTTTTATAAGTTTCAATGCGCTTAAAAGCATTGGAACTTTAACTTGAACCAATTTTTCGTTACACTGGGCTGCCTCCAGGCCTAGTTACCACTTAAGCCACATTAACCAAAGCGATTAATGGGTTTCACCTGCCCTCTTGGCTGGCCATGGCCAATTTTTGGGATGTACATTAGTACTGTTGATACAGCAATTTTTGTGGGCCCTCGCCTACAGTGTAATCAAATTAATTTTTAGCCCACCTGCATTACAGCTGACGTAACCTCAGCTGTGTTGGGCAATGCAATGGGATATTTTTATGTACCGCCGGTGGGTTCCAGGGAGCCACCCATGCTGTAGGTGCACACGGAGTTTTTAATACATCTGTACACTTCTAAAGAACCCCAGTCTGACTGGGGCATGCAGTGTGGGCCGAAGCCCACCTGTATTACGCACGACATTACTACCTCAGCTGTGTTGGGCAATGCAATGGGATATTTCTATGTACCGCCGGTGGCTTCCTGGCACCCACCCAGGCAGTGGGTCCACAGGGAGTTTAACCTACATGTGTCCACTTGTAAAGAACCCCAGTCTGACTGGGGCATGCAGTGTGGGCCGAAGCCCACCTGCATTAAGCACGACATTACTACCTCAGCTGTGTTGGGCAATGCAATGGGATATTTTTATGTACCGCCGGTGGGTTCCAGGGAGCCACCCATGCTGTAGGTGCACACGGAGTTTTTAATACATCTGTACACTTCTAAAGAACCCCAGTCTGACTGGGGCATGCAGTGTGGGCCGAAGCCCACCTGTATTACGCACAACATTACTACCTCAGCTGTGTTGGGCAATGCAATGGGATATTTCTATGTACCGCCGGTGGCTTCCTGGCACCCACCCAGGCAGTGGGTCCACAGGGAATTATAAATGCATCTGTTTCCACTTATAAAGAAACCCAGTCTGACTGGGGCATGCAGTGTGGGCCGAAACCCACCTGCATTAACCCTTTCCAGTCCACTGTGTGACCTGTGAAGACATTAGGGTTTAAGGCTGTACAGCTCCGTTGTTGGTAGACGTCCGTCGGGGTTCTCTTACTGTATATTGCCAGCCTCTCTGCTGTCGGAGCCTATCCTACGTGTCAGCTCATGCAGTACTGGCTTTAGCCAGCATATAGCGCCGTTGTATAACGGCAGAAAAAGAGTAAGCCCCCTAGGAAAACCATATACAAATTGGATTGGAAAGGGTTAAGCACAACATTACTACCTCAGCTGTGTTGGGCAATGCAATGGGATATTTCTATGTACCGCCGGTGGCTTCCTGGCACCCACCCATGCTGTAGGTGCACACGGAGTTTTTACTACATCTGTACACTTATAAAGAACCCCAGTCAGACTGGGGCATGCAGTGTGGGCCGAAGCCCACCTGCATTAAGCACGACATTACTACCTCAGCTGTGTTGGGCAATGCAATGGGATATTTCTGTGTACCGCCGGTGGGTTCCAGGGAGCCACCCATGCTGTGGGTCGACAGGGACTTCACAATAGGGAGTTGTACCTGCCTGTGTCTATGAATTAAAAAGCCCGGTCTGACTGGGGCATGCAGACACCTTGACAGAATGAATAGTGTGTGGCACATAGGTTCCCCATTGCTATGCCCACGTGTGCAGCTCCTGATGGCGGTGGCACAGGATTCTATTTCTCATTGCTTCTGTACAGCATTGTGGGCTATCGCTCCGCCACTTTTAAAGAGGGTCGCTGCCTAGCCGTGCCAACCTCTGCAGTGTGTGCCTGCGGTCCCTCGTCATGGCAGACGCAATTCTAAATAGACATGAGCGTAGTGTGGCATGAGGGCAGCTGAAGGCTGCCCAGGGACACTTTGGTGTGCGCTGTGGGGGGGAGGGGGGGCGGTTGGGCAGCATGTAACCCAGGAGAAGTGTCAGTGGAGTGTCATGCAGGCAGTGATTGTGCTTTGTTGGAGGTAGTGTGGTGCTTAGCAAAGGTATGCCATGCTAATGAGGGCTTTTCAGAAGTAAAAGTTGTTGGGAGGGGGGGGGGCCCACTCTTGCCGGTATTGTGGCTTAATAGTGGGACCTGTGAACTTGAGATGCAGCCCAACATGTAGCCCCTCGCCTGCCCTATCCGTCACTGTGTCATTCCCATCACTTTCCTGAATTGCCCAGATTTTCACACATGAAAACCTTAGCGAGCATCGGCGAAATACAAAAATGTTCTGGTCGCCCATTGACTTCAATGGGGTTCGTTGTTCGAAACGAACCCTCGAGCATCACGGGAAGTTCGTTCCGAATAACGAACACCCGAACATTTTGGTGTTCGCTCATCTCTAATAATAACCCATTGTGGCCTGCATTGCTCTAAGACACCAATGTATTTAGGAGGGGGGTCTGTTACCAGGCTTATGCTGTCTGAGGGAAGCACAAGGTAACGAAAGAGACCCTGATTCAAATGGTGCATCACTTTTCTCTTCCAGTTGTTTTCAGAAAATCATTGTTCACCCCCTGCTGTAGCAGGAACTGAGCGCTAAGTTCACATATTCCTAAGCAGCCAGCTCGTCCTGCTGCTGATTGACAGTTTTCATCCTATGCACAGTATATTGAGAAAGCTGTCAATCAGAGAAGTGGGCAGGGGAAGCTAAATGCTCAAGAACAGGGCGACTCGAAACTCAACAGCAAATGTACAACATTGTGAGGACTCCAGCCTTGGCACCCGCTACAGCAGGAGATAAGTAAAGATTGATTTTATGAAAATTACTGCAAAAAAAAAAAAGTAATACACGGCTGGAATCAGGGTCCCCGTCACTACTGTATGATGCCCTACTGAAAGGACAGCATAAGCCTGGTGAAAGGAGAGGGCAATACTGTGCATAGGGGTGAGTCTCCATTCTAGGGGGCAAGGAGCTATTAGCACCACATACCTTAGCCCGCAGCAATAATAAGCCCATCGTTGTGTCTCCATGGAGCCATGCGGATAAGTATACATATCGCCTTGATTCTCCTCTTCAGATAAATAACCAGCTTGTGACAAAAAGCATCATGTATGTGAGGTCATTGGTGTCAATCATACCTAGTACATCAATCTGACCCCCCACACACTACACATGTAACTACAGAAAAAAATCACTTTGTCGTCATATAAACTATAAAGGCAGGATCTCTCATTGTAAAATGGCATTAAAAAGTCACATTTTGGTGCAAATCTATTCTGTCTTTTAAAGTTTGTTCATGCCAGTTTAGAGAAAAATAGAAGTGGTTTATTGGAGGGGGCATGGATAATAAAAATAATCTTCATATAGCGCCAACATATTCTGCAGCGCTTACAAGACAGGGGGAACAGAAACAAGACCACGGTTACATGTAGTAATCAATTGCAGGAAACAGTAGGGGTGAGGATCCTGCTCCAACGAGCTTACATACTACAAGTAATGGGGTGATACAGAAGGTAAAGGGGCTGGAGATGTGCACGGTATGGCGAGGTGGAGAGTGAGGGATGCTATACACAGTCAGTAGTATAGTGTACTATACTACTGTATTGTATAGTGTATATATAGTATGCTGCAGTCAGTAGGACAGGAAGCATGTTATCAGTCAGAGTAAAGAGGGATTTGGTTCAGGGGATAGGATGTGCCTCCCTGGAGCGGTACGTTTTTAGAGCACGCCTGCAGCTTTGTGTTTCCTGGATTGCTCGGATAGCTTTGGCTAGAGAGTTCCAGAAGACTGGTGCTGCTCTGGAGAAGTCTTGGAGGTGGGAATTTGAGGTTCGAGTTAATCTTATTTTTTTGGCGGAGCGGAGGGTGCGGGCTGGATGGTGATGGATTGAGATGAGGGAAGCAATATAGGGGGGCGCTGCGCTGTGGAGGGCTTTGTGGATGAAGGTAGTGAGTTTAAATTGGATTCTGTATTTGACAGGCAGCCAGTGCAGTGACCGGCACAGGGCAGAGGTGTCCAAATTGTGGCTGGACAGGAAGATGAGCCTGGCTGCTGCATTAAAGATGCATTGGAGAGGGGAGAGTCTGGTGCAGGGGAGGCCGATCAGCAGCGAGTTGCAATAATCGAGCAGAGAATGGATGAGGGCAACAGTGAGCGTTTTTAGTGTGTCTGAGGTGAGAAAAGGGCGGATTCTTGCGATGACCCTGAGGTGCAGCTGACATGTTCGGGCCAGAGATTGGATATAGAGGGTAAAGGAGAGATCTGAGTCGAATGTAACCTCAAGACAGCGGGCATGCTGTCTGGAAGTTAGAGATAGACAGGGGACAGAGAGGACTGTAGGGACTGTAAAGTCCTGAGTGTGAACGGCCTGAAGGTTCCTGTATGTACGGTGAGTAGGAGGGTCTGGAGAGATGCTCGGGAGTTTGACAGAGAACTAGAGGAGGTTATGGTCCAAGAGCGGAAGAGGGGAGTTAGTGAAGTGTGAAGCAGAGCAGAGACAGAGGAAGACCAGATCCAGAGTATTGCCATCTCTGTGACTGGGAGAGGATGTGAGTTACCCAGGCAAATAGATTTGAATATAATTTATACCAGAAACTGGTGTAAATTATACAGGAAATCTACTCCAGGTGGTAGCTGGCAGAGATTTCATTTTAGGTACATGGACAGTCTGAGATGCGCCTAATGTATATGTTGCATGCGTTAGGGAACTATATTAAGACCGGCATTTGAAACCTCAGTCTTGATAAATGCCCCTTTATTTCTAATTTGCTCAATTTTTCCCTCCATTGTTTCAGTTAGCTGAATGCTGCTTGCTTTGTCATGAATTAGCGTTTTCATTCTTGTAGTTTTGTCTTTACTTATTTCAAAGCTCAACTAACTTTTTGAATGACTTTTCAGAATAAGCTGCACATGTGGACATGAGAAATGAAAAAAACTGCATTTTTTACCATTTTATGATGCATTTTTAGCCGTTTTGCCCATAAATCTCTATGGACTGCAGTTGTAATCTGATCTATTTATGTTCTTTTGTATACAGATTTTATCAGTACATTCAAAGAGATTGATCAGTGAAGTTGTAAGTGATAATTGGAGAAAGGCATTTTTCTGTGATAACATATATTACAAACTTTATTTTGTTCCGATTTCCTTGATTTATGACAAAAAAAAGCAAACAGACTTTAGTTTATCCTAATTAATAATCTTTATTATAAAACCCATTTCACATTTATACAGAACAAATACAACATATAAGTCACCCCTCCATATCTACCCTCCCTCTCCCAGTATAGCATGGTATGCACATGTCTTTGCCCTGGATATGACAACCAGAATGAAAACCTCCATTCTTTACACTGTAGGTTCAGGACAATATCCAGTACAGTTATTGGCATGAGTGGGGTAGGGGTGGTAAAAGTCTATTAATCTCATTGAGACCTTATGGCTGGGTTCTCACAGGGCGGATTCTTGACGGAAATCTCGTGGTTTGGCTGCAGCGAAAAACCGCTAGATTTCCACAGGGAGAACCGCTGCTGCAAAACCTGCAGCGGCTTTGAAGCAGCCCGGCCGCTCGCTCTTCCACTGCGGCCGGCGCTCCCGTGGGGATGAGATTTCTGAGAAAGCTCATCCACATGGCTGGTTAATCCCGGGATTAGCGGCCGCATGCGGATTTGCCGTGGAGAACTTCCGCATGGAATTTCTGCGGCAAATCCGCCCCGTGTGAACCCAGCCTATGCCTCACAAACAGGACTCGGAGGGGTGAGATAATGTGCTCCAAAATTGGTGTTCCAGGTAGATTTTTTTTTTAGCTTTTCTATTGCATCAGGAATGGGGCTTAAATATCTCACAAATAGGGATTCAAATGCTGAAAGGGAGTAATAATGTAACCAAGCATTACACTGCCGTTCTTTGGCACAACCACCATCTCGTCAGGTTAGCATACAATCTGACGCTCCCGAGCCTGAAGTAAAATCCTAAAACTGTCCTCCCATGTACTACAGGACACTTGGGGTTCCCTCGGATACCAGGGTGGGCTTCACATGTAACCTCTGCACTGCTATAGCTCCACTACAGGGCCTGACTATGGTCACACATTAACAGCACTGGAGCCTTTCCTCTTAGATATCCCGGCTCATTCGCTAATAACTACAATGCTCATTCTTATTGCCGTTAATTGATGTAAAACAATTAGAGGTTTGTACATTTGCTGGATAATGTCAGCCCTCGGGCAGAGACTTAACAAGTGGAATTGAGGCTGTAAAGAGCAGAACATGGGGCTGATAGCAGATCCACAGCTCAGAGCGCGATGAGGCCAGAAATACAGCAATTGTTCTCCATAGAAATCCTTAATTTGTTTTAAATGAAGAGATGTTTAAGAAGGAATCTCCACAGGAGACGTCAGATTCCTCATCCTGACACATAAACGACTACTGCGAATTGCTCCGGCGCAACGATGACTCTCGTATGTGTTCTCTGATAAAAGTGCGTGTCAGCAAAGGACAACTTGTTACATCTCACAACTTCCAGTGACCAGATAACATTACTAAGATACACTAGGGAACAAGTAAACACAATAACTTCCACCTACAAGAACCGCCAAAGAAAGTGATGTACAGGAAAATAAGAGAAGAAGCAAGATGGGAATATGTGCAGTCAATTACATAGTAGAAATCAATCTAATATAACATAATGAGATATAACATACAGACAATATAAAACAACATACTACAATGTAACAAAATGTAATATTAAAGGAGATTGATAGCTGAGCTCTGTCATTGGCTGCAGCAGCCTGTAAGCAATATGTGACAGGGGAGACCCGGAGTACCGGCGCTGGACACAGTGGGGAGCCTGAAGAGGCGAGTATGAGCCGGCTTGTTATTTTTATACAGGGGGAGCCTGTTGAGATAAAAACCGAATAAGTCAGAAAACTCTTTTAAATATTGTAGCATAACACAAGATCAAGCTATATCTTAATACTAGCGTCCTATATTGAAATAACAATAGTGTAATTAAATAGGAAGGCATGGATTCACTACACCACGGTTTTCGAGGAACGCAAAAATATAGGACATGCTGCGATTTCATTGCGGTGCAGGGAAAAAACGCTCATGGATATGACTCCAATCAAGAGAATGGGGTTCATATTCGTGTGAGATTTATGCGTCTCACAACACACATCTCTCATGATTTTCTTGGCCGCATGCAATCAGCCTAATAGAGTAAAGCCAAAGTGGAAAGTTGAACACCCTGGACCACTGCTATGACTGTAGTAAGAAAGTGGCCTCTTGCTATGATAGGGGCAGATCATCCAGGAAGTCATCCATCATCATCTGCAGGAGATCCATGGACCGACCCACGCTGAGAGTCCATGGAATTAAGACAAGTCCGATGAGGCGATCGCACGAAATTCCAACCATTGTTTTCTGATTGGGTCGTGCTCTTACTAATAATTTACATTACATCAACACTGAATCGGTGCTTCGACATTCACTAACCTGGTCCCGCAATGATAGTGTTAGCTCTATGCATGTATCGTAGCAGAAGAAGGCCATTTCAAGTATGCTTTCCTTACTTCGATCATAGCAGTGGTCACTCGGAACTTAGCAGAAAGCAGATTTCTGCTTCTCACATGCTACTCTTCAGCTTTACAATTGGCTTGCAGTCTCTCTCTTACAGGGGCCACAGCACAAAATTGTAATAAAAATTCTGGGGCCCATTTGCTATACCATCATGTAGCGCATCCATGCCTTCCTATTCAAACACGCTATTGTTATTTCATTACAGGACATCCCTACTGAAATATAACTGGATCAGTCTTTTTCATTACACCCTGTATAACAAAATACAGTATAACAGAATATTCTGTATTATAATACAGTACATAGAATATATTTATATAACCTCTGAAACTAAATAAACATGTTCCCAAACACTGGCATCAGGCAGAGATCTTGAATATGTTGAGAATTTGAAACAACATATTTTGAAAAGTTGCAAAACTTTTCATAATACAGCCATAGAAGGTCCACAATGGCTGTTAATAGCTGTTTCAAAGTCATTTACAGCATTTCTAGCACAACAAAGTACGTTTTTCATAATGTTTTGCCTCCATGCGGCTTTCTTTGTGCTTTTGCTGATCTGTGCTGCTAGGGGCAGATTCTGGACAGAATCAATCTCCTTCCCACTCTGGCAGCTGACTATATTTTCTCTTCCCACTGCCCTGTAGAAGAAGTCTTCTCAACTATACTGCCATGTTACTGCACAGGCTCTGGTCCTTGACAAGTAGAAAGCTACTGTATTTCTATTCACCGCTCTGCAGTGAACAGAACCACTATGCTATGTGGGTATAGTGACTAGGCATGTGTGTCCACCAACTCTCAGCTCATTAGGTGGATGCACACATTCCTATTAGAGATGAGCGAACGTACTCGTCCGAGCTTGATACTCGTTCGAGTATTAGCGTGTTCGAGATGCTCGTTACTCGTAACGAGTACCACGCGATGTTCGGGTTACTTTCAGTTTCCTCTCTGAGACGTTAGCGCGCTTTTCTGGCCAATTGAAAGACAGGGAAGGCATTACAACTTCCCCCTGCGTCGTTCAAGCCCTATACCACCCCCCTGCTGTGAGTGGCTGGGGAGATCAGGTGTCACCCGAGTATAAAAATCTGCCCCTCCCGCGGCTCGCCTCAGATGCGTTGTGACATAGCTGAGGGACAGTGCTATCGTGTTGGAGCTGCTGTAGGGAGAGTGTTAGGAGTTAGTGTAGGCTTCAAGAACCCCAACGGTCCTTCTTAGGGCCACATCTAACCGTGTGCAGTAGTGTGGAGGCTGCTTTTAGCAGTGTTGCACATTTTTTTTTTTTGGTATATCGGCCGTCCTGCAGTAATACTACAGGGACAGAAGTGGTGGTTAGGCAGGGAGAGTGTTAGGAGTGATTGTAGGCTTCAAGAACCCCAACGGTCCTTTTTAGGGCCACATCTAACCGTGTGCAGTACTGTGGAGGCTGCTTTTAGCAGTGTTGCACATTTTTTTTTTTTGGTATATCGGCCGTGCAGAGCATTGCGCCCTGCAGTAATACTCCAGGGATAGAATTGTGTAGGCAGGGCCAGAAGACATATATTATAGATTGAATATACGCAGTGGTCCTTTAGAAAAAAATATTTGAAAAAAATCTATTTGGGCTGCCTGTCACTGTGCTCAGTGTTCTGGGTCCGTGTCTGCTGAGGGAAGTATTTCTCCAAATAAATACGCAGCCAGCTAAGTGTTACAGCAGGCTTGCGCCAAATTATTTCCTGGCTCTGAAATCACCGGTCTGTTGCACTTAATAACAGTGCAACACTGCAGTTCCGTCACACAGTCCAGGGACAGAATTGTGTAGGCAGGGACAGAAGACATATATTATAGATTGAATATACGCAGTGGTCCTTTAGAAAAAAATAGTTGGAAAAAATCTATTTGGCCTGCCTGTCACTGTGCTCAGTGTTCTGGGTCCGTGTGTGCTGGGGGTAGTAGTTCTCCAAATAAATACGCAGCCAGCTAAGTGTTACAGCAGGCTTGCGGCAAATTATTTCCTGGCTCTGAAATCACCGGTCTGTTGCAGTTAATAACAGTGCAACACTGCAGTTCCGTCACACAGTCCAGGGAGAGAATTGTGTAGGCAGGGACAGAAGACATATATTATAGATTGAATATACGCAGTGGTCCTTTAGAAAAAAATAGTTGGAAAAAATCTATTTGGCCTGCCTGTCACTGTGCTCAGTGTTCTGGGTCCGTGTCTGCTGGGGGTAGTATTTCTCCAAATAAATACGCAGCCAGCTAAGTGTTACAGCAGGCTTGCGCCAAATTATTTCCTGGCTCTGAAATCACCGGTCTGTTGCAGTTAATAAAAGTGCAACACTGCAGTTCCGTGACACATACATCAGGGACAGAATTGTGTAGGCAGGGCCAGAAGACATATTATAGATTTAATATACGCAGTGGTCCTTTAGAAAAAAATATTTAAAAAAAATCTATTTGGCCTGCCTGTCACTCTGCTCAGTGTTCTGGGTCTGTGTCTGCTGGGGGTAGTAGTTCTCCAAATAAATACGCAGCCAGCTAAGTGTTACAGCAGGCTTGCGGCAAATTATTTCCTGGCGCTCCGTAAGCGAACTCAGCCTCCAACCACAGGCCAATAAGCGGCACATTTAATTACAGTGTTGTGTTTCTGCATTCCTGGTAATACAGCATGCTGAGGGGTAGGGGTAGGCCTAGAGGACGTGGGCGCGGCCGAGGACGCGGAGGCCCTAGTCCGGGTGTGGGCACAGGCCGAGCTCCTGATCCAGGTGTATCGCAGCCGACTGCTGCAGGATTAGGAGAGAGGCACGTTTCTGGCGTCCCCACATTCATAGCACATTTAATGGGTCCACGCGGTAGACCCTTATTAGAAAATGAGCAATGTGAGCAGGTCCTGTCGTGGATGGCAGAAAGTGCTTCCAGCAACCTATCGTCCACCCAGAGTTCTGCGCCGTCCACTGCTGCAACTCAGAATCCTCTGGCTGCTGCTCCTCCTTCCTCCCAGCCTCCTCACTCCATGAAAATGAGACATTCTGAGGAGCGGGCAGACTCCCAGGAACTGTTCTCGGGCCCCTGCTCAGATTGGGCAACAGTGGTTCCTCTCCCACCAGAGGAGTTTATCGTGACTGATGCCCAAGCATTGCAAAGTTCCCGGGGTCCGGGGGATGAGGCTGGGGACTTCCGGCAACTGTCTCAAGACCTTTCTGTGGGTGAGGAGGCCGATGACGATGAGACACAGTTGTCTATCAGTGAGGTAGTAGTAAGGGCATTAAGTCCGAGGGAGGAGCGCACAGAGGATTCTGAGGAAGAGCAGCAGGACAATGAGGTGACTGACCCCACCTGGTTTGCTACGCCTACTGAGGACAGGTCTTCAGAGGGGGAGGCAAGGGCAGCAGCAGGGCAGGTTGCAAGAGGCAGTGCGGTGGCCAGGGGTAGAGGCAGTGCCAGACAGAATAATCCACCAACTGTTTCCCAAAGCGCACCCTCGCGCCATGCCACCCTGCAGAGGCCGAGGTGCTCAAAGGTCTGGCAGTTTTTCACTGAGAGTGCAGACGACCGACGAACAGTGGTGTGCAACCTTTGTCGCGCCAAGATCAGCCGGGGAGCCACCACCACCAGCCTCACCACCACCAGCATGCGCAGACATATGATGGCCAAGCACCCCACAAGGTGGGACGAAGGCCGTTCACCGCCTCCGGTTTGCACCGCTGCCTCTCCCCCTGTGCCCCAACCTGCCACTGAGATCCAACCCCGCTCTGAGGACACAGGCACTACCGTCTCCTGGCCTGCACCCACACCCTCACCTCCGCTGTCCTCGGCCCCATCCAGCAATGTCTGTCAGCGCAGCGTCAAGACGTCGCTAGCGCAAGTGTTTGAGCGCAAGCGCAAGTACGCCGCCACGCACCCGCACGCTCAAGCGTTAAACGTGCACGTAGCCAAATTTATCAGACTGGAGATGCTGCCGTATAGGGTTGTGGAAACGGAGTCCTTCAAAAGTATGATGGCGGCGGCCGCGGCCCCGCGCTGCTCAGTTCCCAGTCGCCACTACTTTTCCCGATGTGCCGTCCCAGCCCTGCACGACCACGTCTCCCACAACATTGTACGCGCCCTCACCAACGCGGTTACTGCCAAGGTCCACTTAACAACGGACACGTGGACAAGCACAGGCGGGCAGGGCCACTATATCTCCCTGACGGCACATTGGGTGAATTTAGTGGAGGCTGGGACAGAGTCAGAGCCTGGGACCGCTCACGTCCTACCCACCCCCAGAATTGCGGGCCACAGCTCGGTGGTGGTATCTGCGGCGGTGTATGCTTCCTCCACTAAACCACCCTCCTCCTCCTCCTCCGCAACCTCTGTCTCGCAATCAAGATGTGTCAGCAGCAGCAGCAGGTCGCCAGCAGTCGGTGTTGCGCGTCGTGGCAGCACAGCGGTGGGCAAGCGTCAGCAGGCCGTGCTGAAACTACTCAGCTTAGGAGATAAGAGGCCCACGGCCCACGAACTGCTGCAGGGTCTGACAGAGCAGACCGACCGCTGGCTAGCGCCGCTGAGCCTACAACCGGGCAGGGTCGTGTGTGACAACGGCCGTAACCTGGTGGCGGCTCTGCAGCTCGGCAGCCTCACGCACGTGCCATGCCTGGCCCACGTCTTTAATTTGGTGGTTCAGCGCTTTCTGAAAAGCTACCCTCGCTTGTCAGACCTGCTCGGAAAGGTGCGCCGGCTCTGCGCACATTTCCGCAAGTCCCACACGGACGCTGCCACCCTGTGCACCCTGCAACATCGGTTTAATCTGCCAGTGCACCGACTGCTGTGCGACGTGCCCACACGGTGGAACTCTACGCTCCACATGTTGGCCAGGCTCTATGAGCAGCGTAGAGCTATAGTGGAATACCAACTCCAACATGGGCGGCGCAGTGGGAGTCAGCCTCTTCAATTATTTTCAGAAGAGTGGGCCTGGTTGGCAGACATCTGCCAGGTCCTAGGAAACTTTGAGGAGTCTACCCAGGTGGTGAGTGGCGATGCTGCAATCATTAGCGTCACCATTCCTCTGCTATGCCTCTTGAGAAGTTCCCTGCAAAGCATAAAGGCAGACGCTTTGCACTCGGAAACAGAGCCGGGGGAAGACAGTATGTCGCTGGATAGTCAGAGCACCCTCCTGTCTATATCTCAGCGTGGTGAGGAGGAGGAGGAGGAGGAGGAGGAGGAAAATGAGGAGGAGGGGGAAGTCACAGCTTGGCCCACTGGTGAGGGTACACATGCTGCTGGCCTGTCATCCTTTCAGCGTGTATGGCCTGAGGAGGAGGAGGAGGAGGAGGATCCTGAAAGTGATCTTCCTAGTGAGGACAGCCATGTGTTGCGTACAGGTACCCTGGCACACATGGCTGACTTCATGTTAGGATGCCTTTCTCGTGACCCTCGCGTTACACGCATTCTGGCCACTACGGATTACTGGGTGTACACACTGCTCGACCCACGGTATAAGGAGAACCTTTCCACTCTCATACCCGAAGAGGAAAGGGGTTCGAGAGTGTTGCTATACCACTGGACCCTGGCGGACAAACTGATGGTAAAATTCCCATACGACAGCGCTAGTGGCCGAAGGCGCAGTTCCGAGGGCCAGGTAGCAGGGGAGGTGCGGAGATCAGGCAGCATGTACAGCACAGGCAGGCCAATACTCTTTAAGGCCCTTGACAGCTTTATGGCTCCCCAGCAAGACTGTGTCACCGCTCCCCAGTCACGGCTGAGTCGGCGGGAGCACTGTAAAAGGATGGTGAGGGAGTACGTAGCCGATCGCACGACCGTCCTCCGTGACGCCTCTGCCCCCTACAACTACTGGGTGTCGAAGCTGGACACGTGGCCTGAACTCGCGCTGTATGCCCTGGAGGTGCTTGCTTGTCCTGCGGCTAGCGTCTTGTCAGAGAGGGTGTTTAGTGCGGCTGGGGGAATCATCACAGATAAGCGTACCCGCCTGTCAACCAACAGTGCCGACTGGCTAACACTCATCAAGATGAACAAAGCCTGGATTTCCCCAGACTTCTCTTCTCCACCAGCGGACAGCAGCGATACCTAAGCAATACGTAGGCTGCACCCGCGGATGGAAGCATCGTTCTGTATCCCCATAAAAAACGGGGACCTTTTCGCTTCATCAATCTGTGTATAATATTCCTCCTCCTCCTCCTGCTCCTCCTCCTGAAACCTCACATAATCACGCCGAACGGGCAATTTTTCTTAGGCCCACAAGGCTCAGTCATATAATTTTTGTAAACAATTTTTATACGTTTCAATGCTCATTAAAGCGTTGAAACTTTCACCTCCACCAATTTTTATTTTAACTGGGCTGCCTCCTGGCCTAGTTACCAATTAAGCCACATTAACCAAAGCGATTAATGGGTTTCACCTGCCCTCTTGGTTGGCCATGGCCAATTTTTCTGATGTACATTAGTACTGTTGATACAGCAATTTTTGTGGGCCCTCGCCTACAGTGTAATCAAATGAATTTTTAGCCCACCTGCATTACAGCTGACGTTACATCCGCTGTGTTGGGCAATGCAATGGGATATTTTTATGTACCGCCGGTGGGTTCCAGGGAGCCACCCATGCTGTGGGTCCACAGGGAGTTGTAAATGCATCTGTTTCCACTTCTAAAGAATCCCAGTCTGACTGGGGCATGCAGTGTGGGCCAAAGCCCACCTGCATTAAACATGACATTACTACCTCAGCTGTGTTGGGCAATGCAATGGGATATATTTATGTACCGCCGGTGGCTTCCTGGCACTCACCCATGCCGTGGGTCCACAGGGAGTTGTAAATGCATCTGTTTCCACTTCTAAAGAACCCCAGTCTGACTGGGGCATGCAGTGTGGGCCGAAGCGCACCTGCATTAAACATGACATTACTACCTCAGCTGTGATGGGCACTGCAATGGGATATTTTTATGTACCGCCGGTGGGTTCCAGGGAGCCACCCATGCTGTGGGTGCACACGGAATTCCCATTGCGGAGTTGTACCTGCCTGTGACTATTTATAAAAAACCGCGGTCTGACTGGGGCGTGCAGACACCTTGACAGAATGAATAGTGTGTGGCACATAGGTTACCCATTGCTATGCCCACGTGTGCAGCTCCAGATGGAGGTGGCACAGGATTGGATTTCTCATTGCTTCTGTACAGCATTGTGGGCTATCGCCCTGCCCCTTTTGAAGAGGGTCGCTGCCTAGCCGTGCCAACCCTCTGCAGTGTGTGCCTGCTTTTCCTGTGGCAGACGCACTTATAAATAGACATGAGGGTGGCTTGGCATGAGGGCAGCTGAAGGCTGGGCAGGGACAGTTTGGTGTGCGCTGTTGACACTGGTTCGTGGGGGGGGGGGGAATTGGCAGCATGTAACCCAGGAGAAGTGGCAGCGGAGTGTCATGCAGGCAGTGATTGTGCTTTGTTGGAGGTAGTGTGGTGCTTAGCTAAGGTATGCATTGCTAATGAGGGCTTTTCAGAAGTAAAAATTGTTGGGAGGGGGGGCCCACTCTTGCCGCTATTGTGGCTTAATAGTGGGACCTGGGAACTTGAGATGCAGCCCAACATGTAGCCCCTCGCCTGCCCTATCCGTTTCTGTGTCGTCCCATCACTTTCTTGAATTGCCCCGATTTTCACAAATGAAAACCTTAGCGAGCATCGACGATATACAAAAATGCTCGAGTCGCCCATTGACTTCAATGGGGTTCGTTACTCGAAACGAACCCTCGAGCATCGCGAAAAATTCGTCTCGAGTAACGAGCACCCGAGCATTTTGGTGCTCGCTCATCTCTAATTCCTATATATTCTGAACACCAGGTGGCTGCATACTATGTGAGCAAATGTCATAACTTCACTGGATATTTTTCTAACCGCATATAAAATGACAAATATTATTATTTTTTATGACCTATACAATAAATATGATATTTCATGGTGGCACAACTCCTGGAAACTCCCCACTAATGGATACTAACACACCATTAAGGAACATCAGGAGCCCAGAATACAATGTCACCACAGAATATCTCCATTGGTCTCCGCTCTGCCTACTGCTTCTGATATGGTCACAATCCTTAGTTAATTTCACTTCTGTAATGGGAACCAGTAGTGGAATATCAGCCATTCTGGATTATCAGATGCTGGAATGCAAATCTCTGTGTTGTAGAAATAGAAAAGATTTATAATCGCCTCTTATAGATAACTGCATTGGCAAACTTCATCTTGGAGTTCCGCTTTAAATGTAGACAGCTTTCATCATCCCCATCCTGTATTAGATCAAGCAGAGCATAACCTGCCACACTTGGGTCACATGACTTGCTGCCTGTTCCTGACCATTCTGGTCATGATCAGCTCACCATCACAATGCATGTCCTGGGATATTCTTCCGACGTTGCTCTGAGTATGTCAGATTGCACCGTCTTGGTGTGTTATCTATGGCATAACAAGATCCAGAGCCCATAATGTAGCAAGAACATGTGTAATGTTGCAGGAATATATTTTGGCCCCTTTAAGAAGTGTTCAGCAACTCTCCCCATCTCCAGACGTGACCCTCCTGTGTGTGAGCACATCCGTCATCTGTTCCCTGTCTTTTTTGTGAAACGTTACATGCAGTCTGTTGTCACTGATTGCAGCTGCTTCATACATCTTCAGAGTCTTCCAGAAGGGTCTGTTCTCAACATGGCCTCCTATGAGCTGAGGAGGGGGGTGATGTCTCAGCAATCAACACAGGCTGGATGACCACCAATACTATATCCAGAGCCCCTTCATACTGTGTATTATTACCAGAGTACACTAATTGAGGGAGGCTCATATCTCCATAGACCCTAAAACTAAACAGACCTCCACATCCTCCAGGCTCAGAATATTCACCTCTGTACCAACCAGTTGGGGTTCAGGACTACAATGCTGTGTATAACATGAGTAGACTAATGACTAATGGTAGTAGTTGCTGTGGGTCCAAGAGGCTTTAGGGGGGCCAATATAAAGATGTAGCCTGAAGCTCCTGAGCCCCAATGCAAACTCTACACCAGGGGCCCCATTCACCATGTGTCATTTCTAATAATGGTGTCTTCTTATGTGGCAGAGGGGCCATTGGATCCCACTATAGAGATGAGAGGACTAGTTCATGAATTTGTGAAATCACCCACTGGTACAAAGAATACAGAGGGTGGCTTTAACGGTTGTTGTGTCACCAACATGACAAACTGATTGGCACAAAGTGTCCTGATGATGGTGAATGCATTTGAACACGTTTTTGCATGCACGAAAATCATGCCTGCAAAGGGTGATGAGTAGAACCCACTGATTTTAATGAGTTGGTTCCAATGAGCGTGTTCCTCATGCGCAATTCCAATGTGCAAGAAAAGATAGAAGCTGCCCTATCATTCTGCATTTTACACAGCAAGCTGCCATAGAAGTCTATGGTAGGTTCAAAAAAACAAGGTGGATGATGTGACCCTGCAGACCCTTCCACAGGCAAAAGAAGACAGCTGGCCCTTATTAGGCTTTAATAGCCATTCAATTCCACGGAAAGAGAGTATCATGCACTCGTGTGAACTGGCATCGCAAGCGGAAAAATTACAGTACTATGCGCAGACACGCGCGCAACAGACTGACTATTGCCCCATCCAAACCTTGCTCATGCGCTAATACGTTGCATCGTGGCGATTGTATTTGGATATACGTTCATTTGTTGAAGCCCTAAAACAGGTTTTATACGGAACTTTGCTCAGCACAATCCGGCAGATCGCACTAGAGCCCCCACTACATCCCATTGTTGCAGCTGTTCTGGGCAGGCGTCCCTGCTCTGCGGTCGTCTCCACCATAACTCACAGGCTGAAATCCCTTATAGGCAGCCATTTTACAGCCCAGGCTTGTCTCGTAGATGACAGTTTCAACGTCTCTGCCTTTATCAACAATAAAATCACATTCTGGGCAACAAACCCCACGGAAACCACCGAGATTTGTGGTAACTAGAAACATTTCATTGTGCAGCAGCCTCTAATATTGTGTGAAGATGCAGATAGACATATACACATAAGTGATTTATTACATAGCATATACATAGATTTATGGTCGTGTCAGAGTGGGTTTATAACATATGTCTGTCACAGGATCTCTACTCTACTTCAAGCTTCTTCACTGACATCGTGTACAAAGCTTGCTCTGGTACCAGGTGAGGAATTATTTTGACACTGTGGTAGTAATATTTGGGCGCTGTATAACGCTGGTATTTTGGGCAATTGCATTGATTACATGGCCCTATTATATAGGCACTGTATGGCAGTACTACTTAAAAATTGTAGTGGCGTTTTACCCAGGTGTCTCTACCGCCCTTTCCCATGTCATACCCCCCTCACCCCCTAGTGGGGTGTTGCTTAGACACTATATAGCGCAATACTTTTGAACAATATTGCACTGGTAGGGTGGTTTCATATCTGTGTCGGGGGGTTCTGTTTTCCATCTCTGTTCTGGAAGCAGGAAAGGGGAATCCCCTAGTTGATCTTGCAATGGAACCGAACCGCGCCGAACAGACCCCATTGACTGCAATGGGGTTTGTTCGCTTTACACTCAGCTGTCCGCCTTTTAGCAGGAAGAAATAGCACTGCATGCAGCACTTTTTCTTACGGTATTTTGTGCCGGATCTGCCACCGAACCTCCGACCGAATATAAAACCAGCGTTACTTGGATAGATTCTGCTACTGTTATGTGCATGGTACTATTATGAAGGCACTATATGGGAGTATTATGGGTGCATTGTATTATTGTAGTTCAGGCATTGTATTGTGGTATCATATGAACACTTTATGAGATGGTCATGTAGGCACTCTATTGCGGTAATATATGTGCTTCTGTATGGGAGTGTTATGTAAGCATTGTATTGTGGTATTACATGGGCTACGTATGGTACTATTATGTCAATACTACAGTTAACGGCAGCATTACTTGTAAAGTTGTATCATTTTAACAATTAATTGAACTATTCTGTGGCCACAATATGGCAGCATTTACTAATTCGGAAAGTCTGTTCATCCAGCACTTTTTTTTCCAGAAAAGAACTGCAATATAATGTGGAATTTCACAAGATCAGAAGCAGAATCCGCAGGGAACAAATGATGAAAGCCTCTGATTTAATATAGAAATGACAGCAGCAGATTTGGAGGTAACATTTGATATGAGGCTCTAAGTTTTCCTGTGAGTTCTTTATTTTATTGACTTTTCTATGTGTATCCAATAATCCAGAATACTTCATAATCTAGAACCTATCCCACTAAAGATATAAACAGTCCATTATGTAATACTGAGTATCTTAATGCAGAATAGACACATCTCATAATTCTACAAATATTATGTGGAGGGGGGGTAGATTCTGGGGTGATGACTTAAAGATGTGACAACCTTCTCAGAAGGAGACGTTAGGCGGTCGGGTCATATAAAAGTGACACATGAAAGGAGAAGGTCATGGAGCCACTTGTAGGGAGCAGAGAGAGGAAGAGAGTGGGAGACGCTGGAACAACTTCTCATTTGTCTTGTGCTCCTTGGACTCCAGCAGAGAATAGAGGGAAGTTGTATTTGTCTTGGACGGTGGGGGTTATAATGCAGCAGTTACAGTGTTTACTTTCCTTACATAAACCCTGCCCGGCCTGGAATCACAAGCATGATTTATGAGCCGCTCTGCAGACCACAGACTCATCATGGAAGATTCCTGTGGTGACCAAAGTTCTCGTAAAAGTTTACTGGTTGATTGTGGTATGAGTGGGAGGGTGTGCGGCATATGTATGCGCTCAGTATATGTCATTATCATCCTATAACCAGTAGATATATGTCTTGACTTATTCAACTGTTAATAGATTTATCTGTTTCTGGGAAAGCAAAGAAACAAGCAGTTTGGTCTTATTATTGGGACCTAGCTAGTATAGTATGTGATGATATGGTATGATATGGTATAGTCAATGCAGACTGGTATGATATGGTAGAGGATAGGATGGTATGAGATAAGATTGTATGCTGCTTAAGGCCAGCTGCACACGGCCCGATTTGCATTGCGGAATCTGGAGCAGGCGTCCGCCTCCGGATTCCGCAGCAAATAGCGCCCATAGCATGCTTTTTTTCTTGTTTATGAGTGGAGGTCAATTACGATTTTCTGCTTGCATAGGAAAAATCGCAGCATGCTCAATTTCAGTGCCGATTCCGCATGAACAACTTCCATTGAAGTCAATGGAGGTCATCCGACCCGCGGCTCTTCCATAGTGACAATGCGGAAAGGTCACGGATTTCACGCCATCTCCTGGAGATGATGTGGGAAAAGCAGGGATTTGAAAAAAAAAAAAGCACTTCGAATGTCCGACGGCTCGCCGTGCAGTACGGAAAGATGAAAGAAAAGTCAAGTAGGGCGCGGATGCTGTCTGGGCACAGGGTTGGATTCTGCTGCAGGCTCCAGCCTGAGGAATCCGACCGATCGTGTGCAGCCGGCCTTATGTGATGTGGTATACTGTAGTAAATAATATAGAAGACTGCTTAAACTGGTATATAGTCTGATATGGTAAGGTAGAGAAAGGTATGGTGTTTAATAGGATGCTCCGCTATGGTATAATATAGAATGGTGTGGTATTAAATAGGACGTTATGGCAAATGGTATAGAATAGAATTTAATAGTATATTATAGCATAATCTGGTATAGAATGGTAAGGTATGGGATGATCAGGCATGATCTCATCTCAAATATATAGAATAAGAATGGTATTGTATTGTATTTGATGATACTGCATGTCACACAATGGTATGTGATACAGTGGTATAGCAGAGAATAGTTTGGCATGGTCTTATATGATATAGAAGAAGATGGTATACTATAGCATAGTGTAGTATGGATTAATATAGTATAAAATAGTATGGTCTTCTCTCATATGGTATAGGATAATACAGCATGGAATAGAATGATAATGGTTTAGACTGGTATGGTCTGATATGGTATCAGATAAGAGAGTATGGTATAGAATATTCTTTTATGGCATGATATAGCATAGGGTGGCTCAGTGTGGGCTCAAATAATATTGCACAGTATAAGACAGTATAGTATAGAATGATATGGTCTAGTATGATCTGGTATATTGGTTAAGACATTATAGTATGAAATAGTGTTTTATGGCATATAATAGTATAGGGTGGTCCACTATGGTCTGATATAATGTTGCACAGTATAAGACAACATAATATAGAATAGTGTATTATAGCGTAATATGGTACAGAATGTTATAGTATGGGGTGGTCTAGTCTGATAAGATACTGCACAGTGTAAAACAGACAATATAGTATAGAATGGTATGGTATATAGTGGTTTTGGAAAGGTCTGACAAGATACTGTACAGTATAAGTTAGTATACTGTAGCATAGAATGGTCTGCTATGGCCTGATATGGTATAAGATACAATGTTTATGACCTGTATAGGATGTTATTACATTGTATAGAAGGGTGGAGTCTGGTATGATATGATATAGTATAGGATGATGACATACAATATAGTAAGAGCCTGCATCTATGATATTTTTCTCTCTTATAGGGCAAACAGAATGTAATCTCCCCAGAGACACACATGTATTTCAAAATGTACAAAATATGCAGTGTTGCAAATAAATAAGCAAAAATAAGAATATTTAAAGGGGATACGCTATAGGCACAATCAGCATGTGTGCCGGTGATGGTCAGTGACTGCTTACTGTTCACACTGCTGTATCTACAGTCATGTAATGGTCATAGTCTTCTCTCATGTCCTCCTGTATGGCTGCTGCTGACCTGGATGTCTTTGTTCTGATTTACAGCTTTCACCGGCCTGATATTCAGAGTATATATGCACTGGGGGCCACACATAAAGTCTGACATCACAACCCTAATATACTCCGGGAATCACTGAGAACCTCCAGGAAGAACAGGCAGTAAATAAAATCCTGCTATATGGAATAATATTGGAGGAGAATTGCAGCACTCTCTCTAATGAATCAGATTATGTCCCTCAAATTAACCCCAAGGGACCAATTACAGTGATTTCCCTCTATGCAGCCCTGGGTTTCTGGTAAAATTAGCTGTAACATTGCGCTAGAAGCAGCCCCGCAAGGCTTAAAGTTCTTAATTTCCTTCTGCCATAATAAAATTTGTTCTTGGGGCTCTCGGACGTGGTGCGGGGTCGATGTGGGGACTCGACCAAAAGCTTCCCTTCCCCAGTGGATGTCGCAAAATGTTTCCAGCATTAAAATAACACAGTCAGTGTTCCAAGACCCATAAATTACATGTCTACTATGTCCTCCTCGGTTAAGCATCAAGACCACTAGTTGAGTAGGTCAAGCGAGACTGGAAAACCGAGACAAAAGTAACAGGTCTGGAGAAGCCAAGGAGAAATCCAGGCCGGCTAGATAAGAAAGAAAAGGCCAACGCAGTGAACATAACAGAAATATCTATTTTCATAGAGCAAAATCCAGAGGTTCTATGACCCCCATAGTACAGAGCTGCAGGGACTCCTAAGACCCTAGAGCCTTGGAGAACAGTCAGCATTTAGAACAAGGACATTGTGTGACGTGCATCCACTGCCATTGTGTCAGTATATGTAAAGTTTTGTACACAGGTTGAATACCTGATCTGACCAAATATTTTGCACAGATGAGGGTTTGTTACAATTGTATCCAGTCTAGACAATCCTCGGTGGACTCCAGACTGATACATTTTACCTGCACTTTACATTGTAATGAGCTATCAAGGCAGGAGAGAGATTTGTGCTGCTGTTATGTTTAACTCACAAAGGATTGTCAAGAACAATACATAGTAACAAACCTTCAGCTATGAGACATATTGGTGTGGTCAACAGAGTAATGTGTGATGTCTGGAGAGTTTCCATAATAGCCTTTAAACAGCAGTGATCTGTTATTTTAAGCGCTGGAAATGCTTGGCTTTGCTATGCACACAATCATTCTTGTTCCTGCCATAAAATGTAGAATTTCTATTGCACAACTTGGACCCTCCTAAGTTTTATTATAACTTTCCAAATTCTGTAAAAAAAAATTTTTTGGAAAGATGAACAGCTTTCTTTATGGCTATGGGCAGGGTCCTAAATTTGCATCCTCTTGTTCTGGGCGCTGCTCCCTTTACTGTATCAGCAGGAGGAATGACTCCAGTGAACATGGTGTCCAAGCGGCTGAGCTTTGATTAATGAAATAATTCTTCTTCCTCGGTTTGTTTGTTTAATTAGGTTGCTATTTCAAGTGTATTATTTGTGATAAGCTGCCTTTCAATTAAAATGAGAAGAACAAGCAAAGCAGGAAGAAGAAAGGGCTCGCATCAAATTAATGAAGCTATGAGAAGCCCAAAGGAGCCACTGCGATGTTCTCTGAGGGCGATTATCGTTTGGCATCTCTTTAACCCCCTCAGTGCTGGTTGAATCTTAACAAATCTACATAAAAAGGACATGTAACGGATAGAAACTAGTGAAAAGTTGTCAGATGGCAAATGTCAGAACAGTGAAAGATGGGGCAGTTGAATTTTAACATACCCGATCTTTTTTGCTCTCAGGAGAGATAAGCCGCTGCCGGAGGAGTTTGGCAGAAGTGTCTCCCCATTGAGAACATATGCACACTCTGCTGAGCCAAGCATGTATGTCTATGGAGAAATCAGGAGGAATAGCTTTCAGCAGAATGAGTATTGAGCCAACAACTATGTAATATGTATGGCTTTAAAGGATAATATACTTTGTTGGTTATTGTACCTTCCATTAAATTCTGCACTGCATGTCTGACTGTTTTCCTTTCTGCACTTAGTCGAGGTGTTGATCATATACCCTGTCCCATTATATTTTCCTCTAATTCTATGTTTTACAGGCCGGCGTGGGCACCGCGCTCGTTCTAGCTTTTACCTCTTCCAGCTTTGCTCTGACCTCACACCGGGTGCATTAGGCTGAATTGTTAGCGGTGTTTGTGCAGATCAGCGTAACCCAATAAATCTTACGCATCAGCGGTGAATCGCACGATGTGTCTGCAGCAGGTAATGGTTAAAAGCTTTGCCATGTCAGATGGAAATGAAAAGCAATATGCAGTCGTCTTCCTTGAAGCAGAGAGATTGAACTAGACAATTGCGGAGCCAGGGGCTCGCTACTCAGGAGCACAGGAATGTCTGGTGCTGTTATAATAACATGGAAAACCTCCATTGTCTCCACTTCTAGAGTAGCTGTCTGTTTTATTCTATATTTCATAGTTTAGGAGGTTCGCACACACTGTGCACCCCCAGGGCTCATGCTATGTGACACATAGAGGATGAGGATAAGAACAGGTCAGACAAAGGCAAAGGAACCCCTATGAATATTCTAGGTATGAATAGGGTCTCCGATGCCAGACATGAAATGGGGTGATGTCTTCAGCCAGAGATGAACCTCTTCGGTCCATGGGCAACCACACTACAACTCCTTGTAGTCCCAACACAATAGAGCTACTATAAAGGTCTCATAGATAATCCTAAAGCTAACCATTTATATGTTTTTTTAACCCTATATCAGAAGCAGCTATAGCTCAGTTCATCATGCGCCTCCTGTTTAATGAATAGAATTAAAGCTGTACAGTAGTGATTGACACTTAAGCAGGCAGAGTATAGCACTGTAGACTTATTTGTTATTCAGGAGCTGAGGAAAGTTGGGTGATTTCCTGTGCATGATGTACTACCAACTATTTGTGGTCATTATTCAGCATTTCTTACAGAGTCACAACTCGGGGATCCACCCTCAGGTACATAAATAATGTGTTCCCTCTGAACGGTCCTGACTTTATTAAAACACAGAACATAATTTTTTCAATATTCATATTCCCACCCTATTTGTTCTATGACCTTCTACCTCCTATATTTCACTATCTCTATATACCATGTACATGCAGCCTGTCACCAGCTCCAGTTCTTCATACTGTCGGTGACATCCCTGTGTGTCCATTGTGCCATTCATCCTAGCAGCATGACGATTCATGGGATCACTGAGCCATAAAATTGTTCTTTTAACATGGACATTCATGGAGTCATTATTTCCCACTGAACTTGGTTATTGAGGGGAGAAGAGCTGGAGACAATTGACTCTTCTGCAATGTACAAAGCGCTGCGGAATAAGTTGGCGCTATACAAATAAAGATTATTATTATTATTACATTACAGTGGATTATATCACACAGGACATTGACTCCTGGTTTATAAGTAATTGTGAACATTGTGTCATTCCGCAGGGAAATGCTACCAAGGCTGCAGGGATATGGCCTCATATCTGCGGCTTATGGACCAGACCTTAAACATCCATTGTGAAATGATTGGGATCATTATTTATGATATCATGGCGTCTTCTGTGATCTGGGTAATAAGGCCCAGAGCATCGGATCCACACATCTGGAGTACAGTCTTTTCAATATATATAGGAGAAATTGGATCCCTTAGGTGTTGGACAGGGGAAGAGGAACACAGAAAACTGACAGCAGAAAAAGAGCACATGGCCCATTTAGTCTTTCCTAATATTATTTCCTTTTCATTTTTCTCTTAGGATGGATCTATGCTTATCCCAGGCAGCTTGAATTCATTTATTGTAGATTTTCCAACCATGTCTGCTGGACGTTTGTTCTAAGCATCTACTACTCTTTCAGTAAAATAATATTTAATGACGTTACTTCTGATTCCCCCCCCCCCCCAACTAATCTGAGATTGTGCCCCCTTGTTCTAGGGTTTAGCGTGCTAAGAAAACACTTCCCTCCTGAACCTTATTTATACCTGTAACATATATAGAGGCTTCAATCATGTCCCCCGTCCTCCTTCGCTCCTCCAGGCTATTTATTAAAGGGCCACTCTGGTAATTTTTTAAAAAGTCATTAATTCATTATGTAGCTATCCCCCCAGTATTTAAAAGTGATCTAGTGTTACCTTGGCTAGTTGTTTTTTAGAGATGAGCGAGCATACTCGTCCGAGCTTGATGCTCGTTCGAGTATTAGGGTGCTCGAGATGCTCGTTACTCGAGATGAGCACCACGCGGTACTCGTCTCGATTAAACGAGCACTGACCATTGAATTCAATGGAGCCGGCAATACAGCCGGCTCCATTGAAAGCAATGGGCTGCCGGCGAGCGCGGGATGAATTTTCGGGAAGGGCTTAAAAATATAAGCCCTTACCTGAAAATCATCCTAAAATGTGTAAAAAAAAAAATATATATACTCACCTTTCCGCTGAAGCCGGAGTTCAGCCGCGTCTGGCCGGCAGTTCTCCTGAACTGCTCTGAGTAGTATTCAGCAGGTGGGGATTTAAAGTCCCCGCCTGCTGAATGAGCTGCCTCTGATTGGTCACAGCCTCACCAATCAGAGGCAGCTCTCACTCACCCATTCATTATGAGAGAGAGAGAGAGAGAGAGAGAGAGAGAGAGATGCCCTGGTGCCTGGACTACTTCTCTGCTCAGGAGAGCAGGTGTATGCAGTGTCAGCAGGAAGGAAGCAGCAGGGAGATGACATCATGCCTGGGCCACTCGATGCCTTGCTGTGCTGTGCCCGTGTGCCAGTAAGTCCTCTCTGCTCCTTCCCCCACCCCCCTCCTCTTCCCCTGTCCTCTTTCCAAGTCCCACTACTCCCTTCTCCTACTCTCCTCCTGGCTTGTGCTGTCGGTTGGAGCAAGCGACCGCTGACAGTGCAAAGCGAAAGTGAACTGTATATGCTGAAGGGCGGCCTCTGGGCCCCCTCAAGCGCAGGGGCCGGGTCGCCGTTGTGACCCCGGCAGCCCCTACTGGTATGCCTATGTTCCCATCATTTAAGCCATATACCGGCCTTGAAAATGATGTCACATTTCCAGAAGAAATGATGTTACAACGAAGCCACATATATCAATATTAGGCAAACAGAATATATGTGCATAAGGGCTCCTGCACACTGGCGATCGCGATATCTCAGTTTTTTTTTAACGCAAATGTCAGTAGGACTTTCTAATGTTAAAAACTCAATGCGCAAAAATCGCAAGTTTGTGCTTTGCGATTTTTCTGTGATGCGTTTTTAACATTAGAAAGTCCTATTGACATTTGTGTTAAAAAAACACAGCGATATCGCGGTTGACAGTGTGCAGGAGCCCTTAATTGTACCATATAGTATTCCAATAATAAACCTGGAACAAAGATGTCAATTTCACAGTGCTGCTTCACATCAAGGACATTATATGTTTCATATAGTAATGGTGAACAAAAATGGGAACCGCAGAGAAGTAATAATCAATATATTATATTGCAACCATATATGTCAGTCAGTATCACAGTGCCACACCAGATCCAAAGTAACGCCTGTACCGTACTGTAATGATAAACGCAAGAATTATGTAATTCAATAGATTTGCAGCACTTCTGCAAGGAACAGTGAGGAAAGATTGCCAAGTCAAGATGTGCCACCTACCCAAAAAGACTGAATGCTGTTGCAAAGTCAAAGGGTGCGTCAACATAGGTATTAGTATTAGAGTCTGCATATTTATGTAACATTATTATTTAACAACTTTTCCATCCATAAAGATTTCAGTTTGTGTTTCAATGGAATAGTATAGATAACGGGTCACATTGAAGGTGAAAATAGATCTAAAATGATTCATCTTTGTTGGATTTTTTAACATGCTAAAGGCGTTTTAACAGGGTTCTGTAGACTTTTTATATCCACTGTAAGTTTTGTTTTTGAGACCCTCCATCATTTTTGTAGCCCTTTTGGACTTGTTTTATTTTATCAATGTCTTTCTATAGATGAAGTCTCCAGCAGTATTCCAGATGTGGTCTCACCAGAGCTCTATACAGCAGGATCACAATCTCCTTCTTTCTACTGGTTATACCTCCTATTATACAGCCAAGCATCCTACTTGCTTTCTTTGCTGCCTGACCGCACTGGGGACTCATTTTGAGGCTGTCAGAAGTTAGAACCCCTAAAGTCTTCTCTTCTGAAGTTCTGGATAACACAGAACTGTCAATATGATACTCAGTCCAAGTATTTCTTCATCGCAAGTGCATTAGTTTACAATTGGAAACCTTGACCTGCATTGGCCATTTATCCAATAAGGCTAAATCTTTCTCCAAGTTCACGACCCCATCAGGGATATCAACCCTATAGGACACTTTTGTAACATTAACAGACAGACCTTACCTGTTAAACCTTCTCCTATGTCACTTATGAACATATTAAAAAGAATAGGACCCAGAACAGCCCCTTGTGGTCATTGCTTGGAACTAATCCGGGTTCTGAGTACACTCCGTTAACAACAACCAACTGCAAATCCACTGGACTGTCAAAGGATTCAGTTCAATTTTCAATAACTTATCTACAAGCTCTTTATGTGGAACTATATCAAAGGCTTTGCTGAAATCCAGCCAGGCAATGTATAGCTAAAAATGTCAGCCTACAGTAGCTCACAAAGGATTTTCCACACTGGATACAGTTGCAGCAAACTCTCAGTTGAATGTCTTGTTAGATTTGAAGGCTTTTCAGATAAAAATAAGTATTTCTGTTCACTGACAGCAAACAGAAATCTTGAACATGGTCTGGTTAGAACTTTGTCGTTAGGCCCTCTTATCCTGGAATGGGGTATAGTTCGGTGAACTATATATGTGTGCCTTGACCTCCGCTGCCATCTGGCTGCACATTCTACCATTAGTAAAGATAAGTATGAGAACTACTCCCCCCCTATCTATCACATAGCAGCAAGATTATTGTACCCATCTCTGAGTCATTATATTTACCTGTTGGAATAACAGTCCAGTCCGGTTTCCCATGGGGCAGCATATTGCACAACTCTGAAACAAGTGATGAGATGCGCTGGAGTCTTTGATTTATGAAGAGATTCCCCTGCAGGAGTCCTGAAGACTTTTCTGCTGGTACTTAGAAGGAACAGGATTTCTGTGGACAGGAGAGAGAGAAAAGGTGAGATGGAAGCAGGAACCATCCCGAAAGCAGCAATTCTCCAGCTTTGGGCGCACGCAGTGATGCACAGCTGACTCCTCAGCTCTGTGAGATGTGTCTGCTTAGCCTTGAAGTGGAAACTGACAAATTACAAGTCACACGACATCAGAGACTCAACCTGAGCCCTCGGCTGAGAGCCACAATCCATAATGCACATTTCATCGCCCTATCATGTGCAGCTCTGCAATCTAAAAGCTTTCAAGAACTTGGCTTCTTTAAGAAAAAAAAAAAAAAACATCCGGGCACCTTGCCCAGCAGGTAATGGCTAATGGCTGCCCTGTGGGTATACGGATGCAGCATCGTACAATCCTCCTCGGAAACTGTTCCTTTAATGTCTGTTCCAAATAAACAGGATAAAAATTGTATAATGAAAAGTTCTGCAATTTTCTATTTCCTAACCATTCTTATATCTCTTCTTGCTGTCAGTCGATGGGGCTATATATTATTTACGGAAAAATTGGCCTGACCTAATACTTTCCACAGCTGATGGGTTGTTGCAATGTGTGCTACCTAGATAATTCTCTATGAGCTGAGCACATCAGCAGCTCAAATTATCTGCCATGTGCTACAATGTAGCAGTTAATATACAATGTTTACTAAATGTATCAACCTGAAACCCTGCTGCTCAGATAAGAGAAGATTTTCTATACATGATACAATTTTCTCTAATTCTCATTTGCTAGGAGGACTAACACCTCTTTCACATCTTTGTTTCCCTATTCCATTATAGAGAGAAATTGACCACTGGTTGGCTGGACACAGAGCTGCTGCAGGTATCCCATGATGATGGTCCTGAAGACTGTTCAGTGAACTTAGTATCACGTATTGCTGCTTCCGGTTAACCAGATTAGGACTTTGGGTCCAAGAATAGGAGTCCCTTGGCCACTCTCAGGGAACCTAGTCATTTATAGAGGCTTAAGGCATTAAGAGAAGGTAGATGGGAGTATTTCTGTAGCCACACTCACTAATGACATGGGATCTATAATGCAGGTGATCAGCACTCAATATCTACAATTGGTATTTGGTTCAATGAATGCTCAACTCATGCACCTAGTTTGGTTTCTAGGTTCTCAATATGTATACTTGGTACTTGGTTCAATGACTACTCAATTCATGCACTTTGTTTGGTTCTAGGTTCTCCTATGTACTCCATGGTAGAAATTACAGGACATCCTACAAAAAATGAGCCCTCGCACAACTAGGTCTATGTAAAAATAAAAACGCTGTGGCTTTCAGAAGGTAGCAGCAGAAAATATTTTTTTTCCAGATATTTTATTTTTTAAAGTTAGTGCAGTAAAAGAATAACTATATACATTTTGTATCATCGCGATCATATTGACCCAGAAAATCTAGTTATCATGTAATTTTTGCTTCAGTGTGTACACTGTAGAAACAAGATCGTAGACTTGATTTTTTTCCATTTCATTCCACTTTAGAATTTTTAAAAAGTTTTTCAGAACATTATATGGTACATTACATAATACCATTGAAAAATACAACCCGTCCCGCAAAAAACAAGCCCTCAGACAGCTACGTTGATGGATAAATAAAAGAGTGGGGAGGAAAAACTAAAAATGGGGGGGGGGGGAGGCTGCGTCCTTAAGGGAGTAGTTAGTAGCTGTAAGTACTTGTCTAGAAGCATGACCCCTGGAGAACTGGGTGTAGTGATTTACAAGCGTCAGAAAGGCATCTCCAAGCACCCCGTGTTGTAGGAGGCTTTCAGGGTGTTGAGAGATGATTGGTACTGAGAGGTCAGGTTTGGTAAGTGTGGGAGATGGGAGGCAGAGACGAGGTGAGCTGTGGGCTGGACCAGAGCCAGCATACGACAAGGTTCTCATACTGACATGACAGGAGATGGATTTATAGGACTCCGAGAATCGAAACACTTCAGAAAACTAGTTCAGACAGCGCCTGTGGTGTCTTTTGCACATATTGTGCTTTCTTGTTAATTGAAAGGGTGAAATCTGTTCTGAATCCGCAGCAAAAGCTGCCTTAAAATCTGCACCTATGGCGCAAAATTTGACAGGTTTTTTTGTTGCTGTTATGATGCAGAATTTGGTTCGGAATGTCCATTGCGGACATCCACGACATTTTCCGCTAAGTGAAAATGTACCTTCACACAGATGCTTCAGCTGGAGAGAGGACAAGGCTTCTTATCCCAGAACATCTCATCTTCTTTTCCAAAAATGCTGCTATTTTTGACCTGCTAAAAACGTCTGCAGGTTGCGAGCCACAGGAAGCCGGCAGCACAAAGACTCCGCACCTCATCTTTAAATCCTGGAGAAAGAGAAGATTTTTAATGTCCTTTTAGGCTTTTTCCTTTCTCATCCAACTTGACATTTGCTATAAACATGAAAAGACCTTTTCAGATAAAAGAATCATGTGACAGGTTGGTGACTCTGGATCTGGCGCTGTGTTCTCTAGAACCTTATATTCTTCAAAGTCCTAGATGGAAAGTGCAGCGGTCGCAATGTGACTGCGGCCATGTAGGTCAATGACCGAGGCTCCGGTATCACAGATCACCTGGGAAATCAGGCGCTCTGATGATATAATGCTGAGAAGCTCTCATCTTCCAAAGAGCCAGGAACGAGCTGCAGAGCTGTCATATATACATGACCCAGAAATCCCTGACTTGTCCCCGTGTGGAGCCTTATAATATTCTATGCAGCAGGTAATACATTATTTCTCTGTCATTCATGGGTAATAGTTGAAGACTGTGTGAAGACCACTGACAACCGTCATTGTAGGACTTCCAGAAATTGACACCCAGCTTTCCATAGACTCTCAATGGTTTATAATATTTTCTTGTATTATAAACATAAATCTCTTATTCTCTTCTGTGCTGCCTATGTGTCAGTCTATTCTGGCATTCTCTTCAAGAAACACGTGGATCTGGATGAGCCAAGATATTGGTCTTTAGAACACAGAACTCAAAATTAAAATGCTATCCAGCCTTTAATGATTCCTAAATGTACAGGGTTTTGGACTTAATATTAACCAACAGACCTGACAGAATAACAGGTTGGGGGGCACCTGGGAAATAGTGACCATAATATAATACATTTCTGCTTGTCTTTCAAAAGGGAGTTTTATCAGGGAGCTACAAAAAAACGTAACTTTGGTAAGGCAAAGTTAAAACAACTCAGAGATGCCCTAAACCTTATTGACTTGGATAATGTCCTCAAAAATAAGAGTGCAGAGAATAATGTTTAAAAACATCCTAATTACTTACTGTGAGCGGTTCACAACTTACAGAAATAAAAGGGTTAGGAGTAGAAAAAAAAACAGTATGGCTCAATAAAGATGTAAAAGGGTCAATCAACAGCAAAAAGAAAGCGTTTAAACTAGAGATGAGTGAGCTCAGTTATGGCAGTTACTTGAGCGAGCATCGCTCTTCTCGAGTAACTGCATACTGGTCAGAGCACATTCGGGGGTGGGGGGGGGGCGGCGGGAGGTAGCGGGGGAGAGAGAGATCTCTCTCATTTTCTCCCCCGCTAAATGTCACCAGCGTAACCCAGGAAGAAATGCAGAGCTCTTGTCCACAGGCAAATTTTCACTGCGTTCCCCACGGTGATAATCTGGCGTTGCTATGGAAAGCCCAACCCCCCTGTCCACAAGTAGAGAATCATAGCGATTTACCGCTCGCGGACGGCAAATCGCAGCATGCTGCGAATTGCCGCGATTCTCCGAGGTGAGCATATCTGTCAGATAGGCTCACCGGGGAGATCTGTCAGCTGGCTCCTGCTCCCCGGGGATATCGCTATGCTGGTGGGCAGGCAGGCTTAAAAAGATTAAAATCAACAAATCACCAGGTCCTGATGGCATACACCCCTGAGTTTTAAGGGAATTAAGTAATGCAATAGACAGACCCTTGTTTATTATGATTAAGGACTCTATAGTGACTGACTGTTCCACTGGATTGGTGTATAGCCAATGTGGTGTCAATATTCAAAAAGGGGTCAAAAAATGAACCTGGAAACTACAGGCCGCTAAGTCTTACTTCTATTGTGGGTAAAATATTTGAAGGGTTTCTAAGAGATGCTATCCTGGAGCACCTCAAGGAAAACAGCAGTATAACTTTGTATCAGCATGGGTTGATCGCTCCTGTCAAACCAAATGATCAGCTTCTATAAGGAAGTAAGTTCTAGACAGGAGAGTCATTGGATCTTGGAGGTGCATAGAAATGAATAGGGGCCACTTCCAGCATCTGTTGTATAAAACTATAAAGCTTTTTTTTGTCGCAGATTTGTTAGAGGTGGGCTACTTTCAGTAAAAAAAAAATCTACATTATTGTACTATGTAATGAAAAGCATATTCAATATCAGCTTGTCAGTGTATAAAAACTTTGCTTATGCCCAGAGTCTGAAAACTCCTAAAGATTCAGTCCTACTCACACAACTAGAGACTATTCTCTAATCATCTGTGAGCGGGACAGCTTGTCCTCCAGACTTATACATTGTCCATGCACTGACACACTGTAACAAACTATCAGGAGAGAGTTTTTTTCTGTTGTTTTGAGCTCATTGTCTTAAGGATCTTTCACTTGGTCCAATTATTCAGCATAAACCTTCACCCAATCACAGTTTCACCTGTGAGAAAGAAATCTAATTGAGTACCAGTGAACATGCCTTGATTGCTCGTTACATCAGGCCAAAAATTGACCAGTATAAAAAGATCTTCAGCTGGGCAAATATTGTCATGTATCCAAAGTTATAGATCAGGATGGGTTTGGAATGAAACAAGAATGCTCCCATTCACTAATAGTAAGCAGAGATCTTGCAAATGCAGAGGAATTAATATACTAGAAAATCACAGAACTTTTCATTATTTGCCCAATTCCAGAAACTCTGCTCTGCATTGATATTTCCTATAATGCCGAAGTTTTAATAAAGTTTCATTCTCATTCGCCACCCGAAGACGAAGTTTTTATTGATATTTTGCTCTTTCTTCTGAAGCATTTTGCATTTTCATCTGCAGAAATCCCATTTAGCAGATATGTATTATTTACAGCTGGAATCATCTATGGATGGGAGGAGAGTGGCAGCCGCTCAGGCGGTGGAGGAGACAGCAGGCACAGGCTGGGCCTAATCCACACACAAGACGCTATAATAAGTGCAGGCGGCTGGCACTCAGCTCCTGGCATGTCTGTAATACTGAGAGGGATGGGTCACATCTGTATTCTCCCTTCCTATAAATGACCCTCTGTGTCCATCATCTATAACGGGCCTGTCTGTAATACCCTATTACCGCAGCCGGCGTCCTCCTTAATGCTGGCACATCTCATTGCAGAGCACAAATCACATCAGGAGAGTTCATATATCATGTGGAACAAGTTACTGGCTCTAATATACAGCTGGGGAGCACATCATATTGTCTTCCCTCACAAAGTCATAAGTGTGAGTCATGTTGATTGGAAGCCATCGTCTGCCGACGTGATATATCTCCCTGCAGCGCTCATCCTGCTGCTTTTACAAACTTTCTTTTATGAGAAGTTGTCGACTCCTGGTAAAAGTGCAATGTGGGGGCTCAACCCAAGTAAAGGGGGCAGGGATGACCTCATTAAAGGGATATACAACCCATCTGCTATGTCTCATAGATGGATGTCACATGCTTAGTGCCACTTTATGGGTGACTTGACACACAGGTTTACTTTTTTTTGCTTTTTTAAAACTGCAATTTTTAATACTGTTTTTTTTTCAGCCAAAGCCAGAAGTGGATTCACAAAGAATAGGGAGTATAACATAAGGGCTTATACTTCTGGCTCAAGAAACTGTGTCAAAAACTTGCAAATGTGTTTTTTGAAAAAGCCCCCTATATGAGGCAAATGAACAGCATTAATCTTAATTGTAGAGTACTGGGTGAAAGCAGGTGACTTGATGCGCCCCCACTGGTCAGACTTTGTCTTTCCTATTTCTAAAGGACTCTGAGTATCTCTCCTATATAAAAAAACTGAAGAACGACCCCCAATTTCTACCAAAGACCAACAATGTGAAAAAAAAGTGAAGTTGTCAACCCACAATCACCTGCATGGCTGAAGTCTATTCTCTTGTTGACCTTTGACACCTAGTTTTTCTACAATGCGAACAAGAGTTTTCTGTGTGATATGGTAATTACAGGGAAGAGAGTGTTCTTCCCCCAAATGCTAAAAACCTGAGAACTAAAATGAAACCTGCCACATCTACTATACTAATGATCTTATGGAGTCACTCATACACCAAGCATTTCCTCAGCTGGTCAGCACACAAATCTCCCCTCTTTTGTTGCTACCAACTCAATCAGTCCAGTGACTATGGAGAGTTGAAGACTTGCACAAGTTGATACCACTCACAGGAAAGGGCATTGGGGACAATCGTAACAGGGGCTAAATAGTACCCATTAATATTTGCTATTTGGTGGTGAAGTAACCACTTTATAGTTTGCATGTACTGTTTTGGGTTTTTTGCACTATTTTCTTGTGTGGCTGGTTTACAGTTAAATAGATCAGGGGAAGGGAGAACAGGCTCTTGCTGGAAGGAATAGGCGTTGGCCAATATGAAAGAAAATTGCGCAAATCGTGCATGGGTGGTGACGCAGCTAAAGGCTGTGGTGGAGTATGCCCAGCATACCGTGTTTTTATGTATTTGTAGCAGACATCGTCAGTGCTAAGCGCTAGTCTGTAATGCACAAAACCCTTGTTGGAGCTGCAGCTGCAGTTATGTGCTAATCCTAAGCCCCATGAATGGGAGTCAATATTCTGTAACAGAACGAGAGCCTATTCAACCAACACCAACCCCAGTCATCCAGCATCCATATTACTGCAAGCGCCCTGTGACAACGCTTCTGTGTTATGTAAAAGTAGTTCCAAGCATCGTCCCATATGAGTGTAAGCATGTGGTCCCGACGACTTACATCTCTGCTGCACCAGCCATGCAATCGGAACCATTTCTGGAGACAAACCTGCCTAGGCCAATGACCTGAGGTGAGTACAGAGGATTCTGCTTCACGACCCCTTTAACCCCCTGGGCCCGACTCATTATCGAGCCAATTGCACAACCGCAGTTGAGCACTATTTTTTATGGGCCCTATATCATCTTGCATTTAAGACCTTTTGCTGCTGCTTACTGACCTTGACTTACTACACTTATCATAGGTGGTTGACTTGGCATTTCATGTGGCCATTTACTGGGTACAATTGCACCCACAGTCTTAGTGTTTCTAGGGAACCTTCCAGATGCCCTAATAAAGAGTGACCTGACCTGGTGACGTGTTCCCATATGGAGGGTTTTTTCAGCACTTTCAGCTTCTGGACGCATCGAGGGATTGTTACTTTGAGGCCATTCAGCCATCAAAGGGGCACAATGGAAAGGCGGCAGCAGCTCCAGATGTTGCCCGCACAGCCATGTTATGAAGAGATTAATGAATTCTTTCTGCGTTTGCACATTTCCCAGGTCACAATCCAGAGCTTTTTACTTTCCTATTCCCAGATGAGGCTGCAGCAAAAGCTGGGGATTAAAGTGGGGCGTTCCTTCCATAATGACTCCGACTATAGGTGTTTGCAGAGAGCTGAAAGAGTCGCAGGGACTAAACATTCCATATTTTCATTACTCGCCTGTTCAAAGGCGCCGCCGCTGAGACTGCGCTTATTCTTCAAGACTGGGAGCTGTTATTTCTGGCATCAACTCAACATAAAACTGACTAAATATTAAGATCTTAATTGAAGTCTATTTACTATCCGGTGTGGCATAAATCACTGGCCAACGACAGCAACATGAAAATATTTCATTATTTCATTTAACCTTTGGGGGTCATTTGTCAGGTTGTGTGAGGGCCGACAGGACCTCATTTGGGTTGTGTTTCTATTACAATTAGTCCTTAAACGGGGATCATATTTCAGGGCGATGTGACGCCGACAGGTATACCGTGGTGTTAACGATGACGATGCCTGGGATCTGCCAAACAAGTCAGGATGGCGAATCTGCGAATGGTTCCCATAAATTTACGTATTAAGCTCCCAGCGGATGTTTGGTGAAGACGATGTTACATTTTATGTGAAATTACAGCATCTTATACAAATATGGGGGGATTTCCACCTGCAGAAATGTTAAATGAAAGTAATTATTTCTCAGTAAATTAAAAAGAGTTGTTCAGTCTTATATAAATAAACGTAATCCCTGCATAATGAAACATTCTGCAATGTTCTAATAGACTCTGGGAGGAAATTGGAATGGCACATGTGCCACGATTGTGACATTTAAAAAGTCACATTTTTGCAAGCCATAATTGTGCAAAAAAAATTCTGACTTTTTAGCCTTTCTACAGCAGCATTACCCCTTTTTTTGCCATGTAGGTGGGACGTATTGGGAGGACTGACACATTTACTATAATAGAATGTTGCATTAACTGTAGTGCAAAACTACATCAGCTCATAGCTGGCATAGACCTGACTGTCCAAGCACTGGACGGCCAGATATGCCTAATTTGTTAGGAGGTATGTGCTTCTAAGGCCTCTTTCATACGGACGTCTGTGATATCACCGCGAGAAAATCGTATCAATATTGCATTGGTGTTCTGTGAGATATCACTGCATTTTTCCCGGCGATATTGCAATTTTGTGTCACTACAAAGTCACACAACTTTGTAGCGCTCTTTTGCCTGGATTTTCGGGGTAAGGCTTGAAATATAAGCCCTACCCTGAAAATAAGCCCTAGCTGCATGACAAAAAATCCACAATACATCACCTAAGAAGCGCTGTCCTGCTCCACTGCATGTCTCCTCTGCACCTCCAGCACTTGTTTGAAGTCCTCCAGCAGAGCTTCTTCGTCAGGAGATTGAAAAGTCCTGCCTCCAGGGAGCGCTGGCTGTGACTGGCTGAGCTGTGATGCTCGAGAACCAATCAGAGCCAACGCTCGAGAAGCAATCACAGCCAGCACTCCCTGGAGACAAGAATTATGAACCTCCAATGCAGGAAGTGTTGACTGAAGACTTCAAACAAGTGCCAGGGACCTGCAAGGAAAAGAGCAGCAGACCTGAGAGCGGCTGTTAGGTGATGTATTCTCTTTTTTATCCAGCTATGGCTTATTTTAGGGCTGTTATAGCAGGATTTCCTACTGTAAACGTTGCATTGCAACGCATGAAAATTGCGTATTCATGCGATGCAATGGAAAGAAAGGTTCCATAGGGAAACATGGACTACAAAACCTTGCAAATTGCGGCAATATTTACTAACCCACAATTTTTTTTTCTTGCAATGTAGCAGCCTACAAAACATCGCTAATGTGATGGAACCCATTTGGAAAGCATGGGCTTCACAGAAATGCGGTTTATCACACTGCCCCAGTGCAAGAAAATCGTGTGATTTTGTTGCCCATGTGCAATTGGCCTTAATATTGTAAATTATGTGCATTTCACTCCAGTACATCTTATGTATTAATATATCCCCTATTATGTTTAAATTCCTCAGCATATTCAAGATCTCTGCTTGCTTTCAGTCAGATAGCGACAACACAGATAGGGAATAACTTGGGGGGTCTGTCCTCGGCCGCGTGCAGGGTCATATTTTGATGCGGGCTCCCACATGTGGAATCCAATCTGCCTGTGGACATGAGGCCTAAATGGAGCACTGGCCGAGCATGTGCAGGCAGCGTTCCGTTTGGCTATCTCAGCAGTCCTATTGAAAGTCAATGGACCTTTAGTGCACTTGCACGATCATTCAGTCTCATTCTTGCTGTAAACCCACAGTGAGGAGATAGGGTGACACTGGACCCCCATTCTCGGGATTAGTGGGGATCTCAGTAGTGAGACCCCCAGCGATCAGCAAGTTATCCCCTATCCTGTGGATAGGAGGTAACTTATGATCCTGGAGCAATCCCTTTAATACGTCTCACAGCTGAGAGTTGTTAGAATATTTAGTCTGTACAATCTTCTGTGAGTTTAACAAATCAACAGCCCAAATCCCTCCTGTCCTGATAGTTTGTTACATTTTACCTGCACTGATACATTGTATCAATAAAGGTGAGTATTGTCTAGACTAAATACAATTGTATCAAACGCACAGCAAATACAAGGATGGTTGGGATTCTGTAGATTATGTGGACTTCATAAGATTTAGATTTGGTGACTTTATGCATTCAGTAAATCTGTGGATTCTGTAGATTCAGGGGATCCTGTGATCCGGACCTCTTAAGAGAATCCCAACACAATGAAAGCAACTGCTGTTATAAGATGAGCATATAGGCCTCTGAGTATGAGGAAAGGTCACATCCAATATATCCAATATGTAAAATGGAAGTGAAAATGTAATCTCCTTACTGTGGAGAATCATCAGATGGGAGAATTTACCTAATAGATGGAAATGAATGTTTTCACACCAAGGAAAATGCGTCAGATACAGAGGGGAACAGAAGAAAGGAAATGAGTTACAAATGTATCAGTTGCTACTATTACTTCATCCAATTTCCAATACTGACCTTGCATTCAGGGCCGGCCCTGGTTCTGCCAGGGAATAGTGATATTACTGCACCGCAGCAGTGCCATCAGTCATAGGGTGGCTTTACATGGGGCAACTATCGAATATTTGAATAGCTGTTCAAAATCGTGATTAAGGCTGGATTCACACCCGATATACGGTGTCCTCATATGCAGGGGGGGGGGATGGAAGAGCCAGGAGCAGGAACTGAGCTCCCGCCCCCTCTCTGCCTCCTTTCCACCCCCTCTCCGCCCCTCTGCACTACTTGCAATGAAAGGCGGTGGAACGGGGGCGGGGCTAAGTGTGGAGAATTAGCCCCGCCCCCACCCCGCCTCTCCTCATTGCAAATAGTGCAGAGGGGCGGAGAGGAGGCAGAAAGGGGGCAGGAGCTCAATTCCTGCTCCTGGCTCTTTCATCCTTCCCCCCTGCAGATGAGGATGACGTATATCGTGAAAACCGAGCCGATATACGTTCGTGTGAATCCAGCCTTAAAGCGTATGAATGACTGTTGTTTGTGAGCTCTTATAGAGCGCAATTAATTGTTGTTCACTTGTTCAATTTCGTGGTCACTCAAGTGCACTCTTCCCTGCAAGGTGATTGGTCGTTGAAAGACAAACGGATTGCCTGTTTACACCGGACAATAATTAATCAACCAATGACTATTTTGAGATGAGCTTAAATGAAGCGACTGGTGACTAGTGATTGCGTTCTTGCTCGTCACTTGGCTAGTAACCTTGTTTACATGGAGAAACTTGCTTTTAACCGCTCCAATGCCTCATTCACTCAAGCGTTTTTATGCGACTAATTTAGCCATGATAAAAAATCGCAACCATGTGAAGCATTGGATTCCGATGCAGTCATTCACATGGCCAATTATTAGCTGCGTAAAAACGCCCAGCCAGTCAAGATTGGAATAGGACATCGGCGCACAAATATGCCAGCCATTGTTTCAAAGCGGACAGAAAAGATATGTCTTGCCCTATCTTTTGGCTGCGATCAGTCGGCAGCTCCCATAGTCTTCTACGGCAAAGGGAAGAGGAGGGAGAGGGAGGGAGTTTAGCAGCAGCTAGCGCTGCTAAACTATGTCAGCTGGCTCTATTAAGCCAGTTGAAGGATTTATGCCAGGCGAAGGAATTCCGGGCTACAGTGTATAAATGAGAAAATGTAAGATTTAGCCTTGACTTAGTCGCAGCTTTTTTACATTCATGTGATTTTTGTCCGATGTGGGCGTGCAAAAATTGCAATGCTCATGTGAAAGAGGCCCAAAAGCGATTATTAGGATAGTAGTTGTCCCAAATTTTGCACAGCTAATATGGCGTGAATAGATCCGTTGATTTCAATGGGTTGGTTCACACGTGCATATTATGAGCGCACAATTAATTTACGTGAAAAATATATGCTGCATGTCCTATTTTGTTGCATATTTGTGCACAGAAAGTACCCATTGAAGTTAATGGAAATGTGCAAATGCGTATGCAATACAGGATTATCGTGCATATATGTAGGAGACTGTCTTGAGGTAAATGAAGTAGTACGGCGACATTTTATGCATAGGGGTGCATCATGCCAAGAGGGATGGATATGGACGTGCTTATTTTGTCTGGTGCAGCAGAAGCCCACATTGTGGGATACAAGTTGCGAGGAGTACGAGAATGACAATTTTAAAGACCCCTGCTGGGAGGAGGCGGTCTAGGGCGTGTAAGAAGAGCGCTGGGACAACAGGACTCTGCAGCAGAAAAAAGATTTCTGTATTTTCTTGATTTCTTTCTTTTTGGATGATATGTCACTGAAACATCTTTAACAAGTTATGAGTCTGTGCATGTGCAATTGTATTATGTGCACAGTATGGCAATCGTGTGCCACTTTCTGTTGGAGTCTGCCTTCATGACTTCACTGTACTTGTAGAGGTGTGTGTATTTTCAGTGTTTTTGAACACCTGTACCATACACCCGTATACAGATTATTTGGGGCTAATATCATGCTGACTGTTTCTTCTTGGAAAACATTTTTTTGCTAACAAGTGCTTCCATTGTCCTTTTTGGAGACTGTACAAACTTTTTTTGTTAAATTCCGCCTTTAAAATTGTAATTGTATAACCTGAGCAATGTCATTTTCTAACCATACATTGAAAGATATGAAATCAGGTTGGAGGAGCGCACGGGACCAATTCTGGCTCGAATGTACAGCATAGCCGCATAGTGACGCAGGAGAGGGAAGCAAAAGGCCATATAAATTTTATAAGCTGCTGTTGTTTCTCTGAGAAGTGGTAGACCTGGCCCCGTAAGTGGTTTCCTTTTTTTTATTGCAGTTTTGTGTTTAGATTGTCATTTGTAAAGGCACTTTAATTTATTAATCACTATGCTCCAGAATTCTGCTGCCCAAAAGTCTCTAAACTTGGGCACAAGTTATCTTTTGTTCCAACAAAATGCCCCTTTTTTATGGTCTAACATTATGTCTGACACTTTCTGAAAAGTGTGTGGAGCTTGGTGTCAGGAGACGTGACCATCGTGGGCCTTCATGGTTACTATACTTTACACCAGAAAGCTGATGTGAAATATAGTGAAATTCTACCACTTGGATCAACTGTGGCGGTTCTGCATCCGCCAGGTTGTCTTCTGTAAAAGGTGACAGAGATACTTACCTGTGTTCTTTCAATGCTTATAATCTCTGTCATCTTTTTGGAACTTTGATATTACATCCAACACTCCAAAAATATGCTGGATTGCAGTTTTCTTTGTTCTTTTATTAGGACATGTGATAACGTCCCTGACACGGAAGAAAGGAAGTTTCAAGACACAGCATCACCTTCCTTACTAGTCTCCAGTCCTGCCGAGCACCTTGAAGCAATAGAGGAGCATTCCAAGGCCTTCACATTGGCTGAGACTCCTCGCAGTGCTGCTACAAGGCAGCACAAAGCTGCTGCAAACCAAAGACCAGGGTCGTAAGTAAACCAGATTGTCCTGGTTTATTTGCAAAGCAAACATAAGGAGGACTGGGCAGATTAAAATTGTAGGCCAAGCTCCTACAGTATTAGACAATTCCCTCAGCATTTAGTGCCCCAAATGTAGTTTGCAATTGCAATTTTATATGAAGCTTGTTTACCCCCATTCTCAACCGCTGAGGCCTTAGACAACTGGAGGGTCCAGCAAAGACTTTGGTACCAGCACCATGCAGAATACCTCACGCCGCCAACACCACCTCCCCAACCACACTCCTACTGATACATGCCCTGTGAACCCACCATGGGTCTCATCATTATTCTGATAGAACCCATGGTCAATTTCATAGGCAGTAGTCATATTATGCCCCATCCCCCTGCACCACCTCCAAATTGCCTTTCATTTACAGATCCTCCTCATACAGCCTGGATCAAGCTCTATGGGAAGAGCTCTAATTTCTGTGCCGAAGTCCACTCACGTGTTGTACAACGACCTTTATATTTTGTTTTCCTTATAAGTCTTGCACTTATAAAGTTGAATTTATGTTAATGTTGTTCCTATATTTTTCCTAAAAAAAACAAGTTTAACCAACCTAAGTTGTTGTACTTTATTGATTCCACAAAACAGTTGGATGTATACAGTTTTGCTATTGAAGAATGGCTACTTTGGTTGCAGTAATCATACAGTGCTTCAGGTATGTTTACTGACAATATAGACATAAACACATGGTTGATGCTGATGTTGCTTTCCAAGAGTGTGTTCACATTTTGCCTTCCAGACTGTGAAAGCACTATTGTACCTGCAGGCAGTAGGTCAGCAGTAATGCACAACTGTGTATGACTCTTTTTTAATGGCACTGGCACAAAGGTCATATGCAGTTCTGTAGAAAGAGTGTTTTTCCATGGCAGATGCTTTTAGTAGAAATTAAAGATACGCAACTATTTTTTAATTAATTTTAATTTGTGATACTTTTTTTAAAGAAGGGTAATGGGTATTGGTTAATATTTTGGCAAATGATGCATATTTTCAAATGTACGTTATTAGAAGAATTGTAAAGAATCCAGGAAAAGTGGATAACTTGTCCAAATTATTTAAGCTCGCAACCAACGTCAAGAGTCCTCATTGTCTCATTGCGAGACCCTAACTTAAAAATTAGAAATACCCTACCTACAAAAAAAAGGATGAAAAACACAGCTGTATAAAAAATAAGTTGTTTGGAGAGATAAGATCATCAAATTCCTCAAAGAGAGTCCATCTACCATGGAACTGCTCCTTGAGAACTCAGAAAGTAGTCCACAAAGATGTCCCTGACTTAGAGACCAGATAATGCTGGTCTGCAATACAGTCTGGGCTCTGAAGGAATTGTTACAGCTTGAGCCTCTTCTGCATTCCAACTGGCATCGTTGGCTTGGAAAAAATTGTGCAGAACCACGCAGGCTGTAATTACCACACACACATTCTCAGGCTCTATTTGAAACATGCTGTGGAAAATAAAGGCACAATCGACAAAATGCCCAGCACATACACTACCGTTCAAAAGTTTGGGGTCACCCAAACAATTTTGTGTTTTCCATGAAAAGTCACACTTATTCACCACCATGCGTTGTGAAATGAATAGAAAATAGAGTCAAGACATTGACAAGGTTAGAAATAATGATTTGTATTTGAAATAACATTGTTTTTACATCAAACTTTGCTTTCGTCAAAGAATCCTCCTTTTGCAGCAATTACAGCATTGCACACCTTTGACATTCTAGCTGTTAATTTGTTGAGGTAAGCTTGTGAAATTGCACCCCACGCTTCTAGAAGCATCTCCCACAAGTTGGATTGGTTGGATGGGCACTTCTGGCGTACCATACGGTCAAGCTGCTCCCACAACAGCTCAATGGGGTTCAGATCTGGTGACTGCGCTGGCCACTCCATTACCGATAGAATACCAGCTGCCTGCTTTTGCTGTAAATAGTTCTTGCACAATTTGGAGGTGTGTTTAGGGTCATTGTCCTGTTGTAGGATGAAATTGGTTCCAATCAAGCGCTGTCCACTGGGTATGGCATGGCGTTGCAAAATGGAGTGATAGCCTTCCTTATTCAGAATCCCTTTTACCCTGTACAAATCTCCCACCTTACCAGCACCAAAGCAACCCCAGACCATCACATTACCTCCACCATGCTTAACAGATGGCGTCAGGCATTCTTCCAGCATCTTTTCATTTGTTCTACGTCTCACAAACGTTTTTCTTTGTGATCCAAACACCTCAAACTTGGATTCATCCGTCCACAACACTTTTTTCCAGTCTTCCTCTGTCCAATGTCTGTGTTCTTTTGCCCATCTTAATCTTTTTCTTTTGTTGGCCAGTCTCAGATATGGCTTTTTCTTTGCCACTCTGCCCTGAAGCCCAAAATCCCGCAGCCGCCTCTTCACTGTAGATGTTGACACTGGTGTTTTGCGGGTACTATTTAATGAAGATGCCAGTTGGGTACCTGTGAGGCGTCTGTTTCTCAAACTAGAGACTCTAATGTGCTTATCTTCTTGCTTAGTTGTGCAACGCGGCCTCCCACTTCTTTTTCTACTCTGGTTAGAGCCTGTTTGTGCTGTCCTCTGAAGGGAGTAGTACACACCATTGTAGGAAATCTTCAATTTCTTAGCAATTTCTCGCATGGAATAGCCTTCATTTCTAAGAACAAGAATAGACTGTCGAGTTTCAGATGAAAGTTCTCTTTTTCTGGCCATTTTGAGCGTTTAATTGACCCCACAAATGTGATGCTCCAGAAACTCAATCTGCTCACAGGAAGGTCAGTTTTGTAGCTTCTGTAACGAGCTAGACTGTTTTCAGATGTGTGAACATGATTGCACAAGGGTTTTCTAATCATCAATTAGCCTTCTGAGCCAATGAGCAAACACATTGTACCATTAGAACACTGGAGTGATAGTTGCTGGAAATGGGCCTCTATTCACCTTTGTAGATATTGCACACAAAAACAGGCATTTGCAGCTAGAATAGTCATTTACCACATTAGCAATGTATAGAGTGCATTTGTTTAAAGTTAGGACTAGTTTAAAGTTATCTTCATTGAAAAGTACAGTGCTTTTCCTTCAAAAATAAGGACATTTCAATGTGACCCCAAACTTTTGAACGGTAGTGTATGAACCAGTAATTTAAGACACACCTCCTGGTGTCCAACCCTCCGCGAGCAAAGGGACACAGAATGTGGGCAGTCAGACCAAAGCCCTCATCTGCCACAATAACGAATGGGGCAGGTGGACCTGAGGGGCCAGGAAGGTCCCATGGTTCTCGCAGGAACAGCTGGTCAGCAAAAAGTTGCTAGTTCATTCTGGAAGCTCTAAAAATGCGAGCATAGGACCCAATATCAACAATTATAAACCGATAATTACTATCAGCGAGAGCCAACAGCACTCCAGAGAAATACTGCTTAGAATTGTAATATTGGATGTGTTTTCTGTCTAGTGAACCAATACAGTTAAGAAACTGTGTGGCAGCCTGGACACCAATGCATGTTGGTGTCATTGTATGTTAATCCGGATTGCATCTACTCCAGAAGCTAACCAAACAGTTGGGTAGACGAACAACATAAGGTGATGAACGTCTCTGGATAGCGCCTCATGTCAGCGTAAAGAATATATAAATGTCCTCTATGCATATGCTACGGCATTGGAGGCTGAATCTAGAACCTCCTCCTTCTAGGCCCATCCTACAGCATCTCACGGGACATTCTGTAGCAAATCTGCAGTGCAAACTCTATGTCAAAACTTGCACAGTCGGTGTAGATTTTGATAATTTTTCATAATTTGGTGCAGAATTCCACCTCTTATTTGACCTTTGACCCCAGCACTGCAAGGCAACAGTGCTAATAACTGAGCCACCATGCTTTTCCTTTCTTCTTGTTCTTCTTTCTTATCCTCTTCCTCTACCATTTCTCTACCATTGGAGAAGGAGAAGAATAAGAGAAGATGGGTAAAAGAGGAGGAGAAGAAAACTAAACTGGGATGAAAGAAAATAAGACGATATTCTTCTCCTTTTTCCTTTTATCCATTTCTCCTTCTTCTTCCCTGGAGAAGAAGCAGGAGAAGGAGCAATGAAGAAGCTTGATGGCTCAGTGCCTAGCACTGGTACTAGGGGTATTGGGGTACTAGGTTCACAGCTGATTATTGACAAAATCTGCATGGAGAAGAAAGAAAAAAGAAGCATGGTGGCTCAGTTGTTAGTATTGCTGGTGTTATAGGTTCAAATCTGGCCAACAGCAACACCTGGATGGATTTTTTAAAGTCTATTTAGATGTTATACTCACACACATAGACTGAAAGTGGTTGCTGTTGGACCCCTTTGGATCTATTCTGTCTCTGTGCTCTTGGTTCACAGAGAGTTTAGCACACGGAGCAGCATGGGAGATTTGTGGGATAATTCTTCTGTTGCTGCTCTTGTGATATCATCTCATAGAAGAACATGGTGTTTGTCCAGAGCTGATTCTCTATCTTCTCAACTCTCTCCTGCTGATGCTCACATTCCCATGTTGCAGTGACCTCAGAGCCACATCAATCACAACACCACAAACATCTTATTGAACTTCAAACAAACTCCACAACCATTGTCCACTTTCAACCTATTTATGTAAGAAAATCTAAACACAGCTCCCAGTATGTAGGGAAGAGCAGGGGGTGATCAGCACAGTTCTGGTACAACATGAGTCTATTCATTTACATATAGTGACTTATGTACGGAATTATACTAGACATCCTTAACCCTTACCAATTCACTGTCTGACGTCTTAAGACATTATGATTCAAGGCTGTACAGCTCCGATGTTGGAAGACGTCCATCGGGGTTCTCTTACTGTATATTGCCAGTCTCTCTGCTGTTGGAGCCTATCCAATGTGTCACCTCATGCAATACTGGCTTTAGCCAGCATATAGCTCCGTTGTATTGTTTTGCCAACTGGAAAGCACCAAGTTCGGATACGGCTTTAAAGAAGGACAAGTGGGTTGATACAACACAATTTATTAATACAAATGAATGAATGATCAAATGAAACAAATTTACATAAAAATAGGCGATATTGCATAAACGTTTTTTAAACAATGGTTACATGAATACTCACATCACCAAGAGCCTTAGGTATACTTATCTGCTTTGTACATCAACCAGAGAAGCAATGGTGAAAAGTCAGAAAAACAGGAGGGCGTCTTGGGAACGACACTGTGAAAGGACATTCCCCATCACAGGTCTAAAATGCTTCTGATGCATTACAATTCGTCTCCTATTTTATACACTATAACTGCTTAGTCATATGCCATATGCTCCATGCTGTGCGACCAAGGTGTTATCAATCTGAGAATCCCACCATCTGATGTAGCCAGCTTCATTGATGAAAGGTTCAGAATCAATAAAACTTAATTCCCTAGAGGATGATGATGATATCACAGGATTAACAAAACTCAACAGATTCATGGCAATACAATGCAAATGGACAAGTTTATACAAATGGAATTGTAGTTAGTACAATTAATATTGTACTGGTAATTGTAGTTGATTCAGTTAACATTGTAACTATAGTTAATACAATTAACATTGTTCTAGATAACTACACCAAACAAGTTTAAAGTCCACATGAGTGTTCATAGCATATCGTATTTAAGATACAAAATGGAGAATAATTCACATCAATAGCCATTTATATAGGCTTGCATTACAATAAGACATAAAATGGAGGGCTACAAATAGCCAATTATATTTGCACCACATGTATAACGGCTGAAAAAGAGTAAGCCCCCTTGGAAAACCAGGATACAAATTGGATTGGAAAGGATTAAATGGTCACTGCATTTTGAGACAAGTTCTGTTAATATGATAGGCAATGCGATAAATAGCAAAACTGCAAATCACTTTATTTACTTGGTGTATTTGTTCTGAAAAGTCACTCTAAAGTGCTGGTTACTAGGGGTCTCCCTTCCTTCTAATTTGCTGTCTACTGCCCACCTCCAAATGACATTCAGCTAACCTAACAGATATAACAGGATAGAACACAGCATATGGGGAAGGGTGATGACACATGCTGCTCATAGAAGTCTATGAAATGGAGAAGGAAAGCAGAAAAGGCAGAGACTCAGATAGATCTGCAGTGTTGGAGGCAGAGACTCACTGATAGAGCTGCAGTGCTAATGGTGTAATTTTTGTATTGCAGCTACTGAAATCACATCTATACTGTTCAGTCCTGCTGTGTAATGTTCCTAAACATGATTTTTTTTGTCTGTGTGCTATAAAGAGATGAAGAGCATATCATACCTGCAAGATGTTTTCATTTCTCTAAGGGCGCCCACCCACTGGCGTTTGCGATTTTCGTGTGTGAAAAACGCAGCGTTGTCGTCGCGTTTTTGGCGCTTTTTCCGTGCGTTTTTCGCGGCTTTTTCGCGCCTTTTCCGTTAATTTCCATTGACATTCATGGGTGCATTAAGAGAAAAATAAGGACACATATGCAACTGACAGTTCCTATGTTAAAAATTGCAACGGACTGAAAAAAAAACGCAAGTGGACAGGAACACATTCAATTCTAATTGCTCTTGAGAAAAATTGCAAAACGCAAAGGAAAAAAAATCGCCAGTGGGTGGGAGCCCTTACTGAGAACAATAACATTTTGTATGCAGTTCTCTCATTGTAGTTTAAGTTACTGAAACAGCAGAGCATTTCCATAAACTACATGGAAGATAGAAGCACTCATGCATTACCACCAACCCCACCTCCAGCTCATCTCTTTATGTCAAGTTCACACTGTTATCATTTTTTTCAAATTGCTCTGATCTGTCTTGGAGCCAAACATAGAGGGATCCCATTGACTAAAATGGGATCTATCCAGTTTCTGGCATGGGGGTAGAAACATTTCCAGATGAAAAAGCACAGTATGCTGCACTCCTTTATCCGGGACATATATTGGGCTGTGCCAGACGTTCCGAGCAGAGCCTCCAACACAGATGTGAACATAGCCTTACTATATTATTGTAGGTAGCTATTTTCTTGACTGGGGAAGTTTGTAAATATTTACAAGTAGAACGACAGGATATAAAGGCCATTGGGAAGTGAAGAACATTTCACAGTACGCTAAAATAAAATACATTACACAGTAGCATGAATTCACATGTCCTACTGATTTATGCTAGACATACTTTAATTACTGCAAAACTGCAATTTTCTAAGAGTTTGTGCTACCATTCCTTATTGCTTTCAAGACCTCTGCTTGCTATTAGTGAATGGATTTCTTTTTTTTGCAGAGAATGAAATCCAGCCCAGAGCTAATACTCTTATAGCTGAGGATTTGACACAATTCTAACAAGTCTAAACTATACATTATCTGTAGACAAGTTTGATCAATATAAGTTGATACATATTGATAGCAACTTATCAGCACAATATTTGGCTCACAGAGGATTCCATAGGCTGTAACCTCTACAGAGAAGGCTCTGAATGTTTTAACTGCAGTCATAGCTGGAAATGTAATAGAAAGCATTGCTGCCATCGATTTCAATAGAAGTAAAAGGCGTTCATTACACTTTGAGCCCTGACCACAGATGTGGATGTCTGGCCCTGGTACACTGACAGTGGGACAGAGGATCAGGGATTCTAAATGGTAGATCCACACCAATCAACTATTGGTGACCTATCTTGAGGATAGGTCATCAATGATAAATGTCCAGAATACCCCTTCAATCACTGCATGCAGGTAGAAAAGCTTCACTTACATAGGACTAGACCCAAAGCTCTTTTACAGTGCAGATATATTGTTTATAACATGCACCAAGATAGGCATATGTAAAACTCATGGGCCTCCATAGCAAAACTCAGAATCCCCTACGACTCTTTCTCTCCCTCCCCCCCAAAAACATCCCCCCCCCAAAAAAAAATTCCCCCCCCCACCCCAGAAATACATACACACATAGAGAGAGAGACATCACATCTATAAGCCAATGGTTAATCTTTATAACACCACAGGCTCAGACACACCAGCTCGGCTTAGTATACCTACCATAAATTATACAGTCACTAAATGATATAGTATGATACCAGTTCTACACATTGATAGTGACCGCAGGTGATGTCACCTCTGATTGCACTTATTCATTTGTATTTGTCTTCTCTATCTGAGCCCTGATCGCCATGAAGACTTCTTCCAGTCATAACCGACACACATTCTTTCCATCCTGCCACTAACTCCAATTCCCATTTCAGTACTCACCATAGTAATAGTCGCCCTCTATGCGTCTGATTGGCTCAGGGGCAGCTCTCAGCTGAATGACAGCTGAGAGCTGCCCCTGATTGGCCCTGCGCTGAGCCAATCAGAGGCAGCACTCACTCACCCATTCATGAATTCATGAATGGGTGTGAGTGAGAGCTGCCTCTGATTGGTCAGGCTGTGACCAATCACAGGCAGCTCATTCAGCAGGCGAGGATTTTAAATCCCTGGCTGCTGAATACTACTCACAGCTGTTCAGAGCAGTTCAGGAGGACTGCCACCGGCCGCGCTGAACTCCGTCTGCCGGGACCAGGTGAGTATATATATTTTTTTTATTTTTACACATTTCCGGATGAATTGCAGGGAAGTGCTTATATATTTAAGCCCTTCCCGACAATTCATCCCGCGATCGCCAGCAGCCCATTGCTTTCACCATTGAATTCAATGGGCTAACATCGTTCTGGCGGGACAAGGTGAGTATATTTTTTTTTATTTTTACACATTTCTGGATGAATTGCAGGGAAGGGCTTATATATTTAAGCCCTTCCCGACAATTCATCCTGCGATCGGCGGCAGCCCATTGCTTTCAATGGAGCTGGCTGTATTGCCGGCTCCATTGAATTCAATGGGCTAACATCATTCTTCTCTGCCACAGCTGTTACAGCTGTGGCAGAGGAGAACGATCTTTATGCTGACAGTGCGGGGGGGGGGGACCCACTCTTGCTGCTATTGTGGCTTAAAGGGGTTGTCCCGCGAAAGCAAGTGGGGGTATACACTTCTGTATGGCCATATTAAAGGGGTTGTCCCGCGGCAGCAAGTGGGTCTATACACTTCTGTATGGCCATAATAATGCACTTTGTAATATACATTGTGCATTAATTATGAGCCATACAGAAGTTATAAAAAGTTTTTTACTTACCTGCTCCGTTGCTAGCGTCCTCGTTCCCATGGAGCCGACTAATTTTCGCCCTCCGATGGCCAAATTAGCCGCGCTTGCGCAGTCCGGGTCTTCTGCAGTCTTCTATGGAGCCGCTCGTGCAGAATGCAGGCTCCGTGTAGCTCCGCCCCATCACGTGCCGATTCCAGCCAATCAGGAGGCTGGAATCGGCAATGGACCGCACAGAAGAGCTGCGGTCCACGGAGACAGAGGATCCCGGCGGCCATCTTCAGCGGTAAGTATTGAAGTCACCGGAGCGCGGGGGTTAAGGTAAGCGCTCCGGTAAGCTTTCTTTACCTCCCTGCATCGGGGTTGTCTCGCGCCGACCGGGGGGGGGGGGGGGGGTTGAAAAAAAAAAAAACCCGTTTCGGCGCGGGACAACCCCTTTAATGCACTTTGTAATATACATCGTGCATTAATTATGAGCCATACAGAAGTTATTCACTTACCTGCTCCGTTGCTAGCGTCCCCGTCTCCATGGTGCCGTCTAATTTCAGCGTCTAATCTCCCGATTAGACGCGCTTGCGCAGTCCGGTCTTCTCCCTTCTGAATGGGGCCGCTCGTGCTGGAGAGCTGCTCCTCTTAGCTCCGCCCCATCACGTGTGCCGATTCCAGCCAATCAGGAGGCTGGAATTGGCAATGGAACGCACAGAGCCCACAGTGCACCATGGGAGAAGACCTGCAGTCCACCGTGGGTGAAGATCCCGGCGGCCATCTTCGCAAAGTAAGTAAGAAGTCACCGGAGCGCGGGGATTCGGGTAAGTACTATCCGTTTTTTTTTTTTAAACCCCTGCATCGGGTTTGTCTCGCGCCGAACGGGGGGGCTATTGAAAAAAAAAAAAAAACGTTTCGGCGCGGGACAACCCCTTTAATAGTGGGACCTGGGAGCTTGAGATGCAGTCCAACATGTTGCTCCTCGCCTGCCCTATCCATTGCTGTGTCGTTCCCATCACTTTCTTGAATTTCCCAGGTTTTCACAAATGAAAACCTTAGCGAGCATCGGCGAAATACAAAAATGCTCGGGTCGCCCATTGACTTCAATGGGGTTCGTTACTCGAAACGAACTCTCGAGCATCACTGAAAGTTCGACTCGAGTAACGAGCACTCGAGCATTTTGGTGCTCGCTCATCTCTATTCATAACCTAATCATTCATGCTTCCGTTGATCTCCAATATCGGTGGACGCACATCTCGTTTATACAAGGAGATGTGATGCTGACCAGCACTAGTTTTTATATGCACATAACAAAACTAATCGGTGAGATGCTTTCACTGAGCAATGATCGGGAATAAACATTTGTAAGAAGGCTTGTTTGGTTAATCATTAACTTGTATAACAGTCCCTTTTGCCTCACTATTAATAATCATACAAATTGTAAGCTCATTATCAAACACTGCAGTGTATATGGATTTCTTCAGTGTTCTTCCTGCGCTGTGCCGGCATGCTGCAGATCACTGATATCTAGGGCAAGAAAGGTACAATGCCTTCTAGATGACAGCAGCTTTCGGGTAATTAGTCCTGACTGCTGCTGCACGATGGGCACAGGAGTGCTATATACACCATGGAAATGAGGGGCTTATGTAAGTATTATCTAACAGAGCGAGCTAATCACTAAACCTTCCTCCAGGTAATTACCTGCAGAATACTTTTCTGGATGTAAATGACGTTAATTGCAGCTTCCATTCATTGCTCCCCCTCCTGAAATAAGCTTATCCTGATGATAGGAATTCAAAGCACTCTAATAAACTGACTCTCATCTCTGTCGCTTTGTCTGACCCTCCACGACCGAGGAAACAGGTGTCACTGTGTGCAGAAGAGAGAAAACAGGTAACTTAAAATATAGTCATAATCAAAATTATTCAACCTCCAGTGCAAATTTGATTTATTTGGCAGATTTACAAACTTTCAGCTGCAGAAAACCAATCAAACAAGAACAATTGGGAAAGCTCAACACAACTAACAAGTGGCTTCAACACAAAACACGTTTAATGACAACTGCAGTCTTTGAATTATTTAACCCATTTATGCACCTTAATATGTAGTACAGCACTCTTTTACTGTCCTGACCTGCTGCAAACATGACACATAGCCAAACACCAGCTTCTGTTAGCATTCTTGAGTAGAGATGAGCAAATATACTCGTTTCGAGTAATTACTCGATCGAGCACCGCAATTTTTGAGTACTTCCGTACTCGGTTAAAAAGATTCGGGGGGCGCCGGGGGCGGCGTGGCGGAGCGGGGGCTAGCAGCGGGGAACAGGGGGGAGCCCTCTCCCTCTCCCCCCCACTCCCCGCTGCAACCCCCCACTCACCCACGGCGCCCCCCGAATCTTTTCACCCGAGTACGGAAGTACTCGAAAATCGCGGCGCTCGGGCGAAAAAGGGGTGTGGCCGAGTCGGTTCGCTCATCTCTATTCTTGAGGAATCTTAGCCCATTCCTCATAGGAGGTGGTCTGCAGTTCCCTATGGGCTCTTTCACATGGGACAGAATATTCCTCCATCAAAATCTGCAGGTCTAGAGGAAGATTTTGATGTGGGATTGCCAGCAGAATGATGGCCTTTTCAATGTTGCATAAAAATTCACACAATAGACAGGTCAATTTAGGTGTGGATTGTTCCACACGATGGAATATTCTGTAACATCCTCACAATATTCTGTCCCATATATAAGAGCCATTATATTCTTAGGTTGGCTTGCTGCAACCTCCTTCTTCAAATCCCAACAAACATTTTCTATGGGGTTCAAGTTAGGCAAGTGTGATGACTAGAGATGAGCGAACGTACTCGGATAAGCACTACTCGTCCGAGTAATGTGCTTTATCCGAGTACCTCCCCGCTCGTCCTGAAAGATTCAGGACGCGCTGCGGAGCGGGGAGCTGCAGGGGAGAGCCGGGAGGAACGGAGGGGAGATCTTTCTCTCCTTCTCTCCCGCCCGCTCTGCCCCGCTCCCCGCTGCGACTCACCTGTCAGCAGCGGAGCGCCCCGAATCTTTCAGGATGAGCACAGCGGTACTCGGATAAGGCACATTACTCGGACGAGTAGTGCTTATCCGAGTACGTTCGCTCATCTCTAGTGACGACCACTCCAGAATTTCCAAGATTCTTCTGAAAACCAAGCCTCGGTGGAGTTTGGGGTATGCTTGGTATCATTGTCCTGTTGGAAGGTCCAATGACACCCAAGCTTCAGCTTCCTCACAGAAGGCATGATGTTTTCTCCTAGCACTTCCTGATACTTGATTGAATCCATCTTGGCCTCCACACACTGCAGGTTACCAGTGCCAGAGGAAACAAAGGCACTGCAGAGGTATTGTTCCATCTTTCTTATTTATTAGAGATGAGCAAGCACCAAAATGCTCGGGTGCTCGTTACTCGGGACGAACTTTTCGCGATGCTCGAGGGTTCGTTTCGAGTAACGAACCCCATTGAAGTCAATGGGCGACCCGAGCATTTTTGTATTTCGCCGATGCTCGCTAAGGTTTCCTTGTGTGAAAATCTGGGCAATTCAAGAAAGTGATGGGAACGACACAGCAACGGATAGGGCAGGCAAGGGGCTACATGTTGGGCTGCATCTCAAGTTCACAGGTCCCACTATTAAGCCACAATAGTGGCAAGAGTGGGCCCCCCCCCCTCCCAAAAACTTTTACTTCTGAAAAGCCCTCATTAGCATGGCATACCTTTGCTAAGCACCACACTACCTCCAACAAAGCACAATCACTGCCTGCATGACACTCCACTGCCACTTCTCCTGGGTTACATGCTGCCCAACCGCCCCCTCCCCCCCACAGTGCACACCAAAGTGTCCCTGCGCAGCCTTCAGCTGCCCTCATGCCACACCACCCTCATGTCTATTTAGAAGTGCGTCTGCCATGAGGAGGAACCGCAGGCACACACTGCAGAGGGTTGGCACGGCTAGGCAGCGACCCTCTTTAAAAGGGGCGGGGCGATAGCCCACAATGCTGTACAGAAGCAATGAGAAATAGAATCCTGTGCCACCGCCATCAGGAGCTGCACACGTGGGCATAGAAATGGGGAACCTATGTGCCACACACTATTCATTCTGTCAAGGTGTCCGCATGCCCCAGTCAGACCGGGCTTTTTAATTCATAGACACAGGCAGGTACAACTCCCTATTGTGAAGTCCCTGTGGACCGACAGCATGGGTGGCTCCCTGGAACCCACCGGCGATACACAAAAATATCCCATTGCATTGCCCAACACAGCTGAGGTAGTAATGTCGTGCTTAATGCAGGTGGGCTTCGGCCCACACTGCATGTCTCAGTCTGACTGGGGTTCTTTACAAGTGGAAACAGATGCATTTATAATTCCCTGTGGACCCACAGCATGGGTGGGTGCCAGGAAGCCACCGGCGGTACATAGAAATATCCCATTGCATTGCCCAACACAGCTGAGGTAGTAATGTCGTGCTTAATGCAGGTGGGCTTCGTCCCACACTGCATGCCCCAGTCAGACTGGGGTTCTTTACAAGTGGACACATGTAGGCTAAACTCCGTGTGCACCTACAGCATGGGTGGCTCCCTGGAACCCACCGGCGATACACAAAAATATCCCATTGCATTGCCCAACACAGCTGAGGTAGTAATGTCGTGCTTAATGCAGGTGGGCTCCGGCCAACACTGCATGCCCCAGTCAGACTGGTAATATGTACCTTAACAGTAACCGCGTTGGTGGTAATGTGGTGGTGACTGCGGACCTAGTAGCGCGGTTTTATTTTGTTGGTTTTCGGAATGTGGCCAGGATTAAGTGGGCCGTGGCGGGGGATGTTTTGGAGGCACTACGTGTCCTCTCCACGTGTCCGTGGTTATATGCACCTTAACAGTAACAGCGTTGGTGGGAAATGGCCTCGCCGCCATCATGTCTTTGGGAAGCCTCTGTTTCCACACCCCAGAGACATACCATTAGCAGCGGTATAGGCAGAGCCCATAATTAGTAACATTTCAGCCGTAGCATTAGGACAGGCCCCACTAACATATCACTAGCAGCATTATAGGGGGAGCACAGTATGCGTTCCATTTCAGTAATAGTAGCACTCAAGACAGGCCCCAGTAACAATTCCGAAGCAGCAGTATAGTGGGAGCGCAGTCTTCGTTCCATTTCAGTAGCTGCAGTATAGACAAGGCACAAGTTACATTTATGTAGCTAAAGTGTAGGCCAACCCCACACACCTTTCTGTACCATGAGTGCAGGTGAAGAACATAGAAATTGCTATGATTACACTGTAGGCGAGGGGCCACAAAAATTGCTGTATCAACAGTACTAATGTACATCCAAAAAATTGGCCATGGCCAACCAAGAGGGCAGGTGAAACCTATTAATCGCTTTGGTTAATGTGGCTTAAGTGGTAACTAGGCCTGGAGGCAGCCCAGTTTAACGAAAAATTGGTTCAAGTTAAAGTTTCAACGCTTTTAAGAGCATTGAAACGTATAAAAATTGTTTAGAAAAATTATATAAGTGAGCCTTGTGGCCCTAAGAAAAATTGCCCGTTCGGCGTGATTACGTGAGGTTTCAGGAGGAGGAGCAGGAGGAGGAGGAGGAGGAATATTATACACAGAAAGATGAAGCAGAAATGTCCCCGTTTTGGATGGTGAGAGAGAACGATGCTTCCATCCGCGGGTGCATAATACGTATTGCTTAGGTATCGCTGCTGTCCGCTGGTGCAGAAGAGAAGTCTGGGGAAATCCAGGCTTTGTTCATCTTGATGAGTGTAAGCCTGTCAGCACTGTCGGTTGACAGGTGGGTACGCTTATCCGTGATGATTCCCCCAGCAACACTAAACACACTCTCTGACAAGACGCTAGCCGCAGGACAAGCAAGCACCTCCAGGGCATACAGCGCGAGTTCAGGCCACGTGTCCAGCTTCGACACCCAGTAGTTGTAGGGGGCAGAGGCGTCACGGAGGACGGTCGTGCGATCGACTACGTACTCCCTCACCATCCTTTTACAGTGCTCCCGCCGACTCAGCCGTGACTGGGGAGCGGTGACACAGTCTTGCTGGGGAGCCATAAAGCTGGCAAAGGCCTTGGAGAATGTTCCCCTGCCTGCGCTGTACATGCTGCATGATCTCTGCGCCCCCCCTGCTACCTGGCCCTCGGAACTGCGCCTTCTGCCACTAGCGCTGTCGGATGGGAAGTTTACCATCAGTTTGTCCACCAGCGCCCTGTGGTATTGCATCATTCTCGAACCCCTTTCCTCTTCGGGAATGAGAGTGCAAAGGCTCTCCTTATACCGTGGGTCGAGCAGTGTGTACACCCAGTAATCCATAGTGGCCAGAATGCGTGTAACGCGAGGGTCACGAGAAAGGCATCCTAACATGAAGTCAGCCATGTGTGCCAGGGTACCTGTACGCAACACATGGCTGTCTTCACTAGGAAGATCACTTTCAGGATCCTCCTCCTCTTCCTCCTCCTCAGGCCATACACGCTGAAAGGATGACAGGCAAGCAGCATGGGTACCGTCAGCAGTGGGCCAAGCTGTCTCTTCCCCCTCCTCCTCATCCTCCTCATGCTCCTCCTCCTGAACGCGCTGAGATATAGACAGGAGGGTGCTCTGACTATCCAGCGACATACTGTCTTCCCCCGGCTCTGTTTCCGAGTGCAAAGCGTCTGCCTTTATGCTTTGCAGGGAACTTCTCAAGATGCATAGCAGAGGAATGGTGACGCTAATGATTGCAGCATCGCCGCTCACCACCAAGGACCTGGCAGCCATGTCCAGTCTTCTGTAAATAATTGAGGAGGCTGACTCACACTGCGCCGCGCAAGTTGGAGTTGGTATTCCACTATAGCTCTACGCTGCTCATAGAGTCTGGCCAACATGTGGAGCGTAGAGTTCCACTGTGTGGGCACGTCGCACAGCAGTCGGTGCACTGGCAGATTAAACCGATATTGCAGCGTCCGCAGGGTGGCAGCGTGCGTGTGGGATTTGCGGAAATGTGCGCAGAGCTGGCGCACCTTTCCGGGCAGGTATGACAAGTGGGGGTAGCTTTTCAGAAAGCGCTGAACCACCAAATTAAACACATGGGCCAGGCATGGCATGTGCGTGAGGCTGCCGAGCTGCAGAGCCGCCACCAGCTTACGGCCGTTGTCACACACGACCATGCCCGGTTGGAGGCTCAGCGGCACAAGCCAGCGGTCGGTCTGCTCTGTCAGACCCTGCAGCAGTTCGTGGGCCGTGTGCCTCTTCTCTCCTAAGCTGAGTAGTTTCAGCACGGCCTGCTGACGCTTGCCCACCGCTGTGCTGCCACGCCGCGTGACACCGACTGCTGGCGACGTGCTGCTGACACATCTTGATTGCGAGACAGAGGTTGCGTTGGAGGAGGAGGAGGAGGAAGGTGCTTTAGTGGAGGAAGCATACACCGCCGCAGATACCACCACCGAGCTGTGGCCCGCAATTCTGGGGGTGGGTAGGACGTGAGCGGTCCCAGGCTCTGACTCTGTCCCAGCCTCCACTAAATTCACCCAATGTGCCATCAGGGAGATATAGTGGCCCTGCCCGCCTGTGCTTGTCCACGTGTCTGTTGTTAAGTGGACCTTGGCAGTAACCGCGTTGGTGAGGGCGCGTACAATGTTGCGGGAGACGTGGTCGTGCAGGCCTGGGACGGCACATCGGGAAAAGTAGTGGCGACTGGGAACTGAGTAGCGCGGGGCCGCCGCCGCCATCATGCTTTTGAAAGCCTCCGTTTCCACAAGCCTATACGGCAGCATCTCTAGGCTGATCAATTTTGCAATGTGCACGTTTAACGCTTGAGCGTGCGGGTGCGTGGCGTCGTACTTGCGCTTGCGCTCAAACTGTGGCGCTAGCGACGTTTGGACGCTACGCTGAGAGACATTGCTGGATGGGGCCGAGGACAGCGGAGGTGAGGGTGTGGGTGCAGGCCAGGAGACGGTAGTGCCTGTGTCCTCAGAGGGGGGTTGGATCTCAGTGGCAGGTTGGGGCACAGGGGTAGAGGCAGTGGTGCAAACCGGTGGCGGTGAACGGGCATCGTCCCACCTTGTGGGGTGCTTGGCCATCATATGCCTGCGCATGCTGTTGGTGGTGCCTCCCCAGCTGATCTTGGCGCGACAAAGGTTGCACACCACTGTTCGTCGGTCGTCAGGCGTCTCTGTGAAAAACTGCCACACCGTAGAGCACCTTGACCTGTGCAGGGTGGCATGGCGAGAGGGTGCGCTTTGGGAAATAGTTGGTGGATTATTCGGTCTGGCCCTGCCTCTACCCCTGGCCACCACACTGGCTCGGCCTGTGCCCACACCCTGACTTGGGCCTCCGCGTCCTCGCCCGCGTCCACGTCCTATAGGCCTACCCCTATCCCTCAGCATGGTGTATTACCAGTGATTTGATTTCCCAGGCAGGAAAGAAATTGGCGCACGCCTGCAGCCAAAATAGAATTTTTTCCCTTGTTTTTCAAAGGACAAGCCACACTGCGTGTATTCAATGAATACTACTAAGTTTAATAACTGTGTTGTGGCCCTGCAAATGTGTCAGAGAACTGCAGTGATGCAAAGTTATTCGCTACAGCAGATCAGGGATTTCCCATGCAGGAAAAAAATTGGCGCAAGCCTGCAGCCAAAATAGAATTTTTTCCCTTGTTTTTCAAAGGACAAGCCACACTGCGTGTATTCAATGAATACTACTAAGTTTAATAACTGTGTTGTGGCCCTGCAAATGTGTCAGAGAACTGCAGTGATGCAAAGTTATTTGCTACAGCAGATCAGGGATTTCCCATGCAGGAAAAAAATTGGCGCAAGCCTGCAGTAAAACGTAGCTGGCTGCGTCTGATTTTTTTTAACGTTCTGCACGCAGCACACACGTACCCAGAGCCCTGAGGACTGTCAGAGGCAGGCGAAATAGAATTTTTTCCCTTGTTTTTCAAAGGACAAGCCACACTGCGTCTATTCAATGAATAATATATGTCTTCTGGCCCTGCCTACACAATTCTATCCCTGTAGTATTAATGCCGGGTGCAATGGTCTGCACAGCCGGTTTTGAGAAAAAAAAAAAAAATGCAACACTGCTAACAGCAGCCTGGACAGTACTGCACACGGATAGATGTGGCCCTAGAAAGGACCGTTGGGGTTCTTGAAGCCTACACTCACTGCTAACACTCTCCCTGCCTAACCACCACTTCTGTCCCTATTGCAGGGCGCAATGCTCTGCAGATCCAATTTTGAAAAAAAAAAAAAAAATACAGTGCTAACACAGTACTGCACACTATTAGATGTGGCCCTGAGAAGGACCGTTGGGGTTCTTGAAGCCTACACTCACTCCTAACGCTCTCCCTACAGCAGCTCCAGCACGATACCACTGTCCCTCAGCTAACTCACAAGGCATCTGAGCCGAGCCGCGGGAGGGGCCGATTTTTATACTCGGGTGACATCAGATCGCCCCAGCCACTCACAGCAGGGGGGTGGTATAGGGCTTGAACGTCACAGGGGGAAGTTGTAATGCCTTCCCTGTCTTTCAATTGGCCAGAAAAGCGCGCTAACGTCTCAGAGAGGAAACTGAAAGTAACCGGAACACCGCGTGGTACTCGTTACGAGTAACGAGCATCCCGAACACCCTAATATTCGCACGAATATCAAGCTCGGACGAGTACGTTCGCTCATCTCTATTATTTATATATATTTCCCAGAGGAGCATGCATGGCCTAATAAGTCTCCTCACTCACCTTCTAGGTGCTTTTCTTAAGGGGAGGTGTTACCCTTCCGACCCATGTCATAGGCATCTCACTAGCCAAGCCAGAAACCTACTGTACACTGATGAGGGGCAAAAACCACAAAACAGCTGTATGTGTATGGATTCTGGCTTGGTTTTCAATTCCCAATGTTTGTTCTAAAGACCTGTATAAAGGGTCAGACATTGATTTGCAGGAATAGGTGGCGCTGCAGAGCTATTGTTCCAACTTCCTTATTTGCATAAGAAGAAACAAAGCAACCCTAGAGCACCAATGAGCCTCTGCCATACTTTACTGTAGGCAGAGTGTTCTTTTCAACGTGTGCATCATTCTTCCTCCAAGCATACTGCTGATCCATAGGCCTGAAAAGTTATAGTTTCATTTCATCACTCTACAGAACAGAATCTCAAAACTTTTGTGGCTTATTTATATGGTTTTCAGCATATTAGAGTCGGCTTTTCTTGTGCTTTTGGGTCACTAGAGGTTACATCTTGGAGTTCAGGCATGAAGACCTTCAGCGTTTAGTTTATGTTTTACTATGCCAATGGAAATCTCCGTGCCTGCTGGTGCCGCATCTTTTTGCACATCTTTTACAAGTCTTTTTCAGTCACTTGATGGTTTTTAGCCATCTGCCTCCTCAGGAAGGATGGCGCTATCTTCCGCGTTCTACCACATCCAGATAGTGAAGCTAGTATTCCTTCAACTTTGAACTTACAACTTATGCTTCTAACTGTATCACTATTTCTTTACATATTGTTTCTTTTTTTATGCAAGGCCGTGATCTCTTCTCTTCTCTTTTTCAGCCACTCACTTAACTTAAAGTGGTTGTCCCGTGGCAGCAAGTGGGGTTATACACTTCTGTATGGCCATATTAATGCACTTTGTAATATACATCGTGCATTAAATATTGGCCATACAGAAGTTATACACTTACCCCCTCCGGCGCTGGCGTCCCCGGCTCCATGGCAACAACCGAAGCCTTCTTCTCCTTCCATTAGACGAGCTTGCGCAGTCCGTTCTTCTGTTCTGTTGAATGGGGCCGCTCTGGCGTGCTCGCGCCGCACAGGTCTGTGCTTTACCCCACTTGCTTTCACGGGACAACCCCTTTAAGGCCCATTTATACTGGACGAATGTTGGGCAAACGATGTCCGACACTTGTCCATGCATATACTCGCACCCGTGCTGTTACACATTAAGCTGCATAAAATCCTAAACAATGATCATTCAGTGTAAACGGCAACCGTTCAGTACTGAACGGCCACTATGTTAAGTGAATGGAGAGGGGCGGGGAAGAGTGAGGAGTGAAATCTCCTCCAGCCGCCCAGGCCCCTGCTGGCCGCTCCGTAAGAGAGCCAGCGATTCTCACTCCTGTGTGACAGGACGAAAGCAAATATGTGTGGGGATGAGTGTCGGGTATCGTTCGCCCGACATTCGTTCAGTGTAAATGGGCCTTTAGCCATATTTCTAAAGTTACCTTTATGCAGGATGACTAAACAATCCCAACTACTATCGCTCCTGTGCTTTTACACAAGAGTGATAGTCATTCTGTGAATGAAGGCAGAGCAACTGCAGATCACATGCAATCCCCCTGCATCCAGTCACAACAAACAGGCAGTTGTCCATAGATGAAAGATTGCCTGTTCACCTGCGACAAAAGTTCCTTGGCTCTTAGGTAAGCTAAAAACCAAGCGACTCTGACAAGTGAGCGATTTGTTGCTTAGTGCCCTGTCAGCCGGCTGCCTGTACAAAGGACCACCATCAACTGCATGTGCTGTTTCCAGTGATTATTCAGTTGATAACCGCCCCCTAGAAGTGTACCATAACATACAATCTGTTTTATCTCAAGCACACCTGATGCAACTAATGAATCTCTTGATTAGCTGTATCAGGTGTGCTTGAGACAACACCTGATCTGCAAACTTGTGCACTTATGAGAGGTTCTATTCTGGGGGTTGAATAATTCCAAGACCATAGTAGTCTTTAAAAGTGGTATTTTATGTTGAATTTGGAAAAAACACTTGTTATATTAGTTGTGTTGAGCTATTTAAATTGTTCTTGATTAATATTTTTTGCTATTCAAACAACTGAAAGTTGGTACATTTGATTGGTCAAATAAGCCTAATTTGCAATGTGGATTGAATAATTTTGATTACAAACATAAACGGTTCATTTTATCATTATGATGAATGACTAGAAAACGTACCAGGTCTCCGCCAATCCAACCTATAGAGATATGGCTCTAAACCTTAATCTTCAATGCCTAAAATCCCATGTTTACGTAGTTTCCATACTAAAAATATGCATCTTGGTACAAACATCAATGTTTAAGCATTTTGAACCCCACATGAGTTCTTAATCATAGCCAAAAGGCTACTGCAATTAAAAAAAATGAAATTAAAAGGAGCAGAAGAAAAAAAAAAGGCACATTGCCTCTTCAAGACACATCACAATAAACAAGATCCAATCCGAGAGCAATTATAAATTTATGGCTATGAATATAAATACATATCTCTCTTATCAGAAGCGCTCAGGACCAATATCCAACCCTATATGACCTGTTGATCTGGTGTTCTTCTAAAAAGGATTTTGATGCCCCAGATATGGTGCATTTGTTTAAAGAGCCACTTGGCTGTGAGCCAACGACTTGTTCGGAAACCTTAACCTTCAGTTTGTGGGAGGTATAATCGATGGCGTACTGAAGGGCAGGCAAGCTTTATGCACTCCGAGAGATAAACCACAGTTATTAAATAATATCATGGGATACATAATACTTCTTTGGTTTTTCTCATAAACCTACATAGACTGCACCTTGTCAGGCTATATTTAAGAACCCTCATTATGTATAAGCCAAGAGTTAGATGTTTTAGTGTGGAAATATAAGCAAGGATGTTGTAAAATTACTTTGCTTTCCTTTCTTTCCCTTCTTTCTTTCCTATCCTCTATGCTTTGCTTACCTTGTCCTTCCCTTCAGTTCCTCTGTCCTTCCTTAATTGTAAAAAGGAGAAAATGATGAACCTTGGGTGCAACCCTTGTAATGTAAAGCGCATAAAAGCAAAGGGATTAACCCAATTTCTTCTTAATTAATTGATAGACAGCACAAATAACGTGTTTCGGGGATGCAGCCCCTTCTTCAAAAATGGCCAGAAAGAATACAGGGATCTTACTGGATTTTCTTGTCCTGTACTCCAAGGAAAAAAGAAATGGCGGATTCTTGGGAGTGCAGGACAAGAATATCCAGTAACATCCCTGTGCCCACAGTGCATCATTTCATTTCTATGTCCTGTTAGCTATGATGACAATAATTGGACTGGCAGCACCCTACTAACTATTCTACAAAAAACTATTCTGACTATTAGGACCACATTAGAGATGAGTGAGCATACTCGCTAAGGCAAATTACTCGAGTGAGTATTGCCTTTTGCGAGTACCTGCCCGCTCGTCTCAAAAGATTCGGGTGCCAGTGGGGGGTGGGGAGCGGCGGGGAGAGCAGGGAGGAACAGGGGGGAGATCTCTCTCTCCACCCCGCTCCACCCTGCTCACTCCTGCAACTCACCACTCACCCCCGCCGGCACCCCGCCCAGAGACGAGCGGGCAGGGACTCGCAAAAGGCAATACTCGCTTGAGTAATTTGCCTTAGCGAGTACACTCGCTCATCTCTAGACCACATCCTTAATAGAAGTTACTGCACCTTTCTCTTCTCTCTCCTTTCTATTCCCTCCCCTTCCTTTTGGGTTGGGGATCAAGTATCCAATAGCTTTTTCTTGTTGCCCTTATAAATCCAGAGGGGTTGATACTTTTTCTCCCAACTTTTTTATTACTGCCCTGATCTCTGGATTTATGTATGTAACAGAGGACATCATGCTGAAGAGGTTTAATGTGAGCGCAGAAGAGAAATCAGAAGAAAATGCTGGAAATAGACTCTAATGTCTTAGTGACCTACTTTGGTGAAGTGCTTGAGCTTGACATGACTGAAAAGTAAGTGTAGTGACCTGGTACATTGTAGGTAACACATCGATATTCTTGCAATTATATAAGAGACTTTCATCCGCAATTAACTACAGTCTTTGTAAATTTTTAAACTGTAGCCTAAAAACAAGAACAAATGAAAGCAGGTGGATCACATACCAAAAAGAAATAAACCACAGCTTTTATTTAGCTGCTCTGGAATAGTTGTCAGACTGCAAAACTCAGACCTATACTTACTCACTATTCTGCTGGTGGAGTCACTGTGTACATGCGTTAGTTATCCTGTACTGATCTTGAGTTACATCCTGTATTATACTACAGAGCTGCACTCACTATTCTGCTGGTGGAGTCACTGTGTATATACATTACTTATCCTGTACTGATCCTGAGTTACATCCTGTATTATACTCCAGAGCTGCACTCACTATTCTGCTGGTGGAGTCACCTTGTTTATATATGCACATTACATTATTTAGGCGCCTTTTACAAGGAGTGATTTATCGTTAGCACAAGCGATCAATGTCAGAGTTCGCTCATTTGCTCGTATAGCTGATTTATACAGGCAGATAAATCATTCACTCATTCGCTCACAAGTCCTACCTGTGAATGTGAACGACTAAATGATCGTTGTTTACACGCAACAATGTATAAACAAGCAAACGGTTATGTTTTCGCCTGCATAAAATGGACAAAGAATGACAAGTAAATGAATTTTCATTCGTCATTCAATCGTTGGCCGTACTTACACAATGATTTTTGGAGTGATAATTCGTCTGTGTAAATGGCCCTTAGATCGTATCGACATTGTGCGGCAGTTTGTTAAATCTAGTGCATGTTTGCACTGTAAAGGGAAAAATAATGAAACAGTGCAAATTGCACCAAAAAGCAGTACAAAACAAATGATAAATCACCCCTTTTATGTTCTGCTTTTTCATCTTTTTCAAGATCTCTGCTGGCTTTCAACCATTGAAACATTCTTGTTTCTTTCTGAAAACCTTACAGTTGCAGCAAACCCTCAGCTGTAAGAAGTACTAAGAAGAAGGATGGTGATTCATTGGCTAGTCGTCAGCCAATGTCTGTTGCAGAAAGATGTGCCTTATTTATTAATACATTTGATGCATCTTTTTGCATTCATTGTGTTAGAAATTGAAATGTGTGCATCAACATTACGGACTTTTCACCCCAAAGTCTTCAATAAACTCCTCTAAACTCTATCAGAAAATCACAAAACTTTACATTATATAATGATGCAGCTTTACTTGCATAACAACCCCAAATCCATTTAACCCTTTCCTAAAACTCCAGTTTTCATATTTTCATCCCACCTTCCAAGTGCCATAACTTTCCTTTGGACATAAGCCTATGACAGCTTGTTTTTTTTTTACTGGATGAATTACATTTTTAATGGCCTCATTTAATGTACCGTATAATATATGGCGAAACTTCAAAACTTTTTTCAGAATTTGCAACAATTAAGGTTGTACAGCTGCTGATTTATGTCTGTAGAAGCTAGAATGTCTTCTGCTTTACTGTTCTAACCCTGGTCTGTATGGAATCCAAGCTCCAGACAGAACAAGAGCTAATTCAAGGTCGTGACCTGAACAAACCCCTTTCTGTTAACCCGACTGCTTAGAGGCTGCGGTTGCTGTGAACTGCAGCATATAGGTGGTTAAACTTCTGAGATTGGATCTATTTGATCTATTTCCAATCTGCAAGCCATGGCAGATGGATGTTAGCTGTATGACAACTGCCACCCACTGTCTATGGAACAGGCTCATCTCCTCAACCTGCTTCGTATACTTCTGGTTTCCACTGTACATATACGATTGGGGTCAGGAGGGGTTAGACACCAGTGAGACCCTCCACCCTTTTATATCATTTACCCTTCATTTATAGTCATTAGTGTAAGCTCCACCCACAGTGAGGTGAGTTGTGTAAATTAAATAAGGGATTTATACCTTTTAATTCTATGATTTTCAGGCAGACCACCGCTGTTCTTTATGGGGAGGTCATCAGTGTCATTTTAGGTGCTATTCGCAGGGGATGCAGATCCCTCCATGGCACATAGCACCACTTTTCTCTGATCTACTGACAATAATCCATGTGTCTCCTGAATCCCACATGTCTAATCCCGCACAGCCAGGGGTGTAACTTTAGGGGATGCAGGGGATGTGATTGCACCCGGGTCCAGGAGCCTTAGGGGGCCCATAAGGCCACTCTTCTCCACATAGGGAACCCAGTACTATGAGTAAAGGATTATAGTTGGGGGCCCTGTTACAGGTTTTGCATTAAGGCCCAGGAGCTTGAAGTTACGCCTCTGCCCACAGCCTTCTGTATAATGACTTCATGTCCCTTATGGCTAATAAAAGGATTTCACTGCAGATGTTTATTGATGAGATTTAGAAATGCTCTTTATAAAGAAAGATTTTGCCTCCACAACAAAATATTAGTTTACTTTAATCATGAAATGGCTGTATAGATCACGGCCATTGTAACACATCATTGGAAATCCCGCTGCATCAATTTATATATTGAGATTTAAGGGAAAGTCTTCTAAATGTCACATGACCAGACTGTGAAGTAGCGATCACCTGCTGTAGTGTCCGCTCATCCTTCCTCCTAGATATATTAGCATTGTACAGGCTGAATATCTTACACTGAATCGATTTTACATTCCCTTAAATTTAGATCATTTTAGTAAACTTAACATTCTACAAGATTGAATTCATTTCTGTGGCCTCCAATTGGCAGGCAGTGGTCACCTGACTAACGTTGTCAGCAGAGGGCCGGAGAATCACAGGACTACAGCACTGGATCACCAGGGCCGCGGACAGGTAGGCACCATTTATCTTATTGTGTAATCCATTGGGCTTTAGTTTTCTCTATCCAGTATAATTGAATTGCACATGTGGATGACAGTCCAGTCCCTGTATTCCCTGTTTTAGCATTATATGTATATGTCCTGCCCTGTTATTACATATGTGTATACATCCTCTAGTACCTGAGCCACTATAATAAGCCTCATAGCTTACCTGGTGCTTACATCGTCTCTTCTAGACAGAAAAGAAATAATAAAAAAGTGCTAATAAACATTTTTAATTTAAATATAAAATAATTAACACATAGTCACCCAAATATCTACATTTCTTCAGAATCACCCCTATACCTCTCTATATTTTTTTCAGTCACCCAAATATTTTCATATTTACTAATATTCCCCCACATCTGTCCATATTGGTTACTTGTCATCCAAGTTCTTCCATATTCTGCTTTCCCCACTGATCAGTTATCGCTTCCTAATACTATGGATGACCGGCGGTCACCATCTGTGATGACATAAATTAGTAATTTCATGGATCATATTTTGGCTTTTTATCTCTCCTGACAGCTGGGGGTGAATCTTCCAAGGTGCCGATGTCAATAAGGGTCTCAGATGGAAATAAAATGTTCCTAAATCACTTAAAGGGGTTGTCCCGCGCCGAAACGCGGTTTTTTTTTTTTCAACAGCCCCCCCGTTCGGCGCGAGACAAACCCGATGCAGGGACTTAATAAAAAAACCGCACGGCGCTTACCTGAATCCCCGCGCTCCGGTGACTTCTTACTTACCGGTTGAAGATGGCCGCCGGGATCTTCTCCCTCGGTGGACCGCAGGGCTTCTGTGCGGTCCATTGTCGATTCCAGGCTCCTGATTGGCTGGAATCGGCACGTGACGGGGCGGAGCTACACGGAGTTGCTCTCCGGCACGAGCGGCCCCATTCAGAAAAGAAGAAGACCCGGACTGCGCAAGTGCGTCTAATTTGGAGCTTAGACGCTGAAAATTAGACGGCTCCATGGAAACGAGGACGCTAGCAACGGAGCAGGTAAGTGAAAAATTTCTTAGAACTTCTGTATGGCTCATAATTAATGCACAATGTACATTACAAAGTGCATTAATATGGCCATACAGAAGTCTATAGACCCACTTGCTTTCGCGGGACAACCCCTTTAAAGAAAATAGAGAGCCATCCTATACCTCTAGCAGGAGCAGTCACTGACTGGCACCAGCTGACGGTTTCCTTCTCAGTTTAAATCCAAATTTAGTGATTCTATTGGCTGTTGTTGGTGGCAACTGCCATGGTGGTTTCTAACATGTAAAGAGAAGCCACACGATTATCATCTTACCTTACAGTTTAAGAGCTTATTATTTAATGACTACTTAAACTTTTCTTAAATTTACATCCATACTCTATCTACTGCCTTCTGTGTAAACTGCCGTACTCTCAAGGAGAAGATTCTAATTGTTTGTATGTAAATGGGCCCAAATGGATTTGCAATGATATATCTAGACGTGATATTTGGATCTATGTTCTTATAAATACACTCCACTGATGGCAGTGATTGCGAAAAGAGGGTATGAGTTACCAGGAGGACCACCCTGGCCCACCCTGGCCCAACAGAATTAAGTATACTTTCTACCAGGAACAGGCATTAATCATACCATAAATGTACTCCAGGTTGCAGCTGGGATACATTTCTTTTTAGATGCACAGACAGCCCGAGGTGCGCCTGTTCATACATTAGATGCATGTTCCACCTGCAGGGATCATATTGAGATTGGTGATTGAAACGCCGACCTCAATAAATTCCCCCTTGCTACATGTGCAACCTATGCCGTAATACTGGAGTCCATGAAATAAATGTGGCCATATCGTACCCTCAGCAACTTTCCGGATAGGGGATACTTTATGATCAGAGCGGGTCAAAATGCTAAGACCCTACTGATCCCAAGTCCAGTTGGTCCCTGAATGGAGTACAGGTCATGCAGGCACATTGCTTCTCTGTTCACCTCAATGACTGCGCCGGAGATTACTAAAGCACTTGAACTCAGTAATCTCTCTGTCATTAAAGTGAACGGACCCCGCGTAACCTCCACTCCATTCACTCAAGGTACAACCGTACGCCATTGTCTGGATTGGTGAGGTCCCAGCAATCAGACCCCACAAATCATAAAGTTATCTGTATCTTGTGGATAGTTATCTTTATCCTTTCGCACAGCCCCTTTAATAAAATGAGAAATCCCATAATCCTGCAACTACTGGATACAACAAACGGTTGACCAGATATGTGTGTGGGTCCAGTGCCCCACCCAGTGACTATAATCCTATAGACAACCCTCATTGTGTAGGACCCTAATCAAATAATGGGATAACTGTCCTAAAGTGATCTTAGTGAAAACTGAGCTAAACTGGCGCAGTCTCTTCTTCCTCTCTCCCTGGGGGTAAGTTTCATACTATGTTTTCGCCCACTGGGTGTGTTTTCTTTTACTCTCTGTTTGCATCTTGGTGGCTGTCAACCTCCATGCACTACTTTTTTGATGAGAATGATGGCACATACAGTATTGCATGATTTATTAGGTACTTACACCAAAAAGAATTTCTGGTTGCCTTGGGATCTCTCTCCTCATCCTCCTCGTATCCTTCCACGTAGGGGTATGATGCCTCCCTATGCTCCACAGGTGCTGATAGGAGGACGAAGACTATAAAAACATCTCTGCAGATCAGCCATAGCCTCTACTCCAGGGGTTCCACACAATTTACTGTGCACCCTCATGTTGCTCCTTGGACTGAACACCACTCTTGTTTCCATGCATTTGTCAGTCATCACTTCTGGGGAGTAGGAATTCATGGCCCCCATGTATAAACACCATGTGACCTCCAGTGTCCTACTTACAACAATATTTCTTTTCCATCAACCCAGTCTTCAACTCATCCGTCAATGAATGGCCGTTCTGTTCACTGTATGGAGGTCGCTCCAGGAAAGCGCAGTTATTTCCAGTATCACCGACCCATTGATGTTACTGTTGTCCGTGAGCCAGATAAAAGTAGAATCATGAAGGATCATTGGTACACGAAGAATACATATGGGAGCTGATGGAGCTCATTTATAAAAAGTGACACTTGGTAAAAGTTTTTGCTCACAATAAAGATGCAATTTGTATGTAAGGGACTCTTCACACATGATTGAATATTCCACAGCAGTGTTGTAGAATATGCCTTTCTACGGAATATTCAGCTCCAAAATCCCTACTGCCAATGTGCAGAATTTGCTGCAGAATTGAAAATATCAGAATCCTGCCAGCAATTCCCCAGAATCCAAAGTTAACAGTGCGGATTTTGGTGCGAAAATTCAGAGATGTCATATTCTGCAATGCTGTTGCGAAATATTCTGTCCCATGTAAAAGCACGCCAAATTCACAATTTCTCATGGCTGCATTTGCATTCGGAACATATAACTTAGATAGCATAAATATGTTGCGCTGAGGCATGAGCAAAAACACCTCCACCCATCTGGAGGAACCCTTAGGGCTTGCTACAATTGTATCCAGTCTAGACGATCTTCTGTAAGGTAAACAGCTCGGACTACAAACTGAAACATTTTACGCCTATTGATACATTGTAACAAATTATCAGCCGAGAGATTTGTGCTCACAGAAGATTGTCTAATGCCCCATTTAGATGGGACGAGCTGTCGGGCATCGATTCCAGTGATACTCGCGCCTGTGCTGTTACACAGGAGTGAGTATTGCTAGCATCGCTTAGAGTGCTACAGGCATGGAGATGGAGCGGGTCGGGGAGCGATTTTTCCCCCACCTGTCTCCATTCACTTTAAACAGGCAGTCATTCATAAGTGAACGACTGCTGTTCAGATTGCATGCAGAGACTGAATGGCTGAACGACTCTTAAGGCCTATTTAGACAGGTCGAATGTTGAGCAAACAATGCCCGACACTCGTCCCCGCATACACTCGCTCCCATGCTATTACTCAGGAGCTAGTATCGCTAGCTCTTTCACAGGGCAGCATAAACAATGGACGATAAGCTGAACGATGATTGCTTAAGTGTAAATAGCAGCCGTTCAGTACTGAACGGCCGCTATGTTAAGTCAATGGATAGGGGTGGAGGAGCGCAAGGAGAGAAATCTCCAGCCACCCTGCTATGACCCAGCAATGCTAGCTCCCGTTCAGCAGCACAAGAGCGAGTATGTGGGGGAACGAGTGTCAGGCATCGTTTGCCCGACATTCATCCTGGGCCTTTACTCAGTCGCTACATTGTATTTACATAGGATGACTATTGTTCAAATTCCTGCAGAAGTGTGGGAATCTGAATGATTATCCCATGTAAATGGCCAGTAAATTGGATACAATTGTAGCCAACACTTAAGGCGAATTCAGATGAACGTGGTTTTCTCCCCTTCTGGCTTCTTTCACACGAGTGTATATCAGCCACCGTTTTAATGGCCATCTGATAAACGCTACAATCTGATGCATTGGATTCCAGTGCATCAGATCAGATGGGCGATTTTCCCCTATGTAAAAGCGGCCCGGCCGCTCCTATGGGAGCCAATGACAGCTGCCAGAGAACAGCGTGACTGTTAAACTCCCTCCCCCTTTTCTCCTCCTCTCTGCCCCTTTTCAGCTGTTTGTAATGGGAGTGGACCCCCTTCCCTTACCAAGGGCCGGAAAGGGGGAAGACAGTTTAGCAGAGCTAAACTGTCTCGCTGTGGCCATAACACGGCTGGACCAAAAATGCTACGCTCGTGTGAAAGAGCCGTATGTGGCTGCGATAATCACGGGTGCATAATGGGACCAAACAAAACCACTGATTTCAATAGGATTTTAGTCGTTTTGTTTTCACAACCTCTTTTCTTGAACATACATTGACAGCAAGCAGAGATATTGAAAATTCTAAAAAAAAGAAAAAAAACACAAATCTGAAGAATTTCTCATTATAAAATGATGATTTTTTTTTTTTTAACCTACAGAGGAAAATCTCCTGTTAAATATGTTCATTACCACAGCGGTCAGACAGTGATCACTGACGGAATCATTCGTATCTGCAAATTAACTGCACATTATACAATCAATACAGTAATCAGATGACAATTCTGTACCTCCGGCCTTAAAGAGCCCCATCCGTCATTTTCCGAGTGTCGCCGCTGGGAGATGCGATGTTCAGCTTGTTCTTGTCACAGCAATTATCAGAGAAACGTAGAACAGACACAAGCAAATGTAATAGAAGCGTCTGCGGCCTTTATTTATGCTGCATGGGAACGATCAAACCTCATCACAGCAAGATACAGTGTCACATGAGCCGGAGAATGACGGGAACGTCAGTCTCCTAGGTATTTATCAATAAAATATAGGGATGCAGATCTGACGTGATTCAGTTATAAAGAGGAAAGGAACATATCAAAGGATAAATGCATTCCAACGGGGTGACCAGCAACGCTGCACAGTTATTTCACATCATGGAATCCTTTCATCACTTTTTGCCTCCAACGATCTCCTGTTCTACAGCACTGCCCTACACAAGAGGACATTATAGCTGTATTCATCCTAGGCTTCCTGGTTCATGAATAGAATGTTAGAACTACAGTGTATACTGACATTCATTAATGCAAATTTACATGCCTTTCAGGGACTTGAAAAGCTGGATGACAGCTCAGATCAACACAGTAATGGCAGACATAAGTGATTGTCACCCTGCATCTGTTAAGGCCCATTTAGACACACAGATGATCACTCAAAATATGGCTTTTGAGCAATCATTTTGCATATTCTGCTAATTTGTACTAATGCCTATTAGTTCCAATTAGCAGGGTGTGAGCCGCCTAAAAAATGCTTGTGTCAATAAGGCCTTACACCATGGTTAGGCTTCTTTCACACGAACGCATATTGGCTGGCATTTTCACAGCCAGCCAATATACGCTTCCATCTGGGGTGTAGAACCTCGTGAACGGGCGCACAAATCTAACGTTTGTGCTCCCATTCACACGACATGGGGCCCAGTGCATATCCACTGAGCTCACCATGCCGTCACCCATTTCCCCTCCCTCCCCACCTCTCGTCTCCTTCACGCTAGTTCTTTGCAATGGTGGGGGGCGGGGTGGAGCTAAGTGGCAGCCTGCCCCACCTCCTATCATTGATGGCTATGGACAAGGGGCGGGGAGAGGGCAGTTGCTTAGCTCCACCCACGTCCCACCCCTTGTCCATAGCCATCGATGGGAGGAGACGGGGCGGGCCGCCGCTTAGCTCTGCCCCCGCCCCACCCCCTTCCATTGTACAGAAAGAGCGGAGAGGAAAAGAGAGGTGAGCCTGCATGGGGAGGGGGGGGGGGGGGAGAGCAGAGAAAGGGAGTTTAGCAAGACATGCTGCTGAACTCTCTCCCACCTACGGCCACTGCCATGGGCTCCCATAGGAGCCCATGCAGCGGCAGACGTATTTGGGCCCAAAAGGTAGTTCCAGGACTATCTTTTAAGCCTGATATAAAAACGCCCGGTGCTATATTGGCCTTGCCAGGCACTTTTACGTCTCAGTAATACGCCCATGTAATCTGATGCATTGGAATCCAATGCATCAGACCACAGCACATATCAGCCGGCCGTGAAAAAGGCTGGCCGATATATGCTCGTGTGAAAGAAGCTTAACATTTATAATGGTTTTCTGTTATAATGTTGCAGTTTTGTTGTTACTTTGTTGCAGTTGCATTGTTATAGTTAGGCCTCCTTCATACGAGTGAAGTGTTTTCACACAGGCCACATCGCAGCCGAAAAGCACGTGAATGAAGAATAGCCGTCATCAAGTCCTGAGCTTCAGCTGTGTTTTCTTGTCCATTCACATGTGTGGCTGCGACATATTAGTGGAAATATACGCTGCAGCCCGGAAATCCCTCGGTTGGCATAAATCCTCGGAATGCCTTCTATAGATAAATAGAGGCACCTGTAATCCTTTCCCAGCATTGGACGCTCCTAAACTCCCTTCCTCTCCCTTTTTTTCAGCTCCCAAAGGAGTCTATGGGAGCTTCCAGCGTATATCGGCATAAAGATAGGCCAAAACCTTATCTGGTCGTGTATAAAATCGGTCACCGTTTCTGGTTGCCGTTATAGTAATAATAGTATTTCCGGAGTGATGTTTTTACATGGCTAAAAATCTGTCATGTGAATGAATGCATTAGAAACCAATGCTTCAGATGATTACGATTTTTTTCATTGCGGCTAAATTAGTCATGCAGTAAGGCCGCCTGCAGACAGGCGGAAATTCCGCAGCGGGATTCCATGCAGAATTTCCGCCCATACACGCCTGCATAGGATTGCATTACAACACGCAATCCTATGCAGATGGCCGCGGTTTGTGTGCGCAAAATCCCACGCAGAAAATAAACCGCGCAGAATCGTCACTCATCGGCCGCCAGCTCCGCTCTGCGCATGTGCTGGCTGCCCGGCAGCTGGCACATGAAAGAGCCGGAGCTGCGGGAGCGGGTGAGTTCCGCGCTGCTCTCTGCAGGCGCTCGGGTCGGGTCCCGCTGCGAGAATTCTTGCATCCAGATCCGACCCGGCCGTCTGCAGGCACCTTACTTTGCTACATTGTTACATTGATGCTTTGTTACCATTATATTACTGATATTCCAAAGTTACATTCTTTTCCTTTGAGATTACTATGTTAGAGCAGAAAATCCTAGCCGATCTTGTCCCATGAGCTTACACTCTGTAGGTGAGATCAGTCCCATGAGGATTCCAAGCTGAGCCGAGGATCTCTATGTATGTTTGTAGATGATCTCAGACTGTCCTCGCGGTCTCGGTACATTTCATAGACGTCTTATTTTATCCTTCAACCGTCTGTTTCCTTTGACATTTCGCTTTGAGTTCTGAGGTTTTGTTTTTTCTGTAGATTTATAGCATGAAATTGGCTTGGAGACTCAGATCCATCTGGTGAGTCGATTTTTCTGGCTGAAGCTGATATGAAATAAACATTTTTACTCGTCTCTGCTGTTACATCTTCTTTCAAACAAGAAGAAATAAGAGTTCTCCACTTCTGTGTCCCAGCTCACATTGGAGGCCTCTTCCACAGCTCTGTGCTCTGGCCTGACAATTGTCCCCTCCACAGATCTGGCTATTCTTTCTTCCTCCACTCGACTGCTTCTTTCATCTTCAAGGTTCTCTCTTGATCTTCACCTTCATGTTTGTGACTACCCTTCCCTCCTCTTTGTGCTCCAGTCCCCATCATGTCAGGGCTTTTGCTCTTATAGGCTGACACTTTTCTTCTCATGCCATTGCTTAACGGGCATCTTCACTTTTCTTTCTGTCACGACATATGAATGTAATACAGCAGGAAACGTTACATGGATCATAGAAAACAACCCAATATCCTTTAGACATGCAGCAGAAAAAATTGTGAGTAATAATTATTAATGAGCCTTGTGTGGCGCTGAGTGTAAGCTTCCGCTCATGACCTGAAGGTTGCAAGTTCAAACCCCGAGTGGTTCAGGTAGCCAGCTCAAGGTTGACTCATCCTTCTGAGGTCAGTAAAATGAGCACCCAGCTTGGGGGAGTGTAATAAATAAAAAAATTACCTGAAAGCGCTGCATAATAAGTTGGCGCTATACAAATAACAAGATTTAATTATCATGACCTGGGTATAACGGAGTCGTCTGCTGTAACCTTTCCAACCCACCATCTTATCTAAAATAACCACGACAACTTCTTTTTGGATTTATTTTGGCCACAGCAGCCAATTTTATTACAAACATAACAATAAAACATATATACTTTCAACCCCAATCTGAAACTATTTTGGGAGAAATCCTTGGAGCCCCAAAAGAAACTGTCGCCTCACCAACCAGGGAAAATAGGTGTAACTCCACTCCAAAGCCAAGACGGGCACGTCATCCCTCCTTCTTCCACTTCTGGGGCCAATGTCCTGAACCACTCCCACTGAAACTGAGAGAGAGCATCCACAATTGAGTTTTCGACCCCCGGAGCGTGCACGCAACCAACCACATATTGAACGACAATCCCTCCAATACCAAGTGGCCTAACAGATGCACCACTGGGGGGGGGGGGGGGGGGAACGATGCCATCAATGAATTAATGGCCTGCACTACCCCCATATTGTCGCAGTGGAACCTCACCTTCTTGTTTTGAAAGCGATTGCCCCACAACGCAATGGCCACTACTATTGGAAAAAGCTCCAACAGTACCAGATTTTTAATTAAACCCGCCGTCTTCCAATTCGCAGGCCATTCACCCACACACCGTTGCCCTTGGTAATAGGTGGGTGAGTGGCAATTTTTTTAACCTCCAAATATAGTGTTGTGCATTTGTGCAAAAAAGTTCCACTTTTGCCTCATCTGCCCACAGAACATTTTCCCAGAAGCATTGCCGAACATTCAGGTGGTCTCCGGAAAACTGGAGACGGGCCGCAATGATATTTTTTCTTTTACAGCAGCGGCTTCCTTCATGGTGTCCTTCCATGAATACCATCTTTGTTCAGTGGTTTTCTAATACTGGACATATGAACAGAGATATTTTCAGAGTCTTCTATAGGTCTTTGCTGCTACCCTGGGGCTCTTTTTCACCTCTTTTTGTAGCCTTTTCTAGCCTAATGCATCTCTATAATACATCTTCTGAGGTTGTTTGAAAGTTGTTTATATCAAGACATAGCTCATACTAAGCAATCTGTCTTGAGAAGAACAGAGTTGTAAGTAACCAGGCTTTGAGTGATTTTATTTAATGAACAAAGTACCTGCGAAACCCACACTTCCGATATCATCTTTTCATTAAAACACCTTTTGCCAATTCATTTTTGGAGGAATCATTAAGGCCGCCTGCACATGGCAGAGCCGGATTCCGCATGCAGGAGCCCGCAGCGGAATCCAGCCCTGACAGCAGTGACGTCCACAGGTACCTGTCATTTCTCGAAATTGATTTTAGTCTCGTGTGCAGGAAGAATCAATTTCCCATAACATGCTATAGATGGTATTTGCTGTGGAATCCACAGCGGGCATCCACCCGTGTGCAGGTGACCTAAAGGTGTATTCCCCTTTAAGACTTTCATACTATATCCGCAGGATATGCCACGAAGGTCTGGTAGATGCAGAACCCACCTCTGCTCCTTACAGACCAAGTACTGTGCCCAGGGTTGGCCGGACGTTATAAAAACAGCTATGCGGGCTTTGTTACACTATTTGCGTAACTCCAATTTACTCCTAGGGGAGATACAGAAACAGCGTAGTGATGCCCACTTGGCTTTTTCCAACCAGCTCCTGACACTGAATTGAGATGGTCTGCTAGCAGTATGGACAAGAACTAGAATAGATGCAAGCCCCAGATGGGAATAGCCCTTTCAATACAGAGGTTCACTCACTTTTTCTCCCTGCACTTTGGATGATTACTCAATAAAAGAGATGGACAATACAATTGTCTGTGTGCTATTATTTTTTACTAGATTGTGTTTGCCTATAATTGTAACTTAGATAATGATCAGATCACATTTCATTAGGCTAGTGCCATTATAATCGATGCAGATTTCCAGGTTCACTTATTTTTTCTTGCAACTGTCAAGCACAACCTTCAGTCACACATCAGTTGCGATCCAAAAAGTGATGTAAGTATGAAATGGCAGAATCCAGTTGTTACCCTCTCCGTATAATCTGTTGTTAAGTCACGTTCCTGCATCCTGAGCTGTGAGGATGTGAATCTCATCTGTCCACATAATGGCTGTTTATCCTGACTCTGGATGGAGAACGTCTGCAGATCTCTTTAGTCTCCCTCCAGGGTGCTATCCAATAAAAGTCCAGGAATGTCCAAAGCTGGGGGGAGGTCAACGTTTTATAGTACGGAAAGAGTAACTGTACAGGTTTAACATTTCCAATGATTTCTTACTTTATGATCCTATAGCTTGAAGTTAATGGGAAGGCCATGGGGGAAATGTAAAGGATCACAAAGCTAGCAGAGAATGATGAGTAAAGCAGGTGCTGAACACTTGCGAGTGCTGGCTAAGGTGCAATGGACAATGTGGTGGTGTAACACCTGCTGCTGTGAACACGTGCATGTCTACACCTTTATAGGGGCAAGTCAGTGGGACGGATATAACATTAAATAATAAATCCTCTTAGAGCAATCTTTATTGCATTTTGCACAAAATTTCACACCATGGAGCTTTTAGCAGAAAGAGAAATTGCTCATTACAGTGTTTATATATTAAAGTGACAGTACACCTCCACTGTGTTCTGTTTATTATCTACAATGTTGAATACATTCCATTGCTTCCTGTTATCAGCCAATTCAAGTTGGGGAAAGGCTGACTGTAGTGTTCTTCAATGAAATAAGTGCCAAAAAATACCTGGCACCATGAAGGGATAGGAGGTATTTAGTAAGTTGTAACAGAGTATTCTGCGCAAAATAGAAAGAAAGGCTACTGTAGAGTATATAAAACAAATCTATGCAGCGGTGTACTGTACTGCCGCTAAAGTCAGCCAGCCCAGCAAGAAGAGTCAGGCTACAGGGCAGCTTTCGAAAGTGGTGAGATAGCGAAGCAAGGTTCAGGATACGATGCAGCAGATGGAGTAACCAAGGTGTACGATTAGAGATGAGTGAACGTACTCGGTAAGGCCGATTTCGCAATCGAGCACCGCGATCTTCAAGTACTTCACTACTCAGGTGAAAAGATTCGGGGGGCGCCGTGGGTGAGCAGGGGGTTGCAGAGGGGAGTGGGGGGGGGAGAGGGAGAGAGAGCGAGCTCCCCCCTGTTCCGCGCTGCTACCCCCTGCTCCACCACGCCACGCCCCGCCCCCCGGTGACCCCCGAATCTTTTCACCCGAGTAGTGAAGTACTCGAAAATCGCGGTGCTCGATTGCGAAATCGGCCTTACCGAGTACGTTTGCTCATCTCTATGTACGATATTTATTTAAAAACACAAAAAAATAGAAATCAACAGTAATAACAGCAATAAGGATTAAGCAATTAAACTTTTACCTTTAAGCATCTAGACAGAGCATGCTATCAACTATAATGCAGTAATAATAATATCTCAATAACTCTGCTATAAATAATGCAGTCTTGCAGTCTCATGAAAATGCAGATCACAAAACACAATGCCCAGTGTCCCTTCAGGGGTTACTGTATCTCTAAGGCCATTTTCTATTGTCCCTTACAACTTATTTCAATTTACGCAATTGCTTAACATTCCAATCCCCTTGGTGCAATTTCTGTCTCATTCATCGGGCTTGTTGACTAATGGCGTCTTCACACATGTGAGAAAATTGCACGATTTTGAGTGATGCGAGAGTGCTAGAAAATGCAGAATTATGAAGCCCATGCTTATTAATGGCTTCATTTCCATTTGCGATATTTTCTGTCCTGTGATGTTGCGAGATTTGAAAATCGCTGCCTGCCCTATTCTCCTTGCCCACAGTTTCCCTGGGCAGCCTCCTCTCACTCACTCTAAGGGTGCATTCAGACGACCGTATATCAGCTGGGTTTTCATGCCGAGCCGATATACGACATCTCACTTTGCAGGGCGAGGAGGCTGGAAGAGCCAGGAGCAGTGCTTTGAGCACCCGCCCCCTCTCTGCCTCCTCTCCACCCCCTCTCCGCCCCTCTGCACTATTTGCAATGAGAGGAGGTGGAACAGGGGCGGGGCTAAGTTCTGGGAATTAGCTCCGCCCCATCCCGCCTCTCCTCATTGAAAATAGTGCAGGGGGGTGCAGAGGGGGCGGGAGCTCCGAGCACTGCTCCGGTTCTTCCAGCCTCCTCCCCCTACAGAGAGATGCTGTATATCGGCTGGGCGTGAAAACCGAGCCGATATACGGTCGTGTGAATGCACTCTTAGTCTCTGCACGGTCTTCTTGTGCAGCAAAAATTGTCCTTTTTCATGTCAGAGCCTCATCCAATCAGCAAGCATGCTTTGAACATGCTTAGTTCTGCAGCACCAAAATCTGGTGCACACAGTGATTTTGGTGCAATTTTTGGAACACCTGCTGAGTCCATTTCCATAGCAACTTAACCCTTTAGGGTGACTTCCTTACACAGCAGATAAGCAAGCCAATGCAACATGAAGAGGCAGTGTATTGTGCAGTAGATAAAACAAGCTGATGCAGCATGGAAAGGCATTCTGCTGTGCAGCAAATAAAATAAGCCCATGCAACATGAAGAAGCAGTCTACTGTGCAGTAGACGAAACAAGTGTAAGCAATAAGGAGAGACAGTCTACTGTGCAGCAGATAAAATAAGCCTACACAACATGGAGAGGCGATGATAATGTAATTCCCAAATACTGCTTGGCAGAGGCGTAACTTAAAGCTCCTGGGCCCCCACGCAAAACCTGTAACAGGCCCCCAACTATAATGCTTTACTCATAGTACTCGGCTCCCTAAATGGAGAAGAGAGGCCTTATGGGCCCCCTAAGGCTCTCGGGCCCGGGTGCAACCGCATCCCCTGCGCCCTCTATAGTTACGCCCTTGCTGCTCGGTCATCAGCCATCATGAATGATCATTTGTGTTCAGCTGCTAACTGGTGGAGTTGTACAAGAGACTGGGCTATAGCTGATGTAGACAGATCATGTAACCCGCTTCATCAATGACTACCGGCCTGTCCAATCTAATATTATTCCAGCCGCCCAATCATATTACACTTTTAATGAGATCGTTAATTAGCAGAATTCCCAGCAAGGGACTTAAGTAGCTTTAAATGAAGTGCGGTTCCGGCTGGCCGGTCACTTTCACTTGCTGACATGGCGCAGGTGTTTGTGATTGTGATAGATCTGTCATCAGACAGTCATATGGGTCCAATACATCCTGCCATAGGTGTCTGCCCCCTGGGACAGCTGCCTGGGGGTCACAGAAAGGATTAGGAGGTTAAAGTCCAGGAGGCACAGGCTTATGTAGCTTTGATGTCTTAGAGAAGAAGGGGTAAAACAGAAGCAGCTTAATTTTAACTACTATATATTAATATTCACTTGTCTGTGTTTGACTGCAGGGAATAAGAAGATTAGATAGATTAGACAGACAGACAGACAGACAAATAGATAGATAGATTTGAGATAGATAGAAGAGAAAGATAGATAGATAGATAAATAGATATGAGATAGATAGATAGATAGATATGAGATAGATAGATAGATAGATAGATATGAGATAGATAGATAGATAGATAGATATGAGAGATAGATAGATAGATAGATGGTAGATAGATAGATAGATAGATATGAGATAGATAGATAGATAGATAGATAGATATGAGATAGATAGATAGATAGATAGATATGAGAGATAGATAGATAGATAGATAGATAGATAGATAGATAGATAGATAGATAGATAGATAGATAGATAGATAGATAGATAGATAGATAGATAGAGAGATAGATAGATAGATAGATAGTGACACTGTGCTGACCCCTCTCCTCTCAATAGCAGTTTGAGGTCTATTTTGTATGTCTTTAGTGGATTTAGCTGAGCTGCACATTGTAGGCTCTTCTCTGTAAGTTCTCTTATCTACAATCCTTCGTGACCTTCTCGTGTTGCTCTTCATCATTTATCTTCATATGTTGGGATTTTAGTCTTTTTCAATTTGATTAATTTAGAAAAAGCTGAACAAAATTTTTCTAAGTGCGCACGTTTCCTGCCGGGGGTGCAGATCCTGCCTGCGCAGCGCCCCGAAAGTGACAGCGGTGTCATTGTACAGACGAATATGACAGATCTGAGCTAAATCTGTATCTTTCATGACTCCATTGCCTGCTGGTATAATTGCACCATGCAGAACCTCCACTTATTTCTTAACTCTGTCATGGCCATGAAGCCTTCTCTACCTCACCTCTGCTGTGCCGCTCATTCGTCTTTATTACTCCAAATGATTTAATGAGTAATGATGAGAGAATTACATTCAGCACAATATTAAATTTAATAGCAATGTTATTACTTTATTGTAAATGATTATTACTCGGCAGTAATTCACTTCACACTTAAAAAAAAAAGACAGAACTTTTCAAAGAAATTAGCAGGATGGGTATGTGGACTCATGGACAAGCTGTCATTGCTGAATTTACAGATGTAGCAGAGCAGAATTTGCTACTTAACTCGTTTATCTGTGAATCATTATAACTATGAGAACAGATACTATAAATGTATCTGTGTGGGCAATCCAACAATAACACCTAGGGAGATACAGTGTAGCGAGACCATTAGTTGTATGAATAGGACCAGGGCAAGTTTTCAGACTCTGGTCATAAACAATGAATCTTACCACTCACTGACAGCAAGCATTGGTCTTGGTCCAGGTTGCTTAGCTCACAGAGGATTGTGTAGACTGGAAACAATTGTAACATGCCCCCAGATATGAAACATATGAAGTCGGGGGGGTAAATAATAATAATATTCTCACAGTAAGCAGAGATCTTGACTCTGGTGAATAATTGAACACAAACACAAATCCTGGACTCACTCTTGAAATCCTTCTCAGGAACTTCTTTCCAGTATTTTCTGGTTTATCGCTCTGTTCTGTCAGATTCTTTTCATCACCATTTCACAGATCTTTATCCAAGATTAAATGAAAGAAATCAGAAGAGTTTGGGACAAATTTATAAACATTGGTGCAAGCAGCAGAGGAGATCTGAGGCGAATACGGCGGATGAACAGGCACCAAATTTATGCAAAAAAGATTGTAAAATTGAACCAAATGAGTAACATCTCTGTTTGAAATTTTTTTCTTAAGTCTAGAATTCTGCGCTGATTACTTTCATAATACATTTTTTCAGGGGGTGGAGATCCATTTTTCACACACAGAGCTCCAAATCCCCTGCTTCCTATTACATAGCCATAGAGTTACATAATAACATCCAATCTGCCTGCAAGCACTACTAGTGTGGAGCAAACATTTAAAAAGTTTGGTTTAGCCAGTTTGACGATTTTCGGCAAAAAAGTTCAGGTCAGTTCAAATTAATTTAAGCCAAACCAGAACTTTACCAATACTCCTAAAACTCTCCTCCTCCTCTATAAATGTAGGTGCTATGTAAATAAGAGCGATGATTATGAAGAAGCCCATACAAACACAGGGAGAACCTACAAGTGTCATGCAGATGTTGTCCTTGATCAGAATTAAACTTAGGACCCCAGCCCTGCAGATAAAAGTGATAATCACTGAGTCACCATGCTTCTTCTTCTTCTGAGGAGATTCTGTGTAATGTTGAACGTACAAAATTTGTTAAGTTTAGGCTCACCACAAACAAGTTTTTTGTTTGTGGTGAGCCTAAACCTGAGGTAGTTCGTCCTGGGAAGAAGAAGGAGATAGAAGAAGAGGTGAGGAGAAAGGAGGAGGAAGGAGGACACAGAAGATTAATAATGGTGGTTCAGTGGTCAGCACTATTGCCTTGCAGCAGTGGGGTCCCAGGATCAAATCTAACCGAGAACAACATCTGCATGGAGTTTGTATGTTTTTCCCATGTTTGTGTTGGTTTCTTCATTATAATCACCTTTATTTATATAGCACATACATTTATAGAGCAGGAGGAAAGAAGAATAATGAATATTAGTGGGTTCAGCTGAGACGAACTGCCTGAGGTTCAAGTTAATTCCAAATCAAACTTTTTGCAAAATTCAACCCGGATTTCTGGCTACATCAGACTCTGATAGACCCGGTCCTTTGATGAAACTAGGTGTGAAGTTTAGACTACCTCAGACTTCAAAAGACAATACAATTAAAGGGGTTGTCCAGTTTCAAACTATTTATGGGCCATCCGTAGGATAGACGATCAATAGTAGATCAGCAATGGTTTGCTGCCCGGAATCCCTATTGGTCCTCTACTTCTTGGGCCACCATGCTTGTGCTCTGAGCTGATGTTAACAAGAACCAGACACTTCTGTTCCCACTTGAGTGGCCAGGTTTGGTATTGTACGCCAAGTAGCCGTTGAAGTGAATAGGAAATTTGCCTGCAATACCAAGCTTGGCTACTGCAGTTGGAATGGAGCTGTCTGCTTCCTGTAAACATCAGCTGCATGAGCACAGCAGCCTAGCGAACAGATGACCGTCAGGGGTCCTGGGTAGCAGCACCCACCAATCTAGTATTGATGGCCTATCTTGCAGATAAGCACAATAGTAGTTTGCAACTGGACAACCCCTTTAAGCTAAATCCACTGGTAATAGCTGTGCCCTAGTACAGCTGTTATATATACACATTAACACCCATTGCATTGCACATCCTTGCATTGCTTGCATGTCTGATCACATTAATCACAAATGGGCTAGTTCTATAATATAAATATTTTGTTAAATGCTCTTTAATAAAGGTTACTGCCCCCCCTCATCCCCGTTCCTCTAACTAACTCCAGCACCAGCTCCCAGGAACGGCAGCCTCCTGTTTTTATTGCAGTAATAGTTTTAGCCACATGTCAGCCGCTTATCCCACATCCATTGCTCCAATCTGCACATTATCGTTAAGTATCTTTTTTCCTCGGTAATAACATAATAGCAGCTCATTGTTGCTGCACACTTGGAAAAATTGCTTTACAACGTGAGCACTCTGCATACTAAACGTCCTCGCCGGCGACTGTCACATGGAATTAATATCCATTCAGTATCATCCGGAATGTGCTCAGTGTATAGTGAAATGTCAGCGACGACTCACCAAGATACATTGTTTATAAACAACACAATACATTGTAACAACCCACTAACTGATAGAATAACAGGGGCCTGAAATCAGGAGACAAGATTACTACAGAATTCATTATCAAGATTTATGAGGCATTTTATATAAGGAGATTATCGTTCATAGGATCATTATGCCCCATATATTTACACAGTCCACTCAAAATGAGTGACAAGCAGCACATCACACTCCAGATACAATGTTATACTCTATTGTACATTGTTGACATCACTGTCCTCTCCATTCACAAGTGCAAAAAGCTTTAAAGAGAGTGCGACAGAAGGTGAGGCAGCAGTATTATAGTAGTTATACGTATTCTTGTATATAGAAGCAATATTAGATATATTCTTGTACATAGGGTGCAGTATTATAGTAGATATATAATATTCTTGTACATGGGGGGGCAGCATTATAGTAGATATATTCTTGTACATAGGGGGTAGTATTATAGTAGTTATATTCTTGTATATAGGGGGCAGTATTATAGTAGTTATATTCTTATATAGAGGGGGCAGGATTATAGTAGTTATATTCTTGTATAGAGGGGCAGTGTTCTAGTAGTTATATTCTTGTACATAGGGGCAGTATTACAGTAGTTATATTCTTGTACATAGGGGGCAGTATTATAGTAGTTCTATTCTTATACATAGCCGGCAGTATTATAGTAGTTATATTCTTGTACATAGGAGGCAATATTATAGTAGTTATATTCTTGTACATACGAGGCAGTATTATATTAGTTATAATCTTGTACATAGGGAGCAGTATTATAGTAGTTATATTCTTGTACATAGGGGCAGTAATATTGTAGTTATATCCTTGTACATAGGGGGCAGTATTATACTAGTTATATTCTTGTACATAAGGGCACTATTATAGTACTTTTATTCTTGTATATAGGGGGCAGTATTATATTAGTTATATTCTTGTACATAGTGTTAAGTTCGTGTTGGCAACTGAGTACCGGGCCCACAAGAACGGTACCCAAAAAACATGGGTTAGGGAAAACAGACCCTGTGCTGTAGGGAAGATGACTAGGCCCTACACAAAAGCAGAACCATCCCCTTAATAAAGGTGGCCACACGCTGAAACCTCGGCCCTGCTCTCCCTAAAAGGGTGACCTTTGCAACCTGGCGGAACTGATACATTAAATGCACAAACTCACTTACTACACAACCTTGCACACTAAAGCAGATGGTAAAGTCGAATATAAAAGTGGAGGATTAGTTCATTAGCCAATGAAGTTAAGCTGCAAGGCCCCGACAAGGCTCCTCGTGTCTAGCAGGCCCTACTCTAGCAAGACACTAAACAGGCAGCACAGGACACTACACACACGGCAAGCTGCAAGCTGACCAGACACTACTCACACAGCAAGCTGCAAGCTGACCAAACACTACTCACACAGCAAGCTGCAAGCTGACTAGACACTGCTCACACAGCAAGCTGCAAGCTGACCAGACACTACTCACACAGCAGCCAAGACTGAGGAAATACAGCTTCCTCATTGCAGAGGGGCTGGGATATATATCTAAACCCAGACCAAGGGGATTGGCTGACCTGAACAATCGGACCCAGCCAGCTCAATTAACCCTCACCTGTGCAGGTGTGCTTCTGGAACCCTGTAGAACAACAAACTCCAGCAGGACAACCTAACTTATAGGAGGCAGTATTATAGTAGTTATGTTCTTGTATACAGGAACAATATTATAGTAGTTATATTCTTGTATATACAAACAATCTCTGAAAACAGCCACATACTTACAGACACAAGAGGGCAGATATCTGCACCACCGCAGCATGCAGGCAGCCAAACTGTTTCGCTGCCTGCATGCTGAGGTGATGCAGATATCTGCCCTCCTGTATTAGTAAGTATGTGGCCGTTTTCAGTGATTGTTTGTTTTTATATTTAAACTCACTACCCTAATCCACAAAGCCCTCCACAGCACTGCCCCACCATACATTGCTTCCCTCATCTCAATTCACCACCCAGCCCGCGACCTCCGCTCTGCTAATGAAATCAGACAGAGTGCCCCTTTAATTCGAACCTCTCATTCCCGCCTCCAAGACTTCTCAAGAACAGCACCTGTCCTCTGGAACACGCTACTAAAAAATATCCAGGCAATCACTGACACGCTAAAGTTCAGGTGTGCTCTAAAAACGCACCGCTTCAGGGAGGCATACCATATCCCCTAAACCAAACCCCTCTGTACTCTGCCTGATAACATGCTTCCTGTCCTACAGACTGCAATCCATGATAGCCGTAAACAACCGTCACCTGCAGACATCCTGATTCTGCCACTATACGGCCTGACCATTGTCTGTGTATACAGCATCCCACACTCTCCACCTTGCCATACCGTGCACATCTCCAGCCCCTTTACCTTCTGTATCACCCCATTATCTGTAGTTTTAAGCTTGTTGGAGCAGGACCCTCACCCTACTGTTTCCATTAATTGATTACTTCATGTAACCGTTGTCTTGTTTTATTTCCCCTGTATTGTAAGCGCTGCGGAATATGTTGGCGCTATATAAATAAAGATTATTATTATTATATTTCCCTTTCTGTGATACATTTAGTATAGGGACATTTAGTATAGGAGCCTTGATGGGGCTTACGAGCTCAAGTATTTTGGCCCAAATCCATCTAATACCCCACATTTATTATTAGAGATGAGCGAGCACCAAAATGCTCAGGTGCTCGTTACTCGGGACGAAAATTTCGCGATGCTCGAGGGTTCATTTCGAATAACGAACCCCATTGAAGTCAATGGGCGACCCGAGCATTTTTGTATATTGCCGATGCTCGCTAAGATTTCCATTTGTGAAAATCTGGGCAATTCAAGAAAGTGATGGGAACGACACAGCAACGGATAGGGCAGGCGAGGGGCTACATGTTGGGCTGCATCTCAAGTTCCCAGGTCCCACTATTAAGCCACAATAGTGGCAAGAGTGCCCCCCCCCCCAATTTTTACTTCTGAAAAACCCTCATTAGCAATGCATACCTTAGCTAAGCACCACACTACCTCCAACAAAGCACAATCACTGCCTGCATGACACTCCGCTGCCACTTCTCCTGGGTTACATGCTGCCCAACCCAAAGTGTCCCTGCGCAGCCTTCAGCTGCCCTCATGCCACATCACCCTCATGTCTATTTATAAGTGCGTCTGCCATGAGGAGGAACCGCAGGCACACACTGCAGAGGGTTGGCACGGCTAGGCAGCGACCCTCTTTAAAAGGAGTGGGGCGATAGCCCACAATGCTGTACAGAAGCAATGAGAAATCCAATCCTGTGCCACCTCCATCAGGAGCTGTACACGTGGGCATAGCAATGGGGAACCTATGTGCCACACACTATTCATTCTGTCAAGGTGTCTGCATGCCCCAGTCAGACCGCGTTTTTTTATAAATAGTAACAGGCAGGTACAACTCCGCAATGGGAATTCCGTGTGCACCCACAGCATGGGTGGCTCCCTGGAACCCACCGGCTGTACATAAATGTATCCCATTGCAGTGCCCATCACAGCTGAGGTAATGTCATCTTAAATGCAGGTGGGCTTCGGCCCACACTGCATGCCCCAGTCAGACTGGGGTTCTTTAGAAGTGGACACATGCAGTTACAACTCTGTGTGGACCGACAGCATGGGTGGGTCCCAGGAAGATACCGGCGGTACATAAATATATCCCATTGCATTGCCCATCACAACTGAGGTAACGTCCGATTAAATGCAGGTGGTCTTCGGCCCACACTGCATGCCCCAGTCTGACCGGGGTTTTTTAATACATAGACACTGGCAGGTACAAATCCCTAATGTGAAGTCCCTGTGGACACACAGTATGGGTGGCTCCCTGGAACCCACCGGCGGTACATAAATATATCCCATTGCAGTGCCCATCACAGCTGAGGTAATGTCATGTTTAATGCAGGTGGGCTTCGGCCCACACTGCATGCCCCAGTCAGACTGGGGTTCTTTAGAAGTGGACACATGCAGTTACAACTCCGTGTGGACCGACAGCATGGGTGGGTGCCAGGAAGCCACCGGTCGTACATAAATATATCCCATTGCATTGCCCTGCACAGCTGAGGTAACGTCAGATAAAATACAGGTGGGCTTCGGCCCACACTGCATGCCCCAGTCAGACCGGGGTTTTTAATACATAGACACAGGCAGGTACAACTCCCTAATGTTAGGTCCGTGTGGAACGACAGCATGGGTGGCTCCCTGGAACCCACTGGCGGTACAAAAATAAATCCCATTGCAGTGCCCTGGACAGCAGAGCTAACGTCTGATTAAATACAGGTGGGCTTCGGCCCAAACTGCATGCCCCAGTCAGGCTCGAGTTTTTTATAAGTATACACAGGCACGTACATCTCCCTAATGGGAAGTCCATGTGGACCGACAGCATGGGTGGGTCCCAGGAAGGCACCGGCGGTACATAAATATATCCCATTGCAGTGCCAGCACAGCTGATGTAACGTCAGCTTTAATGCAGGTGGGCAAAAAATTAATTGGATTACACTGTAGGCGAGGGCCCAAAAAAATTGGTGTACCAACAGTACTAATGTACCTCAGAAAAATTGCCAATGCCCAATCGCTTTGGTTAATGTGGCTTAATTTGTAACTAGGCCAGGAGGCAGCCCAGTTAAAATAAAAATTGGTTCAGGTGCAAGTTTCAACGCTTTAATGAGCATTGAAACGTATAAAATTGTTTACAAAAATTATATGACTGAGCCTTGTGGGCCTAAGAAAAATTGCCCGTTCGGCGTGATTACGTGAGGTTTCAGGAGGAGGAGCAGGAGGAGGAGGATGAATAGAATACACAGATTGATGAAGCTAAAAGGTCCCCGTTTTTGATGGTGATAGAGAACGATGCTTCCATCCGCGGGTGCAGCCTACGTATTGTTTAGGTATCGCTGCTGTCCGCTGGTGGAGAAGAGAAGTCTCTGGAAATCCAGGCTTTGTTCATCTTGATGAGTGTAAGCCTGTCGGCACTGTCGGTTGACAGGCGGGTACGCTTATCCGTGATGATTCCCCCAGCCGCACTAAACACCCTCTCTGACAAGACGCTAGCCGCAGGACAAGCAAGCACCTCTAGGGCATACAGCGCGAGTTCAGGCCACGTGTCCAGCTTCGACACCCAGTAGTTGTAGGGGGCAGAGGCGTCACGGAGGACTGTCGTGCGATCGGCTACGTACTCCCTCACCATCCTTTTACAGTGCTCCCGCCGACTCAGCCTTGACTGGGGAGCGGTGACACAGTCTTGCTGGGGAGCCAGAAAGCTGTCAAAGGCCTTAGAGAGTGTTCCCCTGCCTGTGCTATACATGCTGCCTGATCTCCGCGCCTCCCCTGCTACCTGGCCCTCGGAACTGCGCCTTCGGCCACTAGCGCTGTCGGATGGGAATTTCACCATCAGTTTGTCCGCCAGGGTCCTGTGGTATAGCATCACTCTCGAACCCCTTTCCTCTTCGGGTATGAGAGTGGAAAGGTTCTCCTTATACCGTGGGTCGAGCAGTGTGTACACCCAGTAATCCGTAGTGGCCAGAATGCGTGTAACGCGAGGGTCACGAGAAAGGCATCCTAACATGAAGTCAGCCATGTGTGCCAGGGTACCTGTACGCAACACATGGCTGTCCTCACTAGGAAGATCACTTTCAGGATCCTCCTCCTCCTCCTCAGGCCATACACGCTGAAAGGATGACAGGCAAGCAGCATGGGTACCCTCAGCAGTGGGCCAAGCTGTCTCTTCCCCCTCCTCCTCATGCTCCTCCACCTCCTCCTCCTCAATGCGTTGAGATATAGACAGGAGGGTGCTCTGACTATCCAGCGACACACTGTCTTCCCCCGCCTCCGTTTCCGAGCGCAAAGCGTCTGCCTTTATGCTTTGCAGGGAACTTCTCAAGAGGCATAGCAGAGGAATGGTGACGCTAATGATTGCAGCATCGCCGCTCACCATCTGGGTAGACTTTCCAATGTTTCCAAGGACCTGGCAGATGTCTGCCAACCAGGCCCACTGTTCTGTAAAGAATTGAGGAGGCTGACTCCCACTGCGCCACCCATGTTGGAGTTGGTATTCCACTATAGCTCTACGCTGCTCATAGAGCCTGGCCAACATGTGGAGCGTAGAGTTCCACCATGTGGGCACGTCGCACAGCAGTCGGTGCACTGGCAGATTAAACCGATGTTGCAGGGTGCGCAGGGTGGCAGCATCCGTGTGGGACTTGCGGAAATGTGCGCAGAGCCGGCGCACCTTTCCGAGCAGGTCTGACAAGCGTGGGTAGCTTTTCAGAAAGCGCTGAACCACCAAATTAAAGACGTGGGCCAGGCATGGCACGTGCGTGAGGCTGCCGAGCTGCAGAGCCGCCACCAGGTTACGGCCGTTGTCACACACGACCATGCCCGGTTGGAGGCTCAGCGGCGCAAGCCAGCGGTTGGTCTGCTCTGTCGGACCCTGCAGCAGTTCGTGGGCCGTGTGCCTCTTCTCTCCTAAGCTGAGTAGTTTCAGCACGGCCTGCTGACGCTTGCCCACCGCTGTGCTGCGTGCCGCGCGACACCGACTGCTGGCGACGTGCTGCTGCTGCTGACACATCTTGATTGCGAGACAGAGGTTGCGTAGGAGGAGGAGGAGGAGGGTGGTTTAGTGGAGGAAGCATACACCGCTGCAGATACCACCACCGAGCTGGGGCCCGCAATTCTGGGGGTGGGTAGGACGTGAGCGGTCCCAGGCTCTGACTCTGTCCCAGCCTCCACTAAATTCACCCAATGTGCCGTCAGGGAGATATAGTGGCCCTGCCCGCCTATGCTTGTCCACGTGTCCGTTGTTAAGTGGACCTTGGCAGTAACCGCGTTGGTGAGGGCACATACAATGTTGCGGGAGACGTGGACGTGCAGAGCTGGGACGGCACATCGGGAAAAGTAGTGGCGACTGGGAACTGAGTAGCGCGGGGCCGCCGCCGCCATCATACCTTTGAAAGCCTCCGTTTCCAAAAGCCTATACGGCAGCATCTCCAGGCTGATAAATTTGGCTATGTGCACGTTTAACGCTTGAGCGTGCGGGTGCGTGGCGGCGTACTTGCGCTTGTGCTCCAACACTTGCGCTAGCGATGGCTGGACGGTGCGCTGAGAGACATTGGTGGATGGGGCCGAGGACAGCGGAGGTGAGGGTGTGGGTGCAGGCCAGGAGACGGTAGTGCCTGTGTCCTGAGAGGGGGGTTGGATCTCAGTGGCAGGTTGGGGCACAGGGGGAGAGGCAGCGGTGCAAACCGGAGGCGGTGAATGGCCTTCGTCCCACCTTGTGGGGTGCTTGGCCATCATATGTCTGCGCATGCTGGTAGTGGTGAGGCTGGTGGTGGTGGCTCCCCGGCTGATCTTGGCGTGACAAAGGTTGCACACCACTGTTCGTCGGTCGTCTGCACTCTCAGTGAAAAACTGCCAGACCTTTCAGCACCTCGGCCTCTGCAGGGTGGCATGGCGCAAGGGGGCGCTTTGGGAAACAGTTGGTGGATTATTCGGTCTGGCCCTGCCTCTACCCTTGGCCACCGCACTGCCTCTTCCAACCTGCCCTGCTGCTGCACTTGCCTCCCCCTCTGAAGACCTGTCCTCAGTAGGCGTAGCAAACCAGGTGGGGTCAGTCACCTCATCGTCCTGCTGCTCTTCCTCCGAATCCTCTGTGCGCTCCTCCCTCGGACTTACTGCCCTTACTACTACCTCACTGATAGACAACTGTGTCTCATCGTCATCGTCCTCCTCACCCACTGAAAGCTCTTGAGACAGTTGCCAGAAGTCCCCAGCCTCATCCCCCGGACCCCGGGAACTTTCCAAAGGTTGGACATCGGTCACGACAAACTCCTCCAGTGGGAGAGGATTCGGAACCATTGCTGCCCATTCTGGGCAGGGGCCCGAGAACAGTTCCTGGGAGTCTGCCTGCTCCTCCGAATGTGTCATTGTAATGGAGTGAGGAGGCTGGGAGGAAGGAGAAGCAGCAGCCAGAGGATTCAGAGTTGCAGCAGTGGACGGCGCAGAACTCTGGGTGGTCGATAGATTGCTGGATGCACTTTCTGCCATCCACGACAGGACCTGCTCACACTGCTCATTTTCTAATAAAGGTCTACCGCGTTGACCCATTAATTGTGAGATGAATGTGGGGACGCCAGAAACGTGCCTCTCTCCTAATCCCGCAGCAGTCGGCTGCGATACACCTGGATCAGGAGCTCGGCCTGTGCCCACACCCTGACTTGGGCCTCCGCGTCCTCGCCCGCGTCCACGTCCTCTAGGCCTACCCCTACCCCTTAGCATAGTGTATTACCAGTAGGGCAGAAACAGAATGCTGTAATTAAATGTGCCGCTTATTGGCCTGTGGTTGGAGGCTGACTTCGCTTACGGAACGCACAGCAGAGCCAGGAAAGAATTTTGCGCAAGCCTGCTGTAACACTTAGCTGGCTGCGTATTAATTAGGACTACTACCCCCAGCAGAGACGCAGTACACTCAGGACGGTCACAGGCAGCCCAAATAGAATGTTTTTTCCAAAATTTTTTTGGAAAAGCCCACTGCCTATATAGACAGTATACGTCTTTCACCTTTTTCACTGTCCCTGCCTCAGCACTACTGGCCCTATACTATGTAAAATTACTGCAGACTCTTTCCCTCTGGACAGGATGACAGCGGTGATGTAACGGCCAACGCAGAGCCAGGAAAGAATTTTGCGCAAGCCTGCTGTAACACTTAGCTGGCTGCGTATTAATTAGGACTACTACCCCCAGCAGAGACGCAGTACACTCAGGACGGTCACAGGCAGCCCAAATATAATGTTTTTTCCCAAATTTTTTTGGAAAAGCCCACTGCCTATATAGACAGTATATGTCTTTCACCTTTTTCACTGTCCCTGCCTCAGCACTACTGGCCCTATACTATGTAAAATTACTGCAGACTGAGGACGCAATGCTCTGCACGGCCGATATACAAAAAAAAAAAAGTGCAACACTGCAAAAAGCAGCCTCAACAGTACTGCACACGGTCAGATGTGGCCCTAAGAAGGACCGTTGGGGTTCTTGAAGCCTAAAATCACTCCTAACACTCTCCCTATAGCAGCTCCAGCATCAGCAGCACTTTCCCTGAGCTATGTCAGAATGCATCTGTGGCGAGCCGCGGGAAGGGCCGATTTTTATACTCGGGTGACACCTGATCTCGCCAGCCACCCACTGCAGGGGGGTGGTATAGGGCTTGAACGTCGCAGGGGGAAGTTGTAATGTCTTCCCTGTCTTTCTATTGGCCAGAAAAGCGCGCTAACGTCTCGGAGATGAAAGTGAAAGTAACTCGAACATCGCGTGGTGCTCGCCTCTAGTAACGAGCATCTCGAACACACTAATACTCGAACGAGTATCAAGCTCGGATGAGTACGTTCGCTCATCTCTATTTATTATGTATTATTCACATGCAATGCGGTTTTTAGATGCCAGGGGACGCCGGGGTGACAGTACCAATGTGGTTCACATTTTGAGGTGCAGGGCAGTCCGCCAAACTGATATGGCGTTACTAATTGGTTGCTAGCCTGCATGGTGCACTACGTGTATCAGAAGGTCTGGCACCCTGTAACTACTCTGTGTAGAAGTATACACTAAGCAGCCACCCCCCTCTATTTTAGGAGATTGTGTGAGTGGCTGTCTCATCGATGTCCTCCAAGGGGTGTATTTGGCCCCCTCATTTAGCAGTTTGGCTGCCTGTATGGTGAGGTGGTGCAGATATCTGCCCTCCTGTATCAGTAAGTATGTGGTTGTTTTTAGTGATTGTTTGTTTGTCTTTATATTTCCCTTTCTGTGATACATATTCTTTATAAAGGAGCAGTATTATAGTAGTTATATTCTTGTACATAGGGGGTCAGTATTATAGTTAGTTATATTCTTGTACATAGGAGGCAGTATTATAGCGGTTATATTCTAGTTCACAGGGGGCAGTATTATAGTATATTCTTGTACATAGGAGGTAGTATTATAGTAGTTATATTCTTGTACATAGGGGGTAGTATTATAGTAGTTATAATCTAGTACATAGGGAGCAGTATTATAGCAGTTATATTCTTGTACATAGGGGACAGTATTATAGTAGTTATATTCTTGTACATAGGTGGCACTATTATAGTAGTTATATTCTGGTACATAGGAGGCAGTATTATAGTAGTTATATTCTTGTACATAGAGGGTAGTATTATAGTAGTTATATTATTGTACTTAGGAGCAGTATTATAGTAGTTATATTATTGTACTTAGGAGCAGTATTATAGTATTTATATTCTTGTACATAGGAGGCAGTATTATAGTAATTATATTCATGTATATAAGAGCAGTGTTATAGGAGTTATATTCTTGTACATAGGGGCAGTATTATAGTAGTTAAATTCTTGCATATAATAGGCAGTATTATGGTAGTTATAGTCTTGTACATAGGAGGCAGTATTATGGCAGTTATATTCTTGTACATAGGAGCAGTATTATAGTAGTTATATTCTTGTACATAGGAGCAGTATTATAGTAGCTATATTCTTGTACATAGGGGACAGTATTATAGTAGTTATATTCTTGTACATAGGAAGCAGTATTATAATAGTTATATTCTTGTACATAGGAGGCAGTATTATAGCAGTTATATTTTTGTACTTAGGGGGCAGTATTATAATAGTTATATTTTTGTACATAGAGGACAGTATTATAGTAGTTATATTCTTGTACATAGTAAGCAGTATTATAATAGTTATATTCTTGTACATAGGAGGCAGTATGATACTAGTTATATTCTTGCACATAGGAGGCAGTATTATAATAGTTATATTATTGTATATAGGAGCAGTATTATAGTAGTTAAATTCTTGTACATAAGAGGCAGTATTATAATAGTTATATTCTTCTACATAGGGGGGCAGTATTATAGTAGTTATATTCTTCTACATAGGGGGCAGTATTATAGTAGTTATATTCTTGTACAGAGGGGCAGTATGATAGTAGTTATATTCTTGTACATAGGAGCAATATTATAGTAGTTATATTCTTGTACATAGGGAGCAGTATTATAGTAGTTATATTCTTGTACATAGGGGGCAGTATTATAGTAGTTATATTCTTGTACATAGGGGGCAGTATTATAGTAGTTATATTCTTGTACATAGGGGCAGTATTATAGTAGTTATATTCTTGTACATAGGGGCCAGTATTATAGTAGTTATATTCTTGTACTTAGGAGCAGTATTATAGTAGTTATATTCTTGTACATAGGGGGCAGTATTAAAGTAGTTATATTCTTGTACATAGGAGGCAGTATTATAGTTGTTATATTCTTGTGCATAAGGTGCAGTATTATAGTAGTTATATTCTTGTACATAGGGGCAGTATAATAGTAGTTATATTCTTGTACAGAGGGGCAGTATTATAGTAGTTATATTCTTGTGCATATGGGGCAGTATTATAGTAGCTGTATTCTTGTATATAGTAGGCAGTATTATAGTATTTATTTTCTTATACTTAGGAGGCAGTATTAAAGTAGTTATATTCTTCTACATAGGAGGCAGTATTATAGCAGCTATATTTTGTACAGAGGGGTAGTATTATAGCTTTTATATTCTTGTATATGTGAACACCTTTATACTAGTTATATTCTTGCACATAAGTATTATAGTTCATGTATTCTTTGTGTATTAGTAGGTGCAGTGAGTGTAGTAGTATTACAGGGCCCCTTACTTTCAGTAGATCTATCTGAGGGCTTGAACAGACGAATTTGTTTGTGCAGTTTTTGCATGCGTGAATCTCACACCCGCGAAATATGATGAAGCGAACCCATTGATTTCAATGGGTTTACTCCCATGAGCGTGTTTCTTGCGCACAATTCCCGCGTGTGAGAAACATAAGACTTACTCTATCTTTCTGCATGTTATGCAGAAAACTGCCATAAAAGTCTACGACAGGTTAAAAAAAGCAAGGGGAAGGGTGTGACCAGAGGCGTAACTTGAAGCTGCTGGAACCAGTGCAAAATCTGGAACTGGACCCCCAACTGTAAAGCTTCATTGATAGTATTGGTTTGCAATATGGGGAAGAGAGACTTTATTGGCCCCCTAGGTCTCCTGGGCTTAGGTGCATCTGCACCCTCTGCACCCCTTATATGTATGCCCATGGGTGTGACCCTGCATACAACCTTTTATCAGCGTAAATATGCTCCGTTCCAGCAAGCGTATTTGCGCATGCATTCGTCCATCTAAGCCTTTAGTGTCACTGTTCTATATATTATATATAAGCTTCATGCTCAAGATTACATAATTTGTACATGGTTTTCCTTGCTGCGCTGCTCGGACACTTCAGGCTACTGAGACAGGATTCCAGCTTAGAATGGAGCTGTCTGTGACTTCTGATTTGTTTGTTTGCTGGTAGAGATTCTACACTTATCACCCCTGGTTTTTGGCTCTGCCACTGTCACCTTGTAGAATCACCTGCACAGAGAGGAGAATATGGCACAGATATCCCTCTCCCCCACGATCAATCTATGAACAAGGACCCTAAAGGATCTGAAATAGACAAGTTGAATGTTTACATTTTTGTTCACTAATATTGCTATTTAGATTCTTTAATGAAGAAATAGAGATTTTTCTAAAGTCTCCTAGTGTTGATCGTCATCTTTCTGCCTTTTCGATCATAGCTCTGAGAGTTTAGTCACGATATGTGCAGTGAGGAGAGGTGAGCCGGTACTTTATTTTGATTGACTGTCATATTTGGAGTTTAAGGTGTAAAAGCAGCAATGTGAATACAGCCGTGGAAGTGACTGTAGTAGAAGATGTGATGTAACTTGTGATCAGTACAAGATAAGTGAAGTATAGCAAAAGATTTACAGAGTGACTCAACATGTTACGGAGATCTGATCTTTAGAACAATGCTGGAAGGTGATAATGATGTTACCATCAGTCTTCACTACAGTTGCTCTTCCGTTCAATGGACGAGGCAAGGTTTGATTCACATTGATTTTCGAGCCTGAGCCAAAATAAAAGATTCAAGTGAATAAATTGATGAAGATGTAACAGTTTCCTATCCATGTTCATTATTTCATGAGGTACAATGTTACAAGTTGAGTAAACTGTTGTGTTTATCAGAGAACTGAAGCGATCTCCTTAAGGCTCCTTCACACATGCACATTTGTGCATATATTTGAAGATAATAGAACCCATTGATATCAATAGCTATGTTCATTTTTACATATTTTGGGCGCGCATTTCGGCCACACAAAGCAGCAAATTATAGCAGGTGGTAGAGAACATGAGAGGACAGCTACATATTCATAGACCTGGTTACTGGAGGCAGTTCCACAAATTTCATTATAATTGTACAATCTAATTAGAAAGCATCAAAACACAAATAAGAATGTGTACAATTACAGAAAGGTCAGAACCATGAAAAACTTTAGGCGAATAACAGAATGGTATTTAACAAGAAGAAATGCAAAGTCCTACATCTGGGGAAGAAAAATGAAAAAAGCGCATACAGAATGGGAGAAATTGGGCTAAGCAGCACATGTAAAAAAGACTTTTGTATACTAATAAATTCTGAACTGAAGATGAGTCAACAGTGTGATGCAGTAGCAAAAAATGCAAACACAATTCTGGGACGTATTAAGAGAAGCATAGAGTCTAGATCACGTGGGGTAATTATCCCCCTCTATTCTTCCTTACTCAAACGTCATCTGGAATTCTGTGTCCAGCTCTGGGCACCCAACTTTAAAAAAAACATTGACAAACTGGAGCAAGTTCAGAGAAGAGTGATCAAGATGGTGAGTGGTCTGCAAATTATGTCCCATGAGGAATGGTTAAAGGATTTGGGAGGCTTAGAGGAGACTTAATCTTTTGAGTGGTGGGTTTCTTACCACCCTGCCGTGCCCACAAGGGCAGGTTTTTCAAATGGGCCAATCATTTAATTTCAACTAATTTTCCAGTCGCGTTCCAAGAGTCATAACATTTTCCTTTTTTCTATTGACACAGCCATATGAGGGCTTGTTTTTTGCAGACCAAGTTGTACTTTTTAATGGCATCATTTTTGGGTATATATATAATGTATTGCATAACTTTTGTAAAAAAAATTGTAGGGAGATTAGGGGAAAAAAAAGAAATTCTGCCATTTGTTTTTTTGGATTTCATTTTCACGGTGTTCAGTGTGCAGAATAATAGTGTGATAACATTATTCTCTGAGTCACTACTGTTCCGGCGATACCAAGTTTATACAGTTTTTTAATGTTTTGCTATTTTTGTGTCGCCACATTCCAAGAGCTGTATTAATTTTTTTTCCATTGACAGGGCCCTAGAAGACCTTTTTTTTTACGGGATGATCTTAAGTCTTCATTTATCTAATGTTTAGGAACAAGTAGAATTTTGATCGCTTTTTAGTCCATTTTTTCTAGAGGCAAGATTAACAAAATTTGTAATTCTGGCATGTTTTTTATTTTTATTTTTCACTGCGTTCTCTTAACAGTATAAATAATGTATTAAAGTAATTCTACAGGCCAGTACGATTATGCCAATACCAAATTATAAAAGTTTTTTTCTTTTTCGTGACTTTTTCACAGTTTAAAAAAAAAAGTAATAAAGGTTTAAATCAGCCTCCTTTTGCCATATCTTTAATTAAAAAATCTAAATCATACAAGAAAAATATATATTTGGTATCGCCGCATCCGTAAAAGTCTGATCTATCAAAGTAGTGCATTATTTACCCCACACTGTGAATGTAGTCCGAAAAAAAATAAAGAACACCAGAAATGCACTTTTTCACTCACCCTGTTTCCCAGGAAAAATGCAACAAAAAATGATCAAAAAGTCGTATGTATCCCAAATTAGCACTAACATAAACTACAGGACATCCTGCAAGAAAATGAGCCCTTGCTCAACTATGTCGACGGAAAGTTATTGCGTGCAGAATATGCAGCAGAAAATAATTTTTAAAAATTAAACGTCTTTGAAAAAAAATACAAGTACTACAGCAAAAAAAAACAACCTATACAAGTTTGGTATCATAGTAATCGCACTGACCCATAGAATAAAGTTATCATGTCATTTTTGTTTCAGTTTGTGTGCTGCAGAAACAAAACGCACTGAAATATGGTGGAGATGTCTTTTTTTTTTCATTTTACTCCACTTAGAATTTTGTAACAGTTTTTCAGTACATTATATGGTACTTTAAATAGCACCATTAAAAAATACAACTCATCTCGCAAATAACAAGCCCTCATACAGCGACGTCGATGGATAAATAAAGGAGTTATGATTTTTGAAAAAGGGGGAGGAAAATAAAAGGGGGCTGTGTCATTAGGGGTTAAATAATGTACTAACTTCCTTCTCTGGATTATTAGGGTGCAGGGATACCACATGTGTAATTTTTCAATGATAATATAAAAAGGAAAAGCAATGCTTGCGCTCACGGGAACACAGAAACAATAACTAAATTGATTAAATATATAACCAATTTATTTTAATACACAATATACTGAGCTACGCGTTTCTGCGACTATTCTGTCGCCTTTTTCAAGCTCAAGTGACACAAGTTAATACAGACTATTTATACATAATTTTAAAAGGAATGGCTTACCAGTCCATGTGCAATAGACGGTGCACGCCGTTCTCTGAATGAATTGGGCGGAGATTCCGCTACCTGGGAGGGTGAGGTTGACGTGATTACCTCACTCTTTGACTCGCTACATGCGTGTCAATTTTTTCTTCAATGAAACTTTATCCTTACTTGTCGACAGTTTCGACAGTAATTGCCTTTCACGATCTATTTGCTAGCGGGATACTACCCCACATAGCAATTTATGTCTTCATAACATTATACAGTTTATATATTACCACAATCTGGTTAGAATACATTATATAGATAAGAAATATATAATATTACATATGATTCTAATAAATACTTAAACTAATAAATCAATTTAAAAAAAATAAAATTTTTTTAAACTTTTTTTTAAAAAATTATATACATTATGTTCCGACAATTCATTCAAACTTTATAATAAAATAAATATCATAATTTATTTAATAATCAATGCCAAAATAATCAGGTTATATATCAGGTTTTCATTGAAGAAAAAATTGACACGCATGTAGCGGGTCAAAGAGTGAGGTAATCACGTCTACCTGACCCTCCCAGGTAGCGGAATCTCCGCCCAATTCATTCAGAGAACGGCGTGCACCGTCTATTGCACATGGACTGGTAAGCCATTCCTTTTAAAATTATGTATAAATAGTCTGTATTAACTTGTGTCACTTGAGCTTGAAAAAGGCGACAGAATAGTTGCAGAAACGCGTAGCTCAGTATATTGTGTATTAAAATAAATTGATTATATATTTAATCAATTTAGTTATTGTTTCTGTGTTCCCGTGAGTGCAAGCATTGCTTTTCCTTTTTATTTTATCATTGATTGTATAACGAGCCCCCATAATTTTGGGTGGGTACTCGTATATTTGCTGTGCGGCTCTCTGCAGATAAGGGACTCAGCTCTATATTTCTACATGCGATCCAGGATCATGGTGCCGGTGAGACTTGGGCATTAGTCTAGCCTCACCTGAGCACCCGGTGAGTGTTTCTTTTCATTTCACCACAACTGATTGCTGCTAATTTTTATTCTTGGCGCTCTCCGCTCACTTAATTCTACATGTGTAATTTTGTTTTTAATTTTTTACAAAGTAAAGAGAGAAAAGGTTTTTTTTTTTAAAATCTTTTTAATAATTTTTAAACTTTTTTAAAAAAACTTGTTTTAAATTTTTTTGCCCCTATAAGGGACTTCCACAGAGACCCATCAGGACCCCTCGATCACATTCCGGGGGTCTGATGGTGACTGCCCTTTACATGGTGCAGTCGCATAGACAACGCATAGACAAAGAGTTAACACAGCAGAGATCGGAGGTTTTGTCCATTGTCTGCTGTGTAAGAGCTGGTGCCTGGCTATCCTCTGACAGAGGGAGCCCCCTCCCTCTTTAAGCCCTTTACATGCTGTGGTCGCATAGATCGCGCCATGTAAAGGGTTAACACAGCAGAGATCGGAGGTTTTCTCCATTCTCTGCTGTGTAAGAGCTGGTGCCTGGCTATCCTCTGACTGCCAAGCACCAGCTCTTCCTGCCATAGAGACCATCGCCTGGCTTCTGACAAGCCGATGGTCTCCATGGCAACCTGTAAACAAAGCAGTGCAAGGGTTTGAAAATAGAAGCGGGAGATTGCCGGTAGATCGGTAATATCTCCCTGCTTCTTTTTTCAAAGTCCTGAACTGTTCTATTAGGGACTGTGCAGGCAGAACACAATGCCACAGCTTATAGCATTGTGCTTTGCAGGTCCCATAGTGAAAAATAGCCCGGAAATCTTTCGGGCTATACTGCTATGGGCAGTGAAGCTCGTCCTGGAAAATTTCCAGGCGTGCCACTCAAGGGGTTAAGGCCTCATGTCCACGGGCAAAAGATGATTTTAAATCCGCAGCGGATAACCTGCATGCGGATCCGCACCCCATAGGGATGCATTGACCACCCGCGGATAGATAAATACCCGCGGATGGTCAATAAAAGTGAATTTAAAAAAATATGGAGCATGAAAAAAAATGAACATGCTACATTTAGGTGCGGGGCTCCCGCAGGCTTCTGTTGAAGCCTATGGAAACCGTCCGGAACCGCAGGAGACCTAAAATCAGAATACTCACCTGCTCCGGATCTTCCTTTCTTTGCGGCTTGATCTTCTCTCTGTCGTGGCCGGATCTTTTTTCTTCGGGCCGGCGCATGCGCGTGGCATGCAGCTGGCGTGCCGTGCACATTCGCCGGGCCGAAGAAAGAATATCCGGCCGCGACGGAGAGAAGATCAAGCCGCGAAGAAGGGAAGATCCGAAGCGTGCGGAGAGGTGAGTAATTTTTATTTTCAGCCCTCATGTCCGCGGGGCAGGAGGGACCCGCTACGGATTCTCCATGGAGAATCCGTAGCGGGCCTGATTTTCCCCATTGACATGAGGCCTAATAGCTGTCTACAAATAAGTGACTGAAGGGCTGTCACAGAGCAGAGGGATCAGCCCTATTTTCATTTGCACAAGGAAAGACTAGAAGCAATGGGATGAAACTGAAATAAAGGAGACACAGATTAGATATTAGAAAAATCTTTCTAACAGTTAGGGGGATCAATGAGTGGAACAGGTTGCCACAGGAGGTGGTGAGTTCTCCTTTAATGGAAGTCTTCAAATGAAAGCTGGACAGACATCTGTCTGGGATTATTTGGTGAATCCTGCGTTGAGCAGGGGGTTGGACCCGATGACCCTGGAGGTCCCTTCCAACTCTACCATTCTATGAGTATCACAGAATTAGCTGTGCTCAGATAATTAAAGGAACACTCCACCACCAAGCAATCTAGGACCCCAGCGCTGCAAGGTAACAGTGCTAACCACTAAGCCACAGGAGAATCTTCATCTTACATTTGGACTGAACCAAACATTTTTAAGAAATTCAGCGAACCAACCAAAGCAAACTTTTCAAAAGTTCGCTCATCTCTAATTCCTTGCTTTCCTTGTCTACACATTATAAGTCACAGCAGATTTGGTACTGCAGTCAAATCTAGGGCTGTTACATCATATCTTGCATTCCAGTGACATCCAGAGCTGCGGTCACACTCTCATAATGTTTTGTACTTCAGTTATGTCCAGAACCATCACAATTATACTGTTACATTATGTTTTGTACTCCAGTCACATTCAGATCCTGCATTATTTTCTGAATGCAGAACTTATGAAGATGGAGGAGGGAGAAGAAATGAAATGTGTTAATTTACAAACAGAGTAGCCAGTCTGTCACATAACAATAAATTTACTGCAATTTTCTTGTTTATTACCTAATAAATTGCTCCTGGTAATGTTAACGTGTAATGACAGCATCCTGACAAATCCCCCATTAAAATGTCAGGACTGAGATCACGATGACATCACTCAGCTGCCACTCCTGACTGGCAGGTAAAGAGTCAATGTTGTGCCCAATTAGAGTTCGATTTTACCCAACTGTTTCTTCATCCCCCATTAGCTATAAATATATATTTTCACACGTTTGCATGTAGCAAATCCATAGCATATTACAGTGTAAGGGGTGGTTAATTACAGTGTAAGGGGTGGCTATTCACCATAGATAATATTTCTTTAATTGTTCATGTTTTTTTTAACATTATGTAACTGTTGCAGATTTTATATCCACAGATATAACGGATATATACACAGATATAGCGGATTTTATGCCTTCAAATTAGCTAGGTGAAATCCGAAATGAATATCCTGTAGCATCTGCAGCAAATCTGGATGTAGTACATGCGGATTTTTCTGTGGATTTATTGTGGATTTTGCAAAAAAAAGTACATGTACCAAAAGTGTGAAAGCATACGGCCGCAGCTAACGCTCACTGCTCATTGCAGGGCTGCACAAGGATTTGCCACTGTTTCAAGTTCAGGTTCAGCTCAGTATATAGGGGTAAATATTGAGCATTACCCACTGCCACTAACATTCATGTAACAGCAAGCTAATAGAGGCCACCACTCGCTCAGGAACAAATACAAGACCTCAATGGGCAGTCCCTCCCACAAGCATTCATATATTACAACTTCATAAAACCTCTCAAAGTGATCACAAAACATTTTAGAACTGCTCTTTGTGATTTGCAGGCTATACTCCAGTAAGCCCATTCGCTCTCTCTTGACCCTTTTCACAGTGACTCAGTGATAGCACCGTTGCCTTGCAGCACTGGGGTCCCGAATTTGACTCTAGCTAAAGACTACATCTGATACCGAGTTTGAATGTTTTCCCCCCGTTTGTGGGGCTTGCTTCTTTGAAATTGACTGTATTGGAAGTTGTTGAGGATGATCACCTACATGGCAGCCACTGACTTTCCATTATCCGCAGAAGAACAGCTGGAATTTTGAAGCTGCACTTTGTGTCTCTTGTGTGAGAATTGGATATTAGAAATGTCCATCATTATTGCCCCTTCCCAAATGCTAAACAGATACATCAACTTGACTGGACCCACTTCAATATGACCTACTAATAACCAGCAATCACAGCAGTTCATGCTCTGGGACCTTCTCGACAAGAAGTAAGCTTCACTGTTCCCTACGTCAGATCTAATCCCCCCAGTAATTAGCCGATATCCTGAACACGGGCACCAGCGCAGTTCATAATTCTTAATTATCCTCCACTGTAGTGCCGACTTCCCATTCAGGAACACAGATGGAGAAAGTAATTAATACATAAACTAATTACTGTTCTCATTTGGCAGTGGCGTGTAATAGAGCGGGCGGTGAGCAGAGTAGGGCTGGAGACAGAGCCACTCTTCTGGGGATCTCTCAATCTCCAACCTGAGTGGCCCCGGCATGCAGGCCGCATCTGAAAATGATATTAAAATGGAGAGAGAAGAAGATCTGGCCTCATTGAGGATAGGATTAATTAAAGGGGGGCTCATATTTAATTTATATCTTCTACCTGCTCTGAAGTGAAGAACATCCTCTGAGACGCGGGCGCAGCTAATAACACTTTGCAAGGAACATACTAATGCATTCACATTCCTTTAATCCGACATCAATGGATCCTGATGGGGATTGGATTATCAGATAGTCTGGAATATTAGACGTCATTGGAAAATAGTGTTGTTTCCAGCACTTCTGCCGTTAAAAATAGTGCTACACTGGATTTCCATGAAAAGTTGTCACCATACGTGACCAAAGAGATCCTTTAGTGTCACTTGACGTTTCAAACTCATAAGCATGCTACTGGTAATGATAATAAAGGACTATTTTAAAGCCAAAAGTGCTAGAAATAACCTTATTTTCATGTGGACCTTACTTGAAATCCAGCAAGTTTAACAAGTACTCGGAAATAACAAAGACAGGCAGCGTAGGAGTGCGGTGAGCATTAGAATGTCATTGGCTAGTTCCCATGGCAATCATCAGTGTAGGCTTCCGTGACGATCAACAGTGGAGACCTGTCATAACAGTCAGGGTAACCCCTATGATAGGTTACTGTACCACACCACTATGTGATCTCCTTGTCTGTACACTCAGAAGGTTAAAGGGGTTTCTAGTCAGTTTTTTAATTAGTATTGTCCTTGTATAATAATCATAAAAGCTCCTATTATTGCCTTTTCTGGCTTCTCTGTAGCTCCAGCACCACAGCTCCAGTCTACTGTCTGTTGGCAAGTTAGGACATTTGGGACACGTGGTGACGTAGACAAGAAACTCTTGCAGAAAGAGTCAGCATGGATCTTCAGGCTGAAGTCCATTCATCCGAATGGCATGAATAAAGCTTTATCGCTCAGCAGCTTCATTGGATGATGGGTGACTCTCTTACCGCTTGAGGTCCCACTTCCTAATTTAGTCATATCCTTTCATCTCCCTCTCCTTGCTATTCATGGTTTGAGAACTCATGTATGGTCCCTCTTTGTCTTTATCCTTTACGTGATGTAGTTTATTGTTAAATGGCATTACTGTATTGGTTTTGAAGTCTCTGGCCTCATGGGAATCTTATCGCGATTCCCTCCCATACTTGGAATTATTTTGCTTGGTTGTGATTTGTCTGTTTTACTTGTTAGCTAGTCTGTAGCCTTAAGGTCCTTTTACACGGAACTTATGTCAGGCAAACGATGCCCAACACTCGTCCCTGTGTTTTCTCGCTCCCGTGCTCCTGCACGCATATTAGCACTTTCTGCTTAGCTTAAGCAGCGCTGCTGATTAGAGCCACCTGATTGGCTCTTCGGCACCACGTGACTACACAGCGTGCACGCGGATTGCCTTCAGCAGCCGTGCATTACACACTACAGTTAAGCAGACGTGCACTACACACTACACTTAAGCAGCACGGGGTTAGGGTTTAGGGTTAGGTTTAGGGTTAGGTTTAGGGTTAGGTGTAGGGTTAGTTTTAGGGTTTAGGGTTAGGTTTAGGGTTAGTGTTTAGGTTTAGGGTTGGGGTTAGGGTTAGGTTCAGGTAACCCTAACCCTAAACCTAACCCCGTGCTGCTCAAGTGTAGTGTGTAGTGCACGTCTGCTTAACTGTAGTGTGTAGTGCACGGCTGCTGAAGGCAATTCGCGTGCATGCTGTGTAGTCACGTGGTGCCGAAGAGCCAATCAGGTGGCTCTAATCAGAAGCGCTGCTTAAGCTAAGAAGAAAGTGCTAATATGCCTCCTGCACGGGAGCTAGCAGAGCTGGCTCGTTTATGGAGCGACCAGCAGGGGGGCAGCGGAGTGCAAATGATTTCTCTCGCTCCCCTGCCCCTCTCCATTGAGATAACACATCGGCCATTCACTACTGAACGGCCACTGTTTAAACTGAACAATGAGCAATTCGCTCATTGCTGATCTTTTATGCTGCGTAAACAAGGGATGATCAGCTGATCGCTCATCATTCAGTTTAAACAGCGGCCGTTTAGTAGTGAACGTCCGCTGTGTTATCCCAATGGAGAGGGAGCGAGAGGAGAGAAATCTCCTGCACTGCCCAATCCCCCGCTGGCCGCTCCGTGAGTGAGACAGCCCTGCTAGCTCCAATGCAGGAGCACGGGAGTGAGGAAACACAGGGACGAGTGTCGGGCATCGCTTGCCTGACAGTCGTCCTGTGTAAATGGAGCTTTAGTTTTAATTTGATATTAATAAAGGTTACATTTTATGGTAATCGCCTGTGAATGGACTGTATTTAAATTCGGCTTCCCTCTGCCTCAGTGATTTTATGTTGACAAGTTAGAGTCAGTGTGTTTGAGGGATATCACAGGCTGCTGCAGCCAATCACAGTCCTTCGAGTTCAAACGCTATATAGAATCATTTATCATGTTTATACGTGGGGAGCGCAAATTTAAAAAATACTTAACTTGGACAACCTCCTTTGGGCTAGTTGCACTATTTGCAATGGGGGGGGGGAGTGGGATGGGGGGGGGGGCTTATTTACAGTACTTAGCCCCGCCCCATCCCACCTCTTCTCATTGCAAATAGTGCAGAGGGGCGGAGAGGAGGCAGAGAGGGGGCGGGAGCTCAGAGCACTGCTCCTGGCTCTTCCAGCCTCCTCCCCCTGCAGAAGAGACGCCGTATATCGGCCGGCGTAAATACCCGGCCAATATACGGTCGTCTGAAACAGCCCTTAACTCCATGGAGTAAAGTGTGGAGGTGTAGCCTCAGGGTGCTATTACACATAGCAACTGTTGAGAATGGGAGAGAGGTAGTGTGCCATACAACTGCAAACAACATTGGATATTCATCAACCATTACTTTATAACCAGGGGTGTTTTCTCATAAAGAAGGGGGGTAATTTCTCCTTGTGGAGGGGTCTCTCTGCCCTTATTCTGTGGTTGGGGCTTCACTTTCCCACTGAGAACAAATTTTTAAAGCTGCAGATACCAGCATTGGCTAAATTTGAAGACAAATTGGGTAATTTTTAGCTGTAACCTTCTTACATTTATGTTAAATATAATTTTTTATGACTGTCCAAATAACTGGATTATATAACAGCTCCCTCCAATAACGGCAGATTAGAGGGATGTCACTGTACAATTAGTGACTGTAAGTGATTTGTGGTAGAGATTTTGCAGATTTTCTTCACCTTGGACTTGGATTATTTGATTATAAAAGCTGTTTTCTGAACTTTCTCTGTTATCTGCTATTGTCAGTTGCACACAGAACCTGTCAGTGAAGGTCACAGCATTTAGAGGTGTGAGCCCCAGGGCCTGGCGTTCCATTCCTCCGTCTTTCCACTAATAGACAAGTGCCAGTAATGAACGGAGCCGAGATGAGTCCATTAGTCTCTGGGCTGATAAGCGCTGCGGTAATGGTGGCCGCATAGAGGTACATCTCACCTTCCTGCTTATCACAGCAGATTAAATGAGTTGTCTGTACAGCACTCAGGCGTTATCAGGACACAAGACAGATTTTGCATTCCCTGCTTGTCTGACCACCATGAACTGCCCTCCTGTATATACGAAGAATAGTTGTTACTGAAGTATAAGGTAAGACAGTAACGTAGCATTTTAGGCTGAAAAAAACCCTCGATGAGGTAAAAGCCAATTTTCCGCATTTTAGGGGGAAATATTCCTTTCTGACTCCAAATCTAGCAATCAGTACAATCCCTAGATCACCAGCCCTTCTGAAGTAATTAGTGATAATCACGTATAATGTTGTAACGCTCAAAAAAGGCTTCCAGTCCTCTCTTATACTCTTTTACTGAATTCACCACCACCAGGTTCTCAGGCAGAGAGTTTCATAGTCTCAGTAAAGAACCCCCTTCTATGTTGGTGTAGAAACCTTCTTTCCTCTATATGTAGAGGATGCCCCCTTTGCTACAGTCACAGTCCTGTGTATAAATGCCATGCTTCCCTAATAATAAGCCACACCCCGATAATAAGCCCTACCCCGATTTTCAGGGACGGGGATGGGGGCTTGAAATATAATCCCCCCCGAAATTAAGCCCTAGCTAGGCTACATGTAATAAAAAAGCAATACTCACCTCACAACGGGTGTTCGGGTCCCATTCAATGGCCTGCAGCGATGCTGCAGGCTGCTGTGTCCTCTGGAATAGATGTTACTGTAGTATAAGATATGTGGATCTCATGTCTGATCACTATGTAATTACATTACTATTATACTCGGTGATGTCAGTAACAGGGGGTGGGGCTGTGACTACCTCTCAGACATGATATACAGGCTGGTTGTCAGCAGTAATAGATGGAATAGATATTACTGTAGTATAAGATGCGTGAATCTCATGTCTGATCACTATGTAATTATATTATTATTATACTCAGTGATGTCAGTAACAGGGGGGCGGGGCTGTGACTACCTCAGACATGATATACAGGCTGGTTGTCAGCAGTAATAGATGGAATAGATGTTACTGTAGTATAAGGTGTGTGGATCTCATGTCTGATCACTATGTAATTATATTACTATTATACTCAGTGATGTCAGTAACAGGGGGCGGGGCTGTGACTACCTCTCAGACATGATATACAGGCTGGTTGTCAGCAGTAATAGATGTTACTGTAGTATAAGATGTGTGGATCTCATGTCTGATCACTATGTAATTATATTACTATTTTACTCAGTGATGTCAGTAACAGGGGGCGGGGCTTTGACTACCTCTCAGACATGATATACAGGCTGGTTGTCAGCAGTAATAGATGGAATAGATGTTACTGTAGTATAAGATGTGTGGATCTCATGTCTGATCACTATGTAATTATATTACTATTATACTCAGTGATGTCAGTAACAGGGGGCGGGGCTGTGACTACCTCTCAGACATGATATACAGGCTGGTTGTCAGCAGTTATAGATGGAATAGATGTTACTGTAGTATAAGATGTGTGGATCTCATGTCTGATCATTATGTAATTATATTGCTATTATACTCAGTGATGTCAGTAACAGGGGGCGGGGCTGTGACTACCTCTCAAACATGATATACAGGATGGTTGTCAGCAGTAATAATTGAAGTAATTTTAAACAAACTGATTTACATATGTTAATAATTAGAACTAATTATAACAATTGCTGGCTTCATTTCTCTTGATCATTCAAGTGCTTCTGACATCACTGTGCGGGTTGCTTTGTTTCCCATGACCTCCACATTTATCAGGTGTTACTGAAATCCCTAGCAGAAATAAAGAGGTTTCCGCACCCCGTCACTTTATCACTGCTGCGGTTGGGTCTTAATTGCCAGCTCAGAAAGGTGAAGAGAGATACTTTACCCTCTTAACATGTCAACGAAGTGTGATAGCTACTAGGAGCAGAGTGACTGGAGACATCTTAGATTTGGCCTCTGGTTCCTCTGACTTCCCAGTAAAACTTCTTTCTTATGAAATCTCTTTCTTTTTCTTAGTATTACATTGTTTTTCAGTGCTGGAATTTTTTGCAGTTTGTTCTCATTTTGCCAAGAGAAACACAAGCATTGGCTGAGAGAAGTTTTCATACATCAAAAATCAGCAAGTTTTCTATCAGGACTGCTTTAAAAAAAGGGGATTTCTTAAATTGAGCTTTTTTCTTTATTGTCTTAGTGGGAAAAATCTAGTTTTGCAAGTAAATTGTAACACAGAGGTCTGAGGTTAAAGCTACAGACGTAGGCGATGAGCGCCCAACCCTACCTTCCATCAAAAGACTCTACATAGAGAATTAATATCTCATAGGAATGAATACAATATAACAAAAGGCCCCGGGACAATTGATAAAGTTTATAAGTGATAAAGTAGATTGTGTGCTCATTGGCCAAGGCAGTTATCTAATACCTGGCATACATGTCTTCCAGTAATATGCCCTCAAAGATAGTGCATATGGTTAATAAATTTGGTGCATTTTGTGACTCCTTTTAGCCTCGCTTTTCCCTCATCACACTACATTAATAATGTCATTTGCACACTAATTGAGGTTGCTTAGTAAATCTGTGTGATTATATCACAGCCCCTGCGTAATATTACATATAAGCAATAACGGTAAATGCCAGCCGTGTTCTTGTGTGCTTAGATTGCTAGATGTGTTGCTGGAAGGTGAAGGGTTAAGAATGTTCTGTCTCTTGTATGGCTGGAGGCTTTGCAGGTATAATGAGGCACCTCTCTCTCCCGTGTTCCCTTTCTAGTCCTCTAGCTGCCATTCGTCAATCCTGCCAATAGCTGTGCCAGGAGAAGATTTGCCTCAAGCTGAGAGAATTGTCACTAGAATGTATCGACCATTTCAGGAAATCACTTTGTGAAATGTTCCTCTCATTTCCCTCTCACTTTCCATCACTCTGTTTGATGGAGGACGATGATGACATTTTCTGTTTGTGTGCAGCCAAGACCACAGCGTCCTGTTTTTTATTTTTTCGCCTCGAGGAGAACGCCATTTATAGGAGGCCTTGGGCCTCTGGCTCTGACTCAGCTCCACTATACCTGGCTGACACCTCAACTCTTCAGTATCACCAACCGCTGGAATGGTTTATCTTTGGTGGATGAGATGATGCCAGCAAAGTTACTCGACATTAAAAAAAACTGAATTCATTCAAGTCTTACTGAAACAGAAATGCAGTAAAAAAGTATTTAAAAAACATTGGAATTCAAAATAATATATATATATATACAGTATATTACAAAATATATTGTAAAATAAAACAAACAATCTAATAATAATACAAATGCATAGGCATCGGCTGAGTGGGTGCAATTATGTAGTAGATGGCCATATGCAGAACTGTCAGCTCCTTCAGATCAATCAAAAGTGACTGTCGGTGGTTTCATATCGGTCGGAGGTTTCATCACTGCGGCTGAAAAATCCCGAACAAAAGGTGCAGCATGCAGCACTCCTTCTTTCAATCAAAAGTCAGCCAGCTGAGCGAAAAGCTGGTGGACACCATAATAGTCAATAGGGGCCGCCCGGCGCTGTTCGGTTGCACCCAGAGATGGTACCGTTTGACCATGGGGATTCCCCTTTCCTGCTCCCCTGATTGGAGCAGGAAAGCAAAATCACCAGTGCAAGTGTGAAACCACCCTTTCACTACCACAAGACGTATACAAGGGCACATTTATTAATCAGTTTACTCTAGTTTTTGGCCCCAAAAAGTAGCAATATGCACAAAAATTTTACTTTTTGCACAACACTCACCAGAAGCTGGAAAAGTGGGCATGGCATATTGAGAGGGACGTGGTCCATAACGTTTAGATTGGCTTTAGCCTATTATAACACATCCGTAATACAGATATGTAATACGGACGTGATACAGAGGACATTACAACCGTATGTCATCAGTACTTAACAGTACTTGATAAGTGTTTGCATCTAGTTTGGTTTTATATTCTACTGGTCAAATACTGATCTGTATTTGCCCAATGAAAAATAATAGTAATATAGAAAGGTAAAAATTGGGTCATGCTGTGTTTTAAAAAAAATGACCATGAAAAATATGGCCAGGAGAATATCCCAGTAGACTTACATTAACTCCATATTGTGGTCCCCAAAACATGGACTAAATGCGGAACTAAAATACACTCATCTGAAGGCAGTCTTTGACAGATTTATAACAGCAATATTCCCATCTCAGTCAAACATGGATGAGATGGGAATATTATCCCATAAACTGCATCCACCAGTGGCCTGGATTACAGAAACAGCCAAACTATCTGATCTATACTGTTTCTGTAACTCCCATAGAAGTGAATGGAAGCTACAGAAACATTTAAGAGCAGCCAGCTTGGCTGTTTCTATGGAGGTGGGACTGGGTTGGGGGACCCCACTTCTGGAAACAGGTAGGGACCACCATCTATCTGACCCATATGGATGGGATGGGATTACCTATTTAAATGTAAGGGCTTATTCACGCTACCATCTGATGCATTGGATTCCATTGCATCAAATCACACAGGCGTATTCCAGCTGCGTAAAACCGCCCGGCCGGCCAATATAGTTCCGGGCGCTTTTACACTGAGCAGGAAAGATAGTCCTGGAACTATCTTTCCTGGCCAGAATATGGCCACTTCCATAGACTCCTATGGGAGCCAATGACAGCTGCCGGAGAGGGGAGATGGGAGGTAGTTAAGGAGCGTGACCGCTAAACTCCCTCCTCCTTCTCTTCTTCTCTCCGTCCCTTGTCAGCTGTTTGCAATGGAAGGGGGCGGGGCACACTAGCTCCTGCCTAGTCCCACCTCTTCCCCTTGCAGGGAGCCTTCGATGAGGAGTGAAGGGGAAGAACAGCTTAGCCCGCTAAGCCCGCTTAGCCTAGCACGGGCTAGGCATATATGCGCCGGGCCCGTGCCATCTGAACGGGCACAGAGGCATTAGATTTATGCGCCTGTTCACATGCTTTTACATCGCAAGCGGGCGAAGGTAAAATGGCATATGCCCGTGTCAATCCAGCCTGAGGGTGCATTCAGATGACCGTATATCGGCTGGGTTTTCATGCCCAGCCGATATACGTCGTCCCTCTCTGCAGGGGGAGGAAGCTGGAAGAGCCGAGAGCAGGAACTGAGCTCCCGTCTCCTCTCCACCCCCTCTCCGCCCCTCGCCACTATTTGCAATGGGAGGGGGAAGGGCGGGGGCGGAGCTAAGTTCTCGGACGTAGCTCCGTCCCCTTTCCGCTTCCTCTCATTGCAAATAGTGCAGAGGGGCGGAGAGGGGGTGGAGAGGAGGCGGGAGCTCAGTGCACTGCTCCCGGCTCTTCCAGCCTCCTCCCTCTGCAGTGAGGGACGACGTATATCGGCTGGGCGTGAAAACCCAGCCGATATACGATCGTCTGAATCCGCCCTAAGGCCTAAAAATGGCACATAGCAAGCGTAGATTTCTTTTTCTCACTTTAGACAGTACAAAATGCACCAAATTTATTAAGACACACGTGCCTTTTAATATATATTGTTCAATTTACTCCAACAACCTTTATATTTAGACTGACATATAAAACACAAGTCTTAATAAATTTACCCCATAGTCTCCACCAGCTCCTTTATGTGATCACAAATGTCCAATCCCTTGAATACTAAACAGGCAATAAAGTCAGCCATAGACATAATAATGATTCACCTTCCATTTATTAGCAGAAAGGTATAAAACTGCTAATGAGCATAATACTCATAAATATGAATATGACAGACCTTAGTCTTTTGTTTTCCAGCCTGTTGCTATGAAGCAATCCCTCTAATTGTGCAGCTGATTCCAAACAGCTTGTTGCAATCAGTCGCAGTGAGTGGCAGACTCCAGAGCACAATAGCTTTTCCCTCTGTCACTCCATATTAGTGAAAAGTATATCTCTGGTCTTTCCTATCCTGTGAAGTCATATACTTATTTTATGGTACTTGTAGAGCCAGTCAGATTCCCTTTAACAAGCACAGATATTTGTCCAATATATGACATCCTACACCAACATTTAACTGCTCGAACCACGGGCTACATGAACCTGCGACAGCGGTGCTCACTGCCTCTGTGTACGTTTTATTCTAAAACACTGTGGCGTTTAAAAAAAAAAAAAAAAAGCATAACTTGAAGTCTAACTTGAAACTGAGCTCCGAGTCATGGAGGTGGGCGGTGCTGACCCCTCCTGCTGCATGAAGACTGACAACTCACTCCCCTTTGGTGTGTAGGGAAAGTAAACATGCAGCGGGCGGGTAGAGTCCAGTACATCCTGCCTTCATGACTCGGAGCTCCTTTCCTGAATCCAACTTTGTATGTTTTAAAATATAAATGGGGGTAATGAGCAGAGCTGTCACAGGTTCATGTTGCCTGTGGTTCGGGCACAATGAACCTGGTAATAGAATCAATTTAAGATTTTAAAATAATTCATCTTGTTAAAAAATACCCTTTCAGCAGTATTCTCTTTCCCTTCACATTGTGGTAGACGCCTTCACTCCCTAAGGGCTTATTCGCACGAGCCACTGTTTTCACGGTCGGCCGATTTACGCTACCATCGGATGCATTGGATTCCAATACATCAGATCACTCAGGCGTAAAAGCCAGGCAGGAAAGATATCCTGGAACTATCTTCCTGGCCAGACTACAGCCACTACCGTAAACTCCTATGGGAGCCAATGACAGTGGCTGGAGAAGGGAGGTGGAGGGAGTTTAGCAACGTGACTGTTAAGCTCCCTCACCCTTCTCACCTCCTCTCGTCTCCCTTCAGGCTGTTTACAATATGGAGGGGCGGGATGGGGCAGAGCTAAGCTCTACCCCATCTGTCCCCCTCACATTGCTGGCTGCGGGGAGGGGGCAGGAGCTTAGCTCTACCCTCATCCCGCCCCCTCTAATTGCAAACAGTCAGATGGGAGGAGAGAGGAGGTGAGCCAGCAAAAGGGGAGGGAAGGGGGAGACAGCTTAGTAGAGCTAAGGTGTTTCCACCAGCCCGACAGGATATACGTCGAGCCCGTGCATTGAATGGTAGCGTATATTGGCCAACCGTGAGAACGTTGGCCAATATATGCTCATGTGAATAAGCCCTGATAGTAGAATTACAATGCTGCCAATTCAGACATGCAAATGTTCCACTTTTGACCATCTTTAGTCATGCCAGTCTAGATACCCTGTTCTTCTTTGCCACATCAGTTTTTATTAAATGATTAATAATAATAGATTTGCCTTTTCAAAATGCAATCCTATCTCCTCTAGAAATAAAGGGCCATCCTTAGGTTCCTGCCTTATGATAGCCAGTATTTTCTCAGAATCATTTTTGTCTTTGTACCTCTTAGATTTTAGGTCCTCCCCATTGGACTCAACCAAACCTCTTGAACACCAACATTTCAAAAATATTAATAATGTTACTTCCAGAAAATGTTGGTATCTGCATTCCATTCTGGCGTCACTGTAATGTAATCATGACAATTATTCAAGTATGTAATAAATTCCTTGCGTTCATCTTCCATGCCGCCGCAAGCTAACGAATCTGAGCCATTGTTTTACTTCATAGGCTCAGATATAAATACAAAATTATTCTCAATCATATTGATGCAAATATTTGCAAAACTTGAAGCTTCAAAGGACCCTCTCAAAGGACCCTCAGGTACTGGAATACATGTCACCAACATCATCTTGCTTCAGCACAACGTCCAACAGTGCGACCAAAAATGATCATTTTATTACTCAAGGTACTATACAATCTTCACACTATTTTACTCTGATCACATTAATCCCCTCTATCTGAAGTAGATTGGTATATGCACAAGAGTATATCCTTAAATCACAAACCCTACCAAAGAAATCACTGGAGTTTTTCAAACACTGTGTCAATGTAAGGGGCCCAGAGCTGGAGCAGGGACCACCAGCAGGTTCTTGGATGGGAGACTTGCAGGTACCTGGGGTGCAGTAGAGCGGGTACCTATCTCCAGGCAGAGATGTAACTAGAAGCTCTTGGGCCCCGATGCAAAATATTATAATATTAGTGTTGTCTTAGGTGATAAGGACACCTTTAGGCCCCCTAAGGCTATAGGGCCCGGTAGCGACTGCTACCCCTGCACCCCCTTGTCTCCAAGCCATACTGGGAGAAGTGGCCCCAGCAGTCACTCACATGGGTGGCGCACGATGGAGAGGGGCCTCTGGCGAGAGGGCTGTGATATTAAGGCCTACATGTCTAAAACTTCACACTCGTCTTTTATTCAACAAACTCAGCAGTCTCTGACACACAGAGCAATTCACGGCATTGGAGTAACAACAACTCCTCCAGACGTCTTTGCGTGGCGTAGCTCCCTTAAATAGGATGTGCATAACGTCCTAACATGTGCGCACCTCACTTGACTGTTTGAAACCAATTAGAAACTAATAATGTGAACTGGTTAGAAACAGAGTATTTTCCCACTTAGCCACTAGGGGCCAGGCATGGCACTAAAACTTGCAGTTTACAGATAAGAAGTAGGGGTAACATATACTTCCTATCTAAAAATAAGGGCTCTTACCCACTGGCGATAGACTTTCCTGCGATGGGAGAGTGAGTAAAAACGCATGATTATGAAACCAATGATTTTCAATGGTTTCATTCTCATTTGCGATGTGTTCACTCAAGGCTCGCAGCGATAAGAAAAATCTACAATCCCGCTAGTCCTGCCCCCTCACTTAGCTAGAGAGGGATCACTGATAACCCCCGTAGCCCCGCCCCTCTCAAGCCCTGCCCCTCACCCCTGCTCTTGGGAAAGCCCTCTAGAGCCGCCCCCTATTACTTCAAATATGGGGAGATATGTAAGAGATCTACTGTGGCTCCGCCCCCCTTTCGCCTCTCTATTGGGGATTCCTAGGCTGCTGAGCAATCTTCTCCTATTGATTTCAATGAGGCCACCTCTGCTGCCACTAGCTCCATTGAAAACAATGGGCGATATCGCAGATTTTTCTTATCACTGCAAGGCTTCAGTGAACACATTGCAAATGAGAATGAAACCATTGAAAATCATTGGTTTCATAATCATGTGTTTTTACTCACTCTCGCATCACAGGAAAGTCTACCGCCAGTGGGGAAGAGCCCTTAGAGGGGTACGCCATTATATTTCCTCTTCTCTACATTAGCTCGACCTTGACCATCCACAAAATAACCTAACATACACAAAACATGTCATTTAAACTGCACAAGAAAAGTCACTCATTTAAGCCCCACGAGTTTGGTTCAATTTTGTGGTTTCAACCTCGCTTACAGGAGCAAGACTTGGCCAAACTACAGTCTATGTTCAAACCTACCTTTTGAACATAGATTAGAGGGTTGACATTCACCCCTGCAGCTGGGCTAGAAGGTTGAGGTGGAGATCCAACCTTCTTTCAGTGGACATTACAGACACTTCTCTTGGCCTGAGTTCTGGTAAAATGTCCACTATCAGTAGACGAAGCAGAGGTGGGATGATGCATTTGCCAGGGGGGAAGGCAGCTGCTGCCAACTTTCTCTCATGAGCTCTCGACTCCATGGCTCTTTTGGAAAGCAGATAGCGGCTGTTCTGTCACCTCTTGTCTTCAATATATCAGAGAAGATAATTAATTCCCCCTGAAAGAGATCATAGTTTTCTGGAGGCAAGTTGAATCGTACTTCGGATTGTCTGTGGACAAATTTGAAGTCCCCAGCGGTGTAGTCTCTTACTGAACCATGTCCTAATGAAGGGTTACAACACCATAGTGGTGGTGCCTATTGTGCTCTTCCCCTGAATATAATGCAAGATGTCCCTGGGCCTGTTCTTCCAGCTTGGGGTCTCTATGGGGCTCACCTGTATCCATCTTCCAGTCTTCAGTATGCTTTATTGCAGGGCCTACTGACCAGCTTTTGCCCATGTCTTTAGGGCCTAAAGAGTGCCAAACTTCCAAAGAGTTGGGCCACATTGAACTTCCTGGGGTGGCCATAGCTGCCTCAACTTCGACCTCGGGATGTTGGTCTCGTTGGGCAGATTCAGCAGTAGCCACCGACTCTGCCATGTTGTAAGGGACCTAAATTTAGTGTAGAGGCCACCAACAGGTTCTCGAATGAGAGATCACCAGCAAGATAGATGCCAACTATTTTTATTTAACAAACTCAGCAATGTCCCTGACACACATATCATCTCATGGCAGTGGGGTAGGAAAAACTCATCCGGATTTGAAGGTATGGCCCTAGAAGGAGGCAGATACTGGCAATTTTAGTTCCGGATTCGGAATCTGGGCTCTGCGGCTGTCATGAGTGCTAGACAGTTGAAACCATCACTCTACTATCAGGTAATCACAACCATAATATGACACTGCAAAAAAGGCATGTTACAAAGTCCCTTCTTTCATGTCAGGATTCTGGTGGAAAAGCTGACTTCTGGGGTGGCGTAGCTCCCTTAAATAGAATGTGGGTAATGTCGCAATGTCTGTATGCCTCTCATGATCAGTTGCAACCAATCTTTTCCCAATTGGCCACTAGTAGCCAGGCACGGCACTTAAACCAACAGTTTACTAAAACCAAACAGAGGGAACATATACACCCCAACTAAAAATACGAGGGGTACTCTGTTACATCAACGTGCCTACACTTTTCTGCAACAGAGAATCAGTAAATGATTTGTAAGTGGTTGTAATATAGATTCTATACCCAATACGATTAACCGATTCTTGAGCACCTTATGAAGCAAATATAATATAGGAATCCTAGGAGAACAAACACATCAGAGCTTTCATCAAAGATACCCGTCCAACTCTCTTTCATAAATCATGGTCAGATTGTCGCAAGGTGGTGAAATGAAAGTGAAATGAGTCTTGGGATAAAAAAAAGCAATTTGACTTTCACTTAATAGCAGCCTACTGCCATTTGCCTCAACTCCATACCAGTAATATGAAAACAGCAGTATTAGGAAACAGAATTAACGTTACTTTGCCAAGGTATGCGCTACAATACAACGATGAATAGTGAACAGTTTATAATACACAATCCTCCAGGAGAAAGGTTAGCACCTCCTTGCTATCAAAATAGTTAAACATATTTAGCGTCTTTGCTCCTAGAGCTCATGTCATCGAATAGTGTTTAGCCTCTCTCCATAACCGTGAGCAATATCTCTTTAAATGATGATTTCTGCAGCGTAGATTTTAATCTATATCACAGGCCTGTTACACTGACTCAGTCCCTATGAATGTGCACACCCACTTATCTCTACAGAGGTCGACCTCACTCACGGTTCGTTGATTACAGAAGAAAATAGTGCTGTCCAGACATTTATCAGTTTGTCTCCTTTTGCTCTGTCCACTGTAGCGAGACTCACTTGCACCCACACTTGTAGTTTCTGTCCTGTTGGCAGACTGTGGTTCCTCTACTACCTGTACTACTAGACCAAAGTCTCTCTCTAACGGGAGACATCCTTAGTCCTGAACACTCTGCCTGACTTGATAAACAGGCCCAGAAAAACTGGAGTCCCTTTCTGGCAGCACTTCTCTCTGCGGCTCACATTTCCTGAACTGCTCCGATGTCGCAACTTTTTTGATGTTGCAGAGCTTTAGTAAGCTTTTAGGATCTGTGAAGGAGGGCAGGCTTAGCCCTATCCACTATATCCTATGCTTAGGGCTGACTGGCTTTTTTGGCATCATGGAGGCTGTGTTAAGCCCTTGTGGGTAGACCTGCACAAGATCACCAGTACTTTTTGGGCCAATTTTTCGCCAGCAATCCCCCATCCCCAAATGTCATCATTTATGGTACTGCTGAACACATGTGCCAAGGTAGCACAGGTATTAGTGCCCCAATGTGACTATAAACTCTGCACCTCCTATAGCTACACCTTGACAGTTTAGAAAAAGTCTATTAAAAGGTGTGCAGCTGGGAGGAGTCATAAGATTTGAAACATAAATTAACAGTGTTTGCCTTTTTGGGTGCAAACTATTGATCTAAAGTATACCAGCCATGAAGTGGTGGAAGGAAAAGGAGAATGTCTAACGTGTCTAGTGAGTTATACCAAATGTATCATTCTGTGTGGTTTGTATTGATAAATTTGTCTCAATTTGTGACATTTTCACCATATATTTTGCCACACTTTTGAGAACTCCTTCCTCTTTTTACTATTCTTTTTCCTTCCCGTCTTCTTTCTCTTCTTCCACCTCTTCCTCCTCTCCCTCTACATTAGTCCAGAGTTTTCCAACCAAGTCAACTCAGAAAAATAACAGCAAGAACTGATCTCAGTCTCCTCAAAGATGCTCACTATGGTGGGTAGAGGAGGCGTAACTAAGATGAGCCCAACAGCCTTACCTTGGAGGCAGCCCTCAGAGGTGAGGATGGAACAAGACCTGATTACAAATATACCAATGTTACATAGTGCACCCTGCACCGAAGTCCTGAATGTCAGTCACTGGTGGCAGATATGACACATAACATGTACATATAGATCCATCGGAGGTTCATTCATATTCGTAATGAGCACTCAGCTGATTCTGCTCTGGGCGCAGAAAGCTTCATCATCTTTTGTCTACCTCTGAGCCTTCCAAGGTGGCAGAACACGCAGTACATTTATCAGTTGGCATGGCAGGACGAGTGCCCCGAGCTTTTGCAAGTGAAGTGTTCATTACTGGCAGATGAAGGAGCCGTTATGTAGAGACTTGTAATGGGCACACAGCTGCCACTCAGACACCAAGGATGCTTTGTGTCTTGTAGTGTACCCCAGGGGCACTGGTGCTGAATAGCTATATGCAGAATAATATCGACATCACACAGTGTTCCGGATCTATATACATTGGGATGACATCAGACTTACTGAATCTATATGCATTAAAACGATGACATCATACAGAGTATGGGATCTACTGTATATACTCTATAATGTTGACAGAGTAAACAATTTATATACTTGATAATAATGACATTACATTGGATCTATATATGTTATAATGGTGATACAGTTGTAGCCCATTGTAGAGTAGGAAGCCGTAAGCTCATTACCATTACCCTACCATTCAGAAGCTGTGACCACTGACTAAACGTCAGGCGGTGCGACGCAAGAGGTCTTTGCAAGATTAGTAAAAGCATTTTCAACCTCTCTTGTACAAGTTACTGTTCTTTTGAGGAGCACTTAGAGGGCATTATTACTTTTAAGGAGGCACTTGGGGTGCATTATTATTCTTATGGAACATTCCTTTTTAAAGGAGCACTCTGGAGAATTATTACTTTTTATAGGGGCACTCGGGGCGTTTTTTTACTAATTAGGGAGCATTTAGGGTCGTTAATTATTATTTTTTAAGATGGGACTAAAAGGATATTATTACCTTTAAAGGAGCTATTAGGGGCATTAGTGCATTTTTGGGGCACTCAGGAGGCATTATTACAATCAAACAGGCATACAGGAAGCACTTTCACTTTTAATAGAGCATTATTGTTGTCAGACGGCAAAAATTGGGCATTATTACTTTGTAAAGGGTACAATGCTGGGCATTATTGCTATGTGGAGGCACTAAAGAGGTGTTATGACTGTATGAATACATACATGCTGGAAATATTATTGTATTGGGCACTAAGGAGAGCACTATTACTGTGTGGGATCCTGAGAAGATCACTATTAGTTTGGGGAACAAAAGATGCCACTATAACTATTTCAAATACAAAACGTGGCACTTTAACTGTGTGGTGCACACTTACCGCCTGGAACAGTATCTATTTGGTAATGTTGTTTTCAGGGGTGCTGTCTGTGTGGCAGTATTTTTGGAGGGGATAATTCTATGACAACATTATTTCTGAAGCACAGTATTTGGGGGCATCGAGCCACAATTTAAATAACTCAACTAATATAACAAATGGTTAATCCAAATTTAAGACAAAATGCCACTTTTAATGACTACTGCAGTCTCAGAATTATTCAACTCCCTGAATAGAATCCCTCACAAGAGCACAGATTTGTCTCAAGCTCACATGATGTAACTAATCAAGGGCTTCACAAAGGACCATTTACACGAGACGATTATCGCACAAAATATCGTTCAAATACATAAAAATCACAATAATCGTTATGTCTAAATGTAAAGCCGTCATTTACTCTGTGTTTGTCGCTCACTTTCAACCACCATAAAAATCAGCGCTGGTTCGCTCGCTTCTCATTGTGTGTAAATGCTCCCCACTAATCGAGAAGTCAACCAGAAGTGAGCGATACTCGGCAGTAATCTACCTGTCTAAACGCTCTGCATGAGCACTAACAACTAATAGTGACGTCACTCGCTTATGCATTTGTTTAGTTGGGTCAACAGTTGTCCCGTGTTAATGAAGCATTAGTTACATCAGGTGTGCTTGAGATAAAACACATCAAATACCTGGACTGGCTAGGGCTTTGTTGCTTGTGATGTTTAATTGCATGTTAGAAATATGGCTTAGGCAAAATAGTGGTCTCGAAAGTTAAGAGAAAAAATCATTATCTTGCACAAACTGTAATGAAACTGCTCTACAATGTAATGTGATGCAGTACAGCACAGTTGATGGAGCACCAAAAAAGCAAGCAACATAAGTGGCGGAGGCCATGGAAAGAGCCAGAGGAGTGGTGCAGGCTGCAAGAGTGGCTGTATCCCCAAGCTGGGGAGTGACCAGACGGCCCACCAGATGACAGAGACCTGTAAAAGCTGGTGCACAGACAAAGAAAAGGTATGTTGTAGCGACTGCTACAGCAGGTGA